>NC_089912.1:82001133-82301133 GCF_040182565.1 Anser cygnoides | reverse complement strand
AACCTTCAAAACACACAAAGGAGCCAAATGTGAGATGCTGTGCAAAGAGAAGCAGTGTTTCCATGGGATTGTAATTAGGCAGAATTGCTGCCACGTAATTGTACACCTATCCCCCCCAGCTGGTGCCACAGAACTTTCTACTGTCCCCTCAAATACGAGAAAGCTGATGAAGGTATGCTTAATTTCAGTTTGAAATCCCTGACAAGGACAAAGAGTACCTCAGGAAGTGAAAGGTTAGCGTCAGCTGGTGCGGCAGCTTCAGGAGGGACTGTGTGTCACTGAAGACTGACAGTGACACTGGTAAAAGGGCAGATGTGGAAAGGATCAGTGAAGACAGCAGTAATGAGAGGAAAATACCAGAGACTGCGAGAGGCCACAGGAAAATGCTACCCTGGATGAAAAGACTGAACCTTGGTACCACCGTGACAGTTTGTCATCTTCACTGTCGTGTTGTCTGGAATAGCAACGGAGACCTAGAAATGCTGGAAGAGAAGGAAATGGCAGTTGTGTGCCAGCCAGATCTGAGCCCTTGGGTCATGCTTCTGCGAGGAGGCTGTTAGGAACGGGTAGTGGTGAAGCAGGCAGTGGTAATGGGCAAAAATTGTCAAAAACCCATTTCAGCATTAGGGAGCTATTTAGATCCCAGACAAGCCGAGGCTTCTTTGTAATGCTGGTTTAAATCATCTCACAGAAAGACTGTGTAATTTAAATGAATTGTGGATTACCTCAGGTGTAGGTCAAAGGGGTATAAGCAGTTCTGCTACAACCAAAATGTACCAGAGCAACTGCAGCTCTGTAGGATGTGTGGGACTGAGCTTCAGTTCCTTGCTCCATCCCACAGCTTCTGGGTGAACACATTGATGTGTGCCTTGGGGCAAGGGGTTGTGCCCTTTTACCTATTTTGTTGCTTTCACCATGAGAAGCAGTGAAAATTGTATTAACTCAGACAAGGAGCCTCATCATGTTCATCACAGAGCTTGCAAGTCCTTGCTCTCCTGAGCCATAACAGGCAGGTGCCACAAAAAGGGATGGAGCTGAAGGCAGCAGGTTTGGTCTCTCTGACCACATCTACAAGGGATGGCAGACACTGGGTACATGCTTCAAAGAGCTCTGAAGGCCCGATCCTCCACTGTCCGGATCTTTAACAACTGATTCCTTTCTGGCCCTCTCATCTCAGTCTTTTTTTCCTATGGAATTGTTGTGGGACAGGCATCTAGGGACTCAGAAGCTTTCCCAGGCCCCACAGCTGCATCCAGCACTTTGATGGGGATGTGACACCCCCTGCCTGGCCGTGCATTGCCAGACCTCACAACCATGAGATAGAGAGGACAATTGAAAGAAATTGTTTCCTGGGAAGTAGAAGCTCAAGCCAGGGTGACCTGGAGGAAGGATTTGCTTCTTCTAGATTAGATTAGACCAATAGACTTATCGAGGCTTTGATTTATTATTATTATTATTTTTTTTTAATTTTAGAAAATGCATTCAGCAATACAGTTTGAAAACAGCTTGGCTCCTGGCTAGTCAGATCTTCACACCTCTAAAACATTTAGTTGTACATGCTCAGCTACGGGCTCCATCAGGAGTAAACCAACATAAATTAGGCCAATATTCTGTGAACTCTGTTTGAACTTCATCCTCCTTCTCGCAGCTGCAGCCCCCACTTATTGAATCTCATACCTGCTTTTGGGATGAAAAAGTCTGCTGAAGTAATTATTGCTGTATAATGGGAAAAATAATTTCTCATTAAAATACTATAGCAAATAGTTTTATGCACAGCCTGCAGTGAAACATACATGAAGATCTGTGGGTCATGCACAGATTACATAACAATATGGCTTGGTGGTAAGACATGCAGCTCCTCACTTAAATGATATTTCTTCAAATCCAGCCCAATATTCACAGAAGGACTGAAAGCATCATAGGCAGTTTGCTGGCTGTTCAGAGTAAATGATTCAGTGCTCTCTGGACAGTCCTTAAGGGGCATGCATTGAGAGGAACTCAACACCCAGCTTCCTGAGCTCTGCATCTGATTTCAAGTATGTAGTTAGTGAAATTAAGACTCTGTGTGTTGGTGTGAAAGCTCAGAACAGAACAGCATATGAAATAAAGAAATAGCAAACAGCAATGTTAATTTGGAGACAAATAAAAGTGAAGAATTCTGATTTGAATTTTCTTTGTTTCAAAGCCAGAGAGTGGAGAGTGGCAAATAATATGATTATAACAAATAATAAGATTTTTCAAGGGTCTTCTTATTAGGAGATTCAGATTGAGGCTTGCTGTTTGTTCTCTACATGCAAACAAAAAAAAAATTGCCTTTTTTAAAATTATAAAATAGTCCTTTTCTAGCTCAGGGGCTGATACCTGCCACTTAACTTGTGCTTCAGTGGACTCCTCTGACATGAAAACCGCTCCTAAATTACAATCTGAACTGCAATTTCATGTCCTGTTAGAAACCACTCTAACAGAGGCATGGCAAGTCATTGAGCTAGTTGGCAGGGCAGAGCCTGTCAGTACACTTACACTGCAGGCATGTAACCTGTTTTCCCTTCCTCCATCTGCCGCATCCGTTTGGGGCTGGGTAGGCATTATACAAAGCAATAGCTTCTGCCTTTGCAGAAATATGTATCATTCCCCTTCAGTTTGCAGCCATTTATATCCCACCCTATTGAATCAAAAATTTGACATTGCACATGTAATGCTTTAATGAATCAGAGGAAAAGGCAGCTAAAAACATAATGGGAGCTGCAGTTTTGCCTGCAACACAGTAGACCATGAGAAGACCATGGACAGATGGTCCATTAAATGCTTGTCCTTTACAAACATGGAGAATATCACTCACACAGTAAAAACCATGGCCCCAGGCCTCCCCCGTGGCTAGGAAACCTGCAGAGGAGAAAAGTTCTGCACACGTTTTCGAAGGTCAGGCTCAGAGAGTATCCAGTAGCTGGGGACAAAAAACCTGGGGGACGCTGCAGGACCAGCCTCTCCTTGCCTGCTGTGGGTAGCGCAGAGCTGTGGTGCTCTGGGGTGCTGGAGCACACAGCGCCCGCTTCGAGGCTCAGTGCCAGGCAGCCTTGGGGAAGCAGCAGAGCTTCAGGGCTGCCACGCCACAACAGGGTTACTGAAGTGCAGTTACTGCCTCTCTGCACCAGGCATAAGGCACATTCACGACGTCAGTGCCACTGAAATCATCACTTCTTAAGCCCTTGTCCTTCGGAAATTTTCATGTGTGTGCATGATGCCTCATGCCTTTCTCAAGGGGAATTTCTGTCCGACTCCACTACGGGTTTTGGGTATCATTTCCACCTTTTTCTCTCCAGCTCCATTCCCCAAATACCGCTTTATCCATGTGATGCGCTCTAGATGCAACTGCTATAGGCAATATGCTCATAGACAAAATGTCAACAGTAAAAGTGAAAAATTTCTGATAACGGAGGTAGGCAATAAGAAAGTAAGTGGCAACAGCAGAGAAAAGGTGAGGCTTTTTCTCAGCTAGGGCTTCCTGTTTTAGAAGTAAACTCCGGACATGTAGCAAACAGAGACAATTAGAAGAAAAAACTATCCACTTGTGCCTTATTTTGTGTTTTCTCCTAGGCTCAGACCTATGCTGTACTGGCAGCCCAGACTCCCATTAGAAACATCTGTTTTGAGTTTGGAGGGTTATTTGTTTTGTTTGCCTTTTTTTTTTTTTTTGGTGGTGGTGGTGTGGTTTTTGGTGTGTGTGTGTGATTTTCCATTTTTCTCCCTTTTGCTTTTGATTCTTTCCCTTTCTAAGGTGTTCTCTAGTAAACTTTTCTCAGCCTATGTCTTTTCTTCTGTCTCTTGAGGCAGCTTTAGCTGCATCTGTCTGCCAGGTGCACTAGCTTGCAGAGTCAGTAAATCCCTCAATGACCAGTGTCCAGGCTTTAGAAACACCTCAGACAGTTTCTTTTTTTCTTCCTCCTCATCCCCACCCCTTTTACCATCTGCAAAACCAACTGTGGAGTGGGAAAGAGGCTCTCCCTCATTCGGACATAATGCCACTGTTCCTTGGTACTGTTTTTCTCTGACTTGTGCAGCTAATGGAATAATTTCCTTTCCTGCTTACTTTGATGTGTTTCCTTCTGTATCTCACAGTGAGTGAGGCACCTGTGTGGGGGTTATTGGCAGCTAGGCGCTTTATCATACCCTCTCTCATATAATGGGTTTGATTTTCGTGTTCATTAAGGTTGCTCAACACCTGGTAAAGTGCTGCTTTTAGGACTCTCTAGCCTCCCAAGTCACCGTAAAGGGGTTTTGGCACAAGCGAGAATAAAGACCGATACTGTCATTACCTGCTGTTCAAAATGACTCTTGTTACTTACTTTTCTTTGTGAAATTGGTGCTATCAGTAATACGAGAGAGGAAGGATGTTCTTGTCACTGAAAACAATGAACAATGAACTGGGGGGTTCCAAACTTCTTCCTCTTTTTGCCCGTTAGATCATACATAATGCCCATTAGGTAATACGGCACGAGCCCATTTTTGGCTTCCAAATGTGGAAAAAATGCTTCATTTTTTTAAAGGTACTTGAGGATTCAACAGATTTAAGATTAATTTTTATTTGTACAGCACAGTCAGCCCCACCGCCCTTGTCTTCACACAGAATTAACACAAATGCCTTATCTGCAATAGTTACTTTTTACAGATGTACCTGTTTTCTTCTCTTTGTATGTGTTTATTTGCATAGTGTAATTTTGCATGGGCTGAGCTTTGTCTGTTAGGAGGTATATAAAACTCAACTACTGCTAACTGCTTAGAAAAAGTTATAATTCTGTATTTGTATTCTGTAATTCTGTATTCTGTATAGTTTGTGTTGAGCACCATTTTGCTTTAAAATCATTGCGTACCTTACTCTCCAGTGGTTTCCCTTGGAAAAAAAGAAAATGGAGAAGAAAGCTGTGTATTTGTTCTTGCATTAAAAAAAAATAGTCCCAGTCTGTGCTTAAAAATAAAAAGCTTTTATTAAAAGTTTCATAAATTCTGACATTTTATGTTCCTTACATAGTTTTAGTCAAAAAAATTCTCTTTGAATGACTCACACATAAGTCATTTCCACATGTTGGCTCTTTTTGACCTCAGACTTTTGTGATAACTATTATAATTTGCTTCAATCATTTTGTCGGTGGAATACACGTGCCTCCATTAGATGACTTTTTATTCATGTATGTATGTGTATGTATGTGTGTGAAGGAAACAAAAATAATGTGAATTCTGAGTATGTTTTCTCACAAATCCTATGAGGAGCGGCTGAGGGAACTGAGGTTGTTTAGTCTGGAGATGAGGAGGCTCAGGGGAGTCCTTATGGCTCTCTACAGCTACCTGAAAGCAAGCTGTGGGGAGCTGGGGGTTGGCTTCTTCTCACAGACAACTAGTGATAACGCTAGAGGGAACAGCCTCAAGTTGCACCAGGGGAGGTTCAGGTTGGAAATTAGGAGACATTTCTTCTCAGAAAGAGCAATCAGGCATTGGAACAGGTTGCCCGGGGACGTGGTGGAGTCACCGTCCCTGGGGGTGTTCAAGGAAAGGCTGGACGTGGTGCTTAGGGACATGGTTTAGTAGGTGATAGTGGTAGCAGGGTGATGGTTGGACCAGATGATTTTGGAGGTCTTTTCCGAACTTAATGATGATTTTAAAACTACTCTGCAAAAGTATCTGGTGCATCATCTTAAAGGAGACAAGGAGCATGAATTTTTGGGGACACAATTCTCAGTGAATCTAAACACACCAAACTGCTGCATTCCACTGCAAAAAGATTTTGGCTGCAAATCAGCCAGATCTCCACGTGCTCCACTTGCAACCAGTTCTGCCTTCACAGAAGGTCTTCTGGAGTTTGCAAAACACTGTGGAAGTCACAAAAGTGCTTCAGTGGAGTAATTGTGCATTCAGTAAACCTTATACTAATGGATATTATATTTAATTTTCTATTGTCCTTATTTTTAATAAGGTACAGAATGTTAACTTTAGATTTCAGAATTCTAGAAGTTTACATCTTTTCAGAGTTTCTTCAGGCTGTCAGCCAAATTTGAAAGACATTGTTATTCATATACTCTTCACCTTTTCATTTTCATCTCAGAAACCATGAACATGAGAGACGTCATTGTTAGCAAAGACAAGACAGAGTTTGAAACAATTCTGCAGAAATGGAGAAATCTGACAGGAATTTCTGCAATGAAGGCGAGTTTACACATATTTGTTTCAGAAAAATAAAATATTTTGCTGCAAGAGCTCCCTAATTCATTTAAAGTTATAGTAAGATATAATGCTTCCATCCTTTGTCTCTTTATTGAAACATTAATACATGTTTTCCAGTAGGAGATGAAAACCATATTTTACCACTTTCTACTTCTATCTTTTAATATTTCCGTTAATTCCTTCAATGCTGTCATTCTATTGGCTTCCATTATCAAGTTCAACCTTTTTATTTGCCCTGCGTAATATAATTCTTTTCAAATGACCTGCTAGCTTTCATTTGCTAGTGTGTTTAACTCATTATTCTGCTTTTCTTTGTCCCATCATCCCCCTTTTTTCCATCCTGCCCTTCTGTATGTGAAGTAAAAATCCCTATTTTGCTGCTGCAAAACTTTCAGGGAGTGAGAGTTTTGCCTGCAATTTCAACTCTGTCTATAAGGGTGAAAGATTTTACCTTGATTATAATGATAAACAGAAAGGTAAGGGAACTGGAAAAAGAAACCTGAAGTCAAGTCAATATGTCATGATTTTCGTCCTCTGTCCTTCATGACTCTTATCCTTGCTTGTTCTCTGATACGTGCATGTCAATGCTCAGTATTATGCTATGCAGGTGGAGCCCCCTGGTAGAATCCTAGACTTTCACCCTGCTGGTATTGAGGATAAAATTCCCATTGCCTTCCCTGCCCTTCAGTTGTTTCCCGAGGACACCAGTTACTTGATGATATAAAGACACAGCACTATTTCTACTTGCAGAAAACTCTCTTTGTGGTGTTTTTTTTGGTGCCTTTATTGGGGGGGGGGGAGGGGAAGAGGAGGAAGGGGGGAGGAGGGAGTGGTGGTGGGAGGGGGGTTGGACAGGGGAAGGAACAGAAAGGGACAAATGAGAAAAATTATCCTTCTATTGCCTTTGTACAGCAAATCTGCCCAGTTATGCCTCATATTGCTGCTTAGCCAAACTGGTGATGTAGGGTCCGTTCACACCTGTGGGAGCCTGTCCTTTTTTAATGGGCTGTGCCTCCTTGGAAGCTGCAGTCAGGAAACTCTGGCTGCCTTGTCGGGGTGGACTCCTCAAACACTCAGCTTGATCAGTGTCCAGAAGTGCCAGACCTGATGGCTCCCATTCACTTTTCTGCTAGCTGTGCCTATCAGTTGTCAAATGTCTATAAGAGGCGGTACAAACTGCACTGCCCCCTGGTATCCAGTCCAAGATGCATCAATTTTGTGGGATGGATAGCTTCTGAATTTAACACCAACAGTCAATATACAGATTTTAAGGCCTTAAACACATCCTTCATGCAAACTGTTGTGTTTTTTTGTTTTTTTGTTTCTTTGTTTCTTTGTTTGTTTCTTGCAAGAGCGGTTGTGCGTCTGCAGCATTTTTCCAGACTTTAGGCTATTCCTGTTTTCACTTAGAAATGGCATTAGTGTGGTAAAGCTGACTACATTAGAAACAAAACTTTTCTACTGTTGCCGTAAAGACTGACATAAAGGCCATTTCCCATCACTTAATGAATTACCACAGGAGCTGACAGCTTTTAGCACAGGTGGCCATTAGCTCCCAAGAAATACCTGACCCATGGCTTATTATTTATTGGTGGTAGGTGTCCAGCCAGACAGCCATTACATCAAGCATGAATTAACACAATTCCCCTCTTTTATGCAATGGAAAGCAAGGAGCTGAATTCCCTGTTGCCGTGGATACAGCAGACTGCCCTCCAGAATAACAGGCCTCAGGTGGTGGCACGTGCTGTATGGACCCAGCTCCCTCCTCCTTCCAGTGGCTTTACTCCTTCACGTGCAGACAGACCCTTCTGAGGAGCGTGCCTCTACTTCGCGGTTGTGTCTTCAGACGACAGAAGCGAAAGCAGAAGGAAAGAACACATGCTTATTCCTGACCCCAGATCATAAAATCACCTCTCCTCTAGGCTAAATAAACCCAACTCCATTGGCTTTTCTTCATAGGAGAGGTGCTCCAGCCCTCTGATCATCCTTGTGACCCTCTGGGCTCATTCCAATACTTCCATGTCCTCTTGTGCTGGGGCCCCAGAGCTGCAGGCAGCACTCCAGGTGGGGTCTCATGAGAGCAGAGGGGGAGAATCACCTCCTTCCACCTGCTGGTCATGCTGCTTTTGATGTAGCACAGGATCTGGTTGGTTTTCTGGGCTGCAAGTATACATTGCCAACTCATGTTGAGATTCTCATCAACCAGTACCTCTAACTCCTTCTCAGGCCCACCTCTCAGGCCTGTCCAGGTCCCTCTGGATGGCATCTCTTCCCTCCTGCATGTCAACCACACCACTCAGCTTGGTGGCATCAAGGATTAAAGAACTCTGATCCATGCCATGTTTGGGGTTAATGTTAGAAAGAAAAATCCAAAATACTTTCCGCCATAAGAAATGTCACCAGCAAATTTGGGTAGATTCTGCCTCTCTTGTGGAGCAATGGGGAATCCTTGCAATCAGCTGTTTACAAAACAGTTTTTGTCATTTATACTTCCCTGTTCTGTAAAGCAGGCTGGTTTCTTTGGAAGGGATAACTTTCAAGGCTATATGATATAGAGCCTGCTAAGTCAAGATGTCATCATTGTTTGCCCTGGTTCAGCCCAATTCCTGGTTAGGAGAACACAGTATCTAAATTCTCTGTCTAGAGTACAGGACTCCTCAGAGTCTAAATGGTGCTACACACCTGAAAATGGATCACATTCCAGTGCAGAGGATTTTATGGTTATGGAGACTTCTGATTAAATAAGTTATGCTGTTCTTATATTCAATAATAATAATAATAATTTATAATAATATTCTTATTATTAAATTTCCTGAGCTTCTTTTCTCTAAAAAGTAATATAAATAATAAAATTTTACTCTCACATAGCTAAAACCAAAAAAATTAAAATACTTGAGCTTCTCCTTAAAGCTTGTAAAGCTTCTGACTCTTTCTCCAGGTCAGAGACGTTGAATGCAAATACCTGTTCTGCCATTCAGTCAGTGAATCAATAGCCAAAATCAATCCTACCCCTGAAGTAACTGCTCAGCAAACAGGATGCACATAATCCATTTTCATTATTAATACTTCAGTTAAGATTCAGGTATTCCATTTTCCTTCACGTAATGAGCACAGTTTTACAATGGATGTGTGAAGTTTGCAGTACATAACATCAGTGACAGCTGCAGAATTCCTGTCATGTGCACCAGAGCTGGATTAAATATAAGTACATTTCTCTGGGCAGTAACAGAGTGTAGAGAGATTTAAAAAAAAAAAAAAAAGAGAGAGAGATAAAAAAAAAAAAAAACTAATTTTACTTGTTAATTCTTCACCAGGACGTATTTGTTACTATCTCATTTATCAAGAAAGATATGTTCTTGCTGCTATATTGTATCTTGGTTAGTTACAGAAAGATTATTAAACAGTGAGATCTACTGTGGTGACTGCTTTTGTGTGTTTCCATATCCCAGTGATTCAGCAATATTGTTTCTAATACCCTCATACAATTTGGGGCAAAGAGCTTGAATTATGCACTTCACTCTCTAATTTGTTTGCTCTATAGTGAAGCGGGATTTTAATTTCTGTAATAGCAGTAACTTGGCCGATTCAGGGATTCACAATTTTCTTTGGTGCTAGCTATTTCCTGAGAAGAGCAAACATGATCAGAGAGGTCATAAAAATAAATCTCTCCACCTGCTGCCTAGTTTACATTCAGGTTTTGAAGCATCGGTGGAAAACATTTTCCTGTTTCAAACAAAGATTAATTCCTAATTGCCACAATCCTCATGAGGATGCTTTTGCAGCTGATTAGGAAGTCTCTTGATAACTATTTTTTAAATGACACTTTTAACTTGCATCATCCATGAGCTATCCTGCTGGGTCTGGTTTGAGCCTGGCTTTTTGGCACTGGCGTTTGATCACCTTGGATGAAACAGCAGCATTGTGTCTGGGCATAAGAAATATTCTGAGGGGCCATGAAAGGAGCTTTTGGGCTTCTGCAGGAAGGGCCTTTACGTCACACACACAATTGCTGCTCACACAGTGTTCAGCAGCACGCTCAGTGAGCTATGTGCACTCGGAATAGGCGTGCAGGTTCTGCCACCGTTCTTATTCCAAGAGAGGTCCCTCAGCAGCAGCCAGGGCCTGATGGCACGCACTGCTGGGAGGGCACACTGCAGAGGCAGTGTTGAATGTGGATTGGTGGAAATAATCATTCTTCTGGGGGTTTTCCAATGGTCATTTGTTTTTTTCACTTGAACAAAACTTTAAAATGAAGGTGGTAAAGCAAAATGAGAGGGACAAACAAAATCTTATTGTCAGCCACAACAGGGGTGGGAGTGGTAAATCTTGTCATGATGAAGTGTTTCATCTCTCCACCCCTTGTTTCAAGGCTTCCTGTCATTTCAGGGGGAGGATTGCTACCTCTCAGTCCCCCAGGATTCATTCTTGCATCATTGCTAATAAAAGCTATAGCGTGCTCTCTTGGGTTGCAAGTGTAAATATCTAATTGCTAGTACCTAAATACAGATAGCATGAAGACAAAGCACGAGGCTGATGTTTGTGCCTGAAGGAAGAGTGTTTCATCCCCTAGCTTGGATGCTGGGCATCATGTCACACTGCCACGTTTCTCCGCAGTATATGCAGCAAATCTCTGTATTTTCATCTTCACAAGTGAAGCAGAAAGTTGCACAAGGACAGAAGCATGGTTTGAACTTTATGGATCTGTGCTTGCTTAAGTTACATGTAACTCCAGTAACTTGCAACTGCTCAAGGCAAAAACAAACTGAATGATCACAAGATTATTGTTCTCTCACTGTAGGGAAATCTGCCTCATCTTCCATAACAGGCTATTCATTAACTAAATGCACTATCCCAGTCACTGTAAAGCAGCAGACTATTCACAGCCAGAAATAGCAATGGCAGAGAACACATGTTGGAGATCACATTCCTCCCCCTACCCTGAAGATACCAAAGCAACAGAATGGAAAATCTTCAAAGTGGAATTAAGCCACCCATAGCAAAACTTTAACCAGAAAGAGGTTACTTAGCAAAGCCCAGTATTGGAGGCAAGCTTCTAATCCATGCCAGGTTTTTATCAGGACTCACTCACCCAAAGAAGAAACATGGTGGAACTATATCAACAAGACAGTGAGTTCAGTGTCTTATGCAGAAAATGTTCCATTTTAAAAGTATCGGGCTTGTCTCCTGTCCGAGGGCACAGCACAGATCCTAAAAAGACATGCAGACATCATCTGCCCCACGGAGGGTGCACCCTGTCACTGCTATTACCCTGTGTGAGCGGAGGTAGATTTTGCAAAGGAAAGAGAGACAGCCTCTCCTGCACTGCAATTTGTGGTCATAAGCACAAGATCACAAGGCAATGCGGTTTTTAACCTGGAAAGAGGTGTGTTTAACTCGTGATGAACTTTATGCAGAAAAAGACTCTTTTCTCTAGCAGCATCCAATGCTCATCCTCCATCTCTTCTTCTTGTCATGATTTTTCTTTTCAGAAGCCCTTTCAAGATTCATACAGCTGAAGGAAAACAACAAGATGAGATTTCCCTCCCCTACCCCCTCACCAAGATGATTTTATCACACAATAGCCAATCTAAATAGCATGCAGTGTGGTGCAAACCATACTTTCATGCAAATGCGAAGACAGTGTTACCACAGGAATGAAGTCTGTTGAGATTCAGGGTGAGGAGAAACTGGATGTTTTCCTCAGAGCAGCCCCAAGTGGTTCAGCATGAGGTTCACCAATTCAGGGAGAGCAGGAGTAATATCACTCCTGCTTTTGCCAGGCTCTTAGCTTTGGCTTTACTGCCCAGTATGAGATATTTTCAAATATGGGAAACCAACAGGAGTTAGCAACAGGAAGATTTTTCCTCTACACACAGTCAAGGCATTCAGGCTGGCCTGATACTTTTTATATCAAAGCAGAAACAGCTGAATACTTTCTAGTTGGTATCAGGTCTCAGTTTACCATCCCTGTTCAGCTGCAGAGAAGAAGCAAATTACTCCCTGCCCATACAAAGACCAGGGCTTTGTGGAAAGACAGGTTCAGCCTGCTGCATTAACTTGGCCCTTTGGATTTGGGCTGCTGAAAACACTCAACAGCTTGATCCCATGGATTTTACACTGTGCCCAGGGTGACATCATCATCTAGCCAGTGCTGCTGGTGCTTTCAAATCCCTGTGCTGGAGGCACGGGCATACAAATGCACTAATGCACTATACAGCACTGATCACCATTTCCCAGCAGTGTGCAGCTGACACGGGTGATGGAAATATTCTGTCCTGATGCTGCTCCCATCCCCATGAGAGCATCGCAGCAGACTGTCAGAAGAACTCACTTGACAACTGGCAGCCATCAGAACTAAGTAGCAGGGTGCAGTCTTGGAAAAGATGTCAGTCATATGTTCCTCTACCTGTGTTTGAAATCCCCCTTTTTGTTTTTATCTTTATTCGCTAATAACCCTTCAATGGTTGCTGAAAGCTGAGAATGCAGAGTGTGCAGAGAACATACTTGTTCAGCTGTGTTCAACAAGAACAAGGATATCAAATTGATCTGTTAAGTACTGTTCTCATCTTAGCTATCCATGCTTTGTGCACCCTTAGCTAAGCTCCTTCAACAATTTATACCTCCTGTTTCTCCTGGTACTCCATGTCAATATTGTCTGTTTATGCTGCAGAGAAGGGACAGGCTTTATTTGCACAACAATAAGTACAATAGGACCCAAACTTGACTAGGATATTTGGTGGAGAGAGTTCCCACTGCAGATAAGACCTGAATTTTATCCTTATTCTGGTTACAGGCTGAAAGACACCCACACTTATTCAGGCTAGAATTCAAAGGCAACAAATGGCAAGCTCAAAGGTGACAGATAGCTATTTCTACCCTTGCTATGTAAGCAAAGAAATTAGCAGGCTGTAACCACTCTGGCACAGAGAGCCTGGAACAGACTCTGAAATTGACAATCACTGATGTTTGTGTTAACTGAAAAAGAAAGCAGCAGAAAAAGAAAAAAAAAAGTAGAACAAAGAACAGTAATACTTCAGAAAGTTTCCTGTTGAAAACAAGGAAATCTCAAGCACTGACAGAATGCAACATCGGCTGAAATTTCCAAAGAGCAGAAGGACCAATTTTAAAGTGCTCAGCATGCCCGGTCGGGGCCAGGTTTTCAATTTAGCTCAGTTCCCATGGAGGCAGCTAAACAAGAGCCAGATTTTTAAAATCACTCAGTATCCAGCTGTTTCCACTGCAATACTTCTGGCCCAGTTTTCAAACAGAGCTCACCACCACCCAACAGGCTGTGCCATTTCAAAAGCTTGCCCTGAGTGCCTCTGCACCTGGGGTCATCGCTTCAGTGACTACCTGCTGGAGGGTCTGGTCATCATCATTTCTGTCTTCTTGCTCCCTTTCTAAGCCCTGATGTTGTCCAGATAATGTGAACAATAAATTAACTTTTCTGGGTGTAAAAGAAGAGGGAGTATCAAGAGATGTACCACATAGGCTGTGGCACAATGAGCTTCAGAGATCTGCCAATTTACCAGGCTCTCCTGAGCTGTGAGAGCCAGCTGTATGCTTTGACCTGCCAATCATGCTGACTCATGTCAAATTATGTCATCTTCCAAATGTCTGGGAAGACTGAGTTTGGAAGTCTCTACCTATTTTAATATGCAGACAAAACCAAAAGTTTCTTCTTCCCGAAGCCTGCTGGGAAGCTGAAAAGACAGCAGGCACCGTAATTCAGAGAAGGCTGTGTGTCAGGTAATGTAGTATTTTATCTGTGCATCACCACATTTGTAAAAACTGCAGTCTTCCTTTATCAGCCATGTCAGTGTGGAGCTTTCTGAGGGCTGGAGTAACCCCTTAATAGGAGAAGCCAGTCTGGGAGCCCTAAGCCACACACAGCTCTGGCAGTCCCTTCACGACTTTCCCGAAGCTTGCAGGAGGCGCTCGATGCACAGCCAACATGGAGGGGAAGGATAACATCCTTAATTTAGCACAGGGGAGGAAGAGCAGAAATTCTCAGGAGGGGAGTGGTCTGCCAGAAGAAAAGGAAATGCGGAGTTTTTCCCTTTTGTTTGGGCTGTTTTGTTGTTTGTGTGGTTTTTATTTTTCCTTTTATTTTAGGTGAGGAATCCAAGAGATGTACAGAGAAGGGCAGAAAAACAGAATTTATCAAAAAGGTAGCCCACAATACAGAGAAGCTCAGGCTGCGCACACTGAACTACTGGTAGCTGAAGACACTTTTACACTTTCAATGGTAGTTTAAAATGTCTCTTGCTCACACCACACTCCCCGAAAAAAAAAAAAAAAATAGGGTTTGAACTGCAGGTGAAATTCGGTCTCTTTAAAAAAAGATGCTGTTGTTCATTTCCCTGTTGGAAAGGGACGTAACTCCCCATTTGAAGCTTCCTCCTCTGTCATTCCTTCCTCTCATTTTCTCGAGCCCCCTTGCTGTGTGACCGTGTGACATGCAGCCGTTCTCTGAGAATCGAGAGAGATATTGGCAGTTTGGGAGCTGTTGTTCCTGCTTATGTATGCAAAGAACATAATTGCTAAGTGCATCATCTGTTGTAATTTACACATCTACACATAGCTCAGATCAGGGCAGCCTTCACATGGGGATGCAGTGCCTTATTTTCTCATTCCCCACTTCTTTGGGGTGGGAAATGTTAGGTCTCCTGGCCCTCATTGTGCTAGGTGCTGTACAAATGTTCCAAAAGGTGGTCCCTCCCCCATACAGCTTAAACTCCCACTGCAGCTGAAAGGAACCAGGGCAGGAGGCAGTATTCTTTTAACTCTGCCACTTCACACATGGGCAGTGCAATTGTTTGAAACGATTTGACTAAAATCCTACATGGAAGTCTGCAGCAGGTGTGAGAACTTAACAGCACCAAACCCAGCATTACAAAAACACTCGGCAGTCACAGGCGCAGCGAAGCACAGCTCCCAAATGTTATCTAAGCAGGAGGCAGACAAGGAGCAGGCAGCGAATACCGGTCCGCGAGATAAAAATAGCAGCTCTATAATAATCAGAGGACAAGGGTCTTAAAAAAAAATCAGAGAGAATGTGAGAGCGATTTTCAATCAGTTTCACTGTCAAATGTTTTGACTGTCATCATCAAAGCAATTTGACTTCTCACGATCTTCTGCAGCAGAGGCAAAGCCAAAACCTTCAGCCACTAGTCAGACAGGGCCCCTGCCTGGAAGTGGAGACTGCATAGCCACATCTGAGACCTCAGCAACCAACACTCTGCTCCACGATGACAGGGAAGTGCAGGTGTCAGTCCCTTCCTACTCCCTGCCCTCTCTGAAATATGTCAGTGGGTTGCTTCTCTTGGACTATTCCCCCTAGTGATCCTCTAGGGCCTTCAGCAATAAGCTCTCACTGTCCAAAGACCCTTTTGGGTTTCTGGCAAACCCAATAGATATTTATGCTAGGATTCTTTATTCTTCAGCCTCCAGCCATGTTGTCTCAATGGACAACATGGAGCCTCATCTTCTTTCCCTGTGTCTGGAGTGCTACATCTCCATTTAAGCAGAGGTTAAGAAGAGAAAATTTTCCCCCCATGCAGTGTTCTTTAAAAAAACACAGCATCTTGAGCAAACACAAGGGGAGCCCACTTAGCATCTGCCACTATTGGCCTGCTGGTCCCCCTTCCTGCTTGGTGTAGCAGACAGCTGAGCTGTTGGGTGCTACAGCACCGATGGCAGCAGGGGAGCTGGGGTCTTGGGCATTTTCCTGCATTGGGCATTTTCCATGCATGAGCCTTCTGGTAACACTTTGCATGTGCATTCAAAGTGCTTCCTTTCCTCCACAGGTGGCTCCCAGGCTGAGCCACAGCCACTAGAGGGCATTTGGAGGACACCAGATCAATGGGTGAGCAGGTGACCCACCACCAGGTGAGCTAGCAAAGCCTGCAAGACACGCTGCACCAAGCTATGGTGTATGGCAAGTGGTCTTAATCCCAGTACCTCCCTCATTTTGCCTTTCTTCTGTTGCTCCTGGGTGTTCCCGGTCAGTGGCCTGCAGCAGTCTTGTCACAGGTTGTTCCCATGGTCTGTCTGGGTCTGCTGCTGCAAACGGACATTCTCGTCTGAATAGACGAGATTAACACTTTTAATTTCATCCTTTAAAACAGAAATGGATGTAAATATCAGGTATAGCTTTGTTCCTCTTTTGTAATCAGCTGCCTGCAACCCCCGCATTTAGGTTTCCTTGATATTCAGACAAAAGTCTGTGATTTTCTCACCTTTTTTTCCATCTACTCTCAATGGACAAATCTGTCCTCAAAAGGCAATCTTTAGGTAGGTGACACTCCTATACTCTCCATACCAACTTTTTCCAAGCCTATTCCAGTAGATGGAAGAATTGAAAGTGGTCTCCTCTACTCTCGATGAAGGCCATGGCCTTCAAAACATAAAATATTTGCAGGGACTTCACCACCATGTAATCGTCTGCCTTTCAAAGAGAATGTCTGACACAAACCATATCCTTTCAGTCAAGCTCGAACAGCTCCCCCGGTGGTCCTCTTTTTTTTTTTTTTTTTTTTTTTTTTAAAAAAAAAAGAACAACATCGCAACATTACAGAGCAGCAAATGGGAGTGTTTTCACGGTGGGTTTCCATGAAGACGAATCCCCACGGGAGAACAGGAGAAGCTTGCATTAAAGGGATCCAGGTTTGGCAGATGCTCTGTATGCATTGGAGAAAAGGGAAAGGCAGGTTGAGGGTGAGCTTTGGCGTGCCCTGGGCCAAGAAATATCAGGATAAGAATGCCAGGGTTGGTGCTTGCCTGTTTTCTGGCTTTCTTAGAGTCTGAAAATGACCAAGTAGTACATCAGTTATTTCCAAACCCAACTGCCTGGCAATAGTTCAGATTCTCAGGAATGCCCCTCTGGAGGGACTCTTGAGGGATTGCTGCTGGGAAACCAAACTCTTTCAATAAAAGTGACAACTCCTTTTACAGGAAAAAAAGGACAATGCATAAGTTATGACCAAAACAGGTCATATTCTACAAAAGCAAAGAGGGGAAAGTTTAACAGCATGTTAGCCGTCAGATATCTTCAAGTTGGGTCAGTTGGGCTTGTGGTATGGATTAGAAGCCCCATGGGTGCAAACCCAGAGGAAGACCTGGTCTCTGCTCCTGGTGCAGCAGCACAGCACTGTGACTCACCACCACTAGCACGCACCTGGGTGCAGCTGCTGCAGGGCAGGAGAGGAAGGCTGCTTTAGCTCAGGACATGAAACCTGCACAGTGGAGTGAGCACCTCTCTTCTCTTGGGAGCAATCCTGCTGGTCATGTGAAGTATTAATAGTGTGCTTGTGCTTCTAGCTGTGGTTGTTGCACCACCTTACCTTTCAGGAGCTGTGCTGGGTCTGAACACACCAAACTTTACAGTCAACAGAGGCCCTGTTCACAGAAATTCACTCTTCAAGTCTTCACAACAGCTCAGGAGGCAGTACCAGGGTTATTTTCCTGTAAGAGTTACGGATAAGAGATGCTTCTTCGGAGCATGGTAGCAGAGCTGTGGGTAATGACAAGAACTTCGATTTGTTATTCTGAGACCAACACCCAGCTTTTTATGTAACAAATCAGCTTTTACAGACATTGAGTTACCTGTCTCCATTCACAGACTAAGGCCTGGCAAACTACAAACTGAGCTAATTGGTATATTATTCCCTTAAAAAAGAGATTAAACAAACACTTGTACTGGGAAGCGTGAACGATACATTCTGCCTGGAGGAAAACATATTATCTCTCCAGCAGGCGCACTCAGATCCCCAGGGCTCCTAAAGAAAGTCAGGATGACACTTTCTTGTTTTAGACAGTTGGGGGTTTGAGAGGGCTGAATAACTGAGTGGGGAGCAATGGGGAAAAATCTCTCCTTCCCATTCTCTTCTCTTCTGACTGTCACACAACAGCTGCTGAGCAGGCTTCCTCAAAGTCATTATGGCAAATGCAGATTGCACATCATACACAACAGGCAGTTACTGCAACTCTTGACAGGTCCATCCATTTGCAATTTACAACATACTGGTTTCAGCAAGACCACAGAAGCCACTGCAGATCAATAAGCTGTGTTGTTTTTGTTTTTGTTTTTCCACAGCATGGGACGCTGCTTGGAAGGAGGGCTGAATTAAATAAATGATTTCTTTCCTAGACTGAATACGAGGCACTTGAGTTGCATGGTTAAAACTCCCTAATGCTGCTGGTTTGAGGGTAGCTACGTCTGTTTAGGCTTCCGTGGTGACACACAATGGGAAAAGAGTAGTGTGGCAATAATCCTATATATCACAAGGTCCTTGGCAATTACCTTAAATTGCTATGCGAATTCAGATAAAGACTGCATAATTTAGACTGGAAAGGGCCTTTGGACACCATGTGGTGCAGTTCCTGCTCAAAGTAGGGCTGTTGCAAAGATATACTGATCTGAAAGAATATGTTGGCTGCGGTGGCAGTTCATACACATTGGGTCTCAGCCACAAATAGAAGGTGTGAGCTTCACAAATCGGTGACAAAAAGTTACTTTACCAGCAGGCAAGGTTTCACAGGTATTGAATTTTAAGGTGAATTGAAATCAGATGTTGCAACACTAAGATACCACATTTGTGGAATCTTCTTGCCTTCTGGCCTGCGAGTCTTACCATTGGGATGTTGTTGGGACAGCTGGATTCCAAGTCCCAGTGAAGACAGAATTAAAAAGTTAATTTTGCAACATAAAAGGGGTTGGGCAATGGTAGAAATAAGCTTTCAGCATAACTGCAAAATAATCTTGTGTTTGAAAGGTGTATTTTCTCCCCAGTGTTGGTACAAGTGTGGGAAGGGCTGGGATACAGAATAACCTTCAAACAAAAGCACTGGAAGATTAGATTCTACAGAAACTGACTTTCTACATCAAATTTTGGTGCATGCTCTGCTTTCTGGGCAGCCAAGGGTCTCTGCTAGTGGGCGAGGCGAGTGCCCCAAAAGGCACACACAAGCCTGAAGTGCAGAGCAGCTTCTGGCTTTGTTGGGTTTCCTGTTCACTCCTGTCCTAATCCCACCTCCTACTCAACTCTTTGGAATGGATAATCAAATTAATGTAGAGATTTTTATGCTTCTTGGACTGAGGCTTAATTATATAAAATACCATTTTTGGCTGGCTAGTGGAATGAGGTCTCAATTACACTTTGGCCACTGCCACATTTTTTCAATATTGGTGCCGGAGGGGATCTTCCTGGGAAGACTAAATTGCAGGCAGAGTAGCTTTGCTGAAAACAGCACTGTTTTCCTGTACCTCATCCATAAAAACAAATAATCGCTAATAATGTAAATTGAGCAGATTTCTAGTGTAGCTGGCTGAAGCAAGTATTTGTCTTTTGTTGAACACCTTCTGTTGCACTCCACAAACACAAGCTGCTAGAATGACCTCAGCACTTCTTCAGCTTTTATTCAAAGTCACTGAGATGTTTATGGTTCAGTTTCCTCCCCCATCTCAGCAATAAATACCTACACAGCAAAGAACAGTAAATCTGCCATTCAAGCAGCAAAAACAACAACATGCCAATCCAATGAATGACTCCCTCACATTGTTTTTATTATACAAAGAGGGCTTTTTCTGTACTTCGTCCAAGAATGCCATCCTGCAGGGGATACTTTATAATAAACCAGGGAGGTCCAGCGGAGATGGGCAACAGATCAGAGGAAAGATAGTGTCATGTACAGTAAAGCAGAGTGAAAAAGGAAAGAGAACATACTTATTCTCGAGCATTTTCTTAAATCTTGACCCCATGATTCTGCCACATTCACTTTTCTATATGCCCTATGTTTTTGTGGAAGTGGCCTTTCAGACATTCTTCATAGCTGTATTCCTGAGTACCTGGATATTTGAGCAGTGCTTTGTATGGTTCACTCCTGATTTCAAAGAAACCAAAGTATTTGAATACACTTTTTGCTGCTGACCCACTAGTAATGGATGACCAGCCTGAAGATACTTGAAGCAAACTGTTTGCAAGGAAATCAAGAGCTTATATATGGGTATAAGCTCTCCAAAGAGTATTACAAACTGTTAGGAAAAAAGCAATCTGTCAGAATGTAAGCCTGAGCATACAACATTTGCGCACTGAAGAAAAGATTGCTTTCATTGGATAATTTGCTTATTACAATTTGTTCAGCTCTGAAGCACGTGATAAAGCAGAAAGGAAAGCAGTCCTGTAATGCCTTTTTCTATCTGAAGAAAGCAGAGTAATATTGCTCTGATTTATAAAGGCAGCAGAAAATGGGGTTAAAAAATAATCTTGCTCCACTATTGCTGCTTTGCTGTAGAGATCTTGGGTAGATGTGGCCTCTCAGCATTTTTATTTCCCTATAAAGATAGATTTTCAACATTTCTTTACCACATAGAAATAAGGATAAAACAACTGCAGACAATTAAAAAAAAAAAAAGTCCCAAATTCAAAAGCTACAATCAGATTGGCCCAGAGGTTTACGTCCTTAAGAATTTGATTCTTTTCTATATCTCAGGGCTCAGCCTGTGGCAGAAGCATCTACACAGTTGGGTTTTTGTTGTTGTTGGTTTTTTGTTTGTTTATTTTTTTCCTTCAGAAAAAAAGCCACATTGCACTGTGGTACAAAGGTATATACAGAGATTTTTATGCGCCCCATTGAAAGGTGGAGGAAGAGAAAACAACTGAGATGTTTTTGTGTGTCTGGTAGATTTACCTGCATAGACGGCTACACTTACAAAAAAGGCAGTTGCTTGAGGAGGCATGCTTCTAAGCCTGATCCTAGGGAAAAAGTAAAAGTGGCAGAATTGAGAAAGAAGAGGTAGCTGGAGCCACTCCTCATTGATGGAGGGATGCTGAAAGATAACAAAGGGGGATGCACAAACAGAGAAGGGAATGTGATCTTCAGCGCAAGAGAGAACCGTGCCAACAGTGAAAACAAAAGGAAGAGAATCTGTCACTTTCTGCAGACAAAGCAATATTGAAATGAACAGCCACCTGGGGCAGCCGAAACACGGAGATCCTGAAAGGAGGTCCTGAAACAGGTTGCAGTGTTGAAACCACGAAGGGAGAAAAAGGGAAGAGGACAAGGGGGGAAAACCTTGGAAGCCAGGAAGGCCAAAGTGCCACAACTGAGAGGAGGAAGGTCGGTGTGCTGCCTCAGGTCCCAGCAGTGAGGGGGACATACAGGTACACCCGCACAAGAAGGGCAGAGCACCGTGTATCTGCACAGGGAGAAGGGAACCACAGCCCAGAGCGTGGCTGCACTGCAGCTCACTAAAGACAGCCATTTCCACGAGGAGAGACAGACACACACCAGAGTGGTTAAGCACCAGCTGTGCTTATTATATTTATAATGGCTTTTTTTTTTCCTTGCCTTGTACAAACAAACCTAATTTTTAACAGGATATTGTCCTTCCACTGCTTTTCCCTGCAGATGATGCTCTGGCAATATCTCCTGCCCTAAAATATATACCACATTATAATGATGCTGCAGAGCACTACATGTCAAAGAGACAGCAGCAAGAACTTCACTTTGATAACTCTGCTGCCACTGCAACAGAAGGAACAAAAGCCCTTAAAAAAAGAGATGGTCTGGCTGCTCCTAATTAAGGTGTTTAGCGCGCTGTATCAAGAAACAGCACAAAACCATGATATAACCCCTTGGGCAAAGCACGAGGCCTGAGGAACAATGGGGTGACTCCTTTTGCTAAGCCTGGCAGTACGTGGCTGATCACAGCCCTGCAGTAACAGTGCTTACAGGCAGACTGTGTGCCTCCGTGACACTCCGTGGGGAAACACAGGAAAATTAGGGGGCATCTCCTCCAGCAGGACCCAGCACTGGTGGATGGCTGTCTGCCTGCAGCAGGAACAAGTACCCCCTCCATTTTTCTTGCAGAAAGGTCAATTCTAAGAAGAACAAAAATGTCAGCTTTTAAAAAGCCAGGACACCCACTATTTGAAAACACCCTAATAAGGACAAGATAGCAGCTTGCTCCTGTCTCTTTTGTCTCTACCTGCTGTAAACTCCAGTACCATGCCATGACACAGGGCTTAGCATACTATTTCTGCAGGCCTGATATAAGAGCTATCTGTGGAAAGATCATCTAAGACATCTCTCTCAGATACTCAGAAATCCTGAAGACATCTTTATGACAGAGAGCTGGTGTCATCCAAATCACCAGGAACACAATTCAGTTACGCATCTGTTGTAGAAGCAGAGCCAAAACCACAACAGAACTGTGCAAGTTTCTGCATTTTCTGAACTGCAGAAGACTGCGGTCTGAAGTAATGCTAAGAGTGTCTGAGCTGCAAGGAACTGTATGCAGCATGCTACTTGTCTATCTCCAGCCTTGCACTACACGGGAGGCAAGGGCAGAGGTTCCTGCAGGTATGGTAGTGGAGCTGTCTGCAAAAAAAAGGCAACTTTGAAAATGTGGGTTGAAGACAGAGTAAAATAAGGTAATTTCAGAGCATCGTTAATTCCTAGAAACACCACCTTGCTTAACTGCCTTTGCCAAACAGCCAACTCACCATGAAATAGGAAGGTCTGGTAGGGCTAGCACAGGGCAAGCATGGACGTACCCTCTGAGAGGGAGGTCAGGGCTGCACCCAGGCTGCTAGCTTTGTAAAGCACATCCACGGAAAAAGTTTCCTCTGCAGCCCTCATTTCCTGGGCACAACAGACCTGCTACCAGTCCAATGAATGTTGTTCAACTTCAGGAAACAAAACAGCTCTCAGTCCCTCTGCTGAAGTTTGCTGGCTTTGCATCATAACTGGTCACATAATCCTAATTGCTGCAGCGCTTTGGATTTTAACCACATCCTTCTTAAACAGGGGGAATGCTCGGTACATAAATCTTCCTGCACTTACTTTTGCATGCCAAATTATTTATAGAGCATTTAGAAATGCTGCACTTAGCCAGCATTTATCCCTGCTGCTGTGGCAGTTTCAGTCTCAGTGACTTGCTCACTCAAGACGTAACACTGAATTTTTATTGTGAGCACTACCCGCAAGTGCCAGTGTGATAGCACAGCAGGACAGCTTAAGATGCAAACTCCCCCACCGAGCTGTATCCACCTTTCTGAAGAGAACAGGCCCATGCATTAAGTTCTGCTTGATTCCCTGCACCATTCACCAGCCCTGTGAAAAGACCCCAGCCCCATTTTCTAGGGCTTTGAAACCACAGACACCCAGGTGCCCATCAGCCACACAGCCTGCTGCTTCCAGCCATGTCCTTCCCTCTGTCTTGGCCTCACCTGGTATTTTCAGGCTCCCAAAAGAATGCATCAGGAGGGGGAATCCTTACCAGAACTGCCTGCCCCCAGCACCGACTGGCGTGCCCGTGCTGGCAGTGTGTTGAGCTGGAATTGGCTGCAGCAGGCACGGGATTACAGGGCTCAGCCCAGGTGGGTTTTAGATCAGCAGCAAGATTGCACGCAGTTCTGCCCACTGCAAAAGTACAACCCTCCCCTCAGGTCAGAACAGAAAGCCTTCACCTCACCTCAGCTAAACTTGACAAGTACTTGCAGTCATGTATTCTTACATAAATTGCTACTGTTGACTTCAATTCTTGAAACAGAATGAATCAGATAGAGCCATACTCGAAAGGAATTAAAAAACAAATTATCTTGATACTTTTTCTGCAAGCAGCAGAAACTTCTGCATTAGCTAACATCACAGCAAGCTGAGAACAGATGTTGGAAATAAAACCTCTTTTTCTTAGACTAACAGAAAGCAGTAGCCCCATGGTTCCCCTAGCATTTGTGTTTTATCTCATACTGTGAAACAATCCAGTTACGAATTTTACTCCTCATCTGTCAATAGTTAAAGTGCTTGTAATAAGGTCTTGAACTACACATTCAAAAGTTGATGACTAAAGGTGCCTCAAAGCTTTGAAGACAAAACAAACAAAATTTTCTTCAGGGAAGAGAAAGTTTTATCAGCTTGCAGGCGCCATGAGTAAATGTAATTCTCATCCCAAGAATACAATGATCATCGTGAGAGATTTACTTTCTTTCTTAAACGGACAGCTAGACATGGTCAGAACTTGTGAGTTTAAGGAAGAAGGAGTGAGGCAGATGCTACAAAGCCCTGCACTTTGCTTCAAGACATAAAACAACTTAGTCGTTCTCTCACCCTCATTTTCCTCTTTTTCCCAGATCAAGGTCAGGACTCCAGTTTCAGTTGCCACTGAAATGTGTCTCCTGTGTAGAAAAACTCCAGGAAAATGGTTGTGCTTGACAATGACCATTTCATTCCTTGTGAACTGGAGCAGCTGGGAAAGCCCATTCCAAGGTCAGAGTTAAGGAAATGGTCCTTCCCCTGGTCACTTCACCTGCTGCCAAGCCTAACATCCTTCCTGTGATTAAACTGGTGCACACAGCCTTAGCGAGCTTCAACACCTCTCTGTGGGGCTTCCATCTGTGCCACTGTGTGGGATCACGATGATAAAACCCGCAGCAGTCCTCAAACTTTGTCACATGTATTCATTTGTCACACCAGTGGATTTCCACCTACCTCACAGGTCCATTGGCAGGGGAGTGACTTTGTGACAGCAGTCTTTGCACCTGCCCTAAAATAGCCATTTCTGAATCTAGGTTGGGAAAATATACTAAATGTTAATTCCTCCCCTCTGTTAGCCAGTCATGGGGACTTCCCATACAAAGTCCCAGTATCTATTTCTCAAACCACCATTTTGCATGTGATACTATGAGCATCTTAAAAGAACTTCTGGTCTGAGCAGCACTCAAGAAAAACTCTGCCTAATAGGAATCTGCCTAATAGGAATCTGCTCTCATGACTGTGGTGCATGAGTTTGTGCAGCACAGGCATCCCCATAGCTTTTAGCCTCTGCTCCAGCCTACTCTGGGAGAGCTGGTCCATCACCACACAAGTTACAGCAGCAAAGAGAGATGGCATTCCCTAGGTCCATGTTTTAGCAGTGATGATCATTTGGCTTTCCTTGATTTGGGTCCCTATTGAAATGTTGAGTCATTTTAGTCAAAAAGGTAGCTACAGAAAGGACACAGTCCTGCAGTCATGAAAAGGATACACTTGAAGAAAAAATGGAAAATGGAAAAATAAATCTGTTGTGTTTACCTGGAAGAAATAGCTTATCTCCTGGGCAGGTTGCCTGGGCAATTGTCCAATGCACTGTGTAGCATTGTTGGGAGATCTTGAGCTCATATTATCTCCTTCAGTGAAAATCCCATCATGATTGGGATGCGTTCATATCCCTTCATATCCCTTCATATGACTTACTCCTACTTACTACTAGTAGTTAAATTTCACTTTTCATTCCTTCTTCCTTTCTCTGCTCTGTAAGATTTTGTGGCATGTCCGCAGCTATTTGCCCTCACACTGGTCCCTTAAGTATGTTTCAAAGATCATACTGTCGAGAAACATTGTTATAGCACCAACCCCCCATGTTGACTGGGTCTCTCTGCAGTTTGCTGTGTTGGAGGTGGGTAGCGTGGTGAAGAGGAGCTGTGCCATCACTGCTTTGCATCATAGAGGCAGGAGTAAGATTTAGGTCTTACCAGCCCTGCTGAGCCTGGGACTGAGTCTGGCACTCTTGCGTATGCAGAGAAGTATATAACACTGAACTCTGGCCTTTAGTTTAGAAGCTTTCCACAAAATGCGACCTAGATGATAAAGCTTGTCTTAAAGCCCTAGTGAGCACATGCATTTGTAGCCTATCCTTTCCCAAGGTGAGGAAGCATGCATGAGGGAACATCCCATCCTCTCATTCTGATGATAGACTGAATGGTTAACATGCATAGCAGCATATTAAAGTTTTCAGGAACTGAAAAAATAACAATGCACAGTAAAAATTTACAAAGAAAACTCAAATGAAAACAATTTAATTTTCCTTCATCCTTAATATGCAGTTGGGTTTTGGGTTCCACTTCTTTTATAGCCACAAAGTTTTTATAGAACTATGGGCTGAAATTTCAAGTAACACTAGCTAAGAGAAATATTAACTATTTTGTTTGTCATATTTGAATTAATGAATGAGCCATTTTCGTTCTCCAAGAAGTGTTCAATATGGAAATGTGCCTTCTGGGAATGCAAATAGCTGAAACAATATATTAGGCAATCATATGCAAATGAAGATTTGCACAGGTGTAATTAAGAACAGAAGAGACAAACCTGTGTGCAGAACTGATTTACAGTCAAATTCACCTGCCTTGAAAGCCCAGATTAGGTTGCATGCTGATTAATAAACTGGTGTTTCAGTGCTGTTGGATTATCAGCAGAATGGTGAAAAAGAGCTTCCAACTGTGGAGGAACCTCTTAAGGTGGAATTGGTTTAAATTGGTTTAAATAGTGCCAATGTAGGGTCAGTGTGGGGAGGGGGAAATAGCAGCACATTGCAAGAACTGGAGACATATTTCCCAAACATACATGCAGAACAACAAGCCGTTCAAATTGCTGAAGGTAGAAAATAGTATCTGGCTTTCCAATACTGCACAAATAGATAAAGGATATTCTTTATTTTGGACAACCTGCACTTGCAATATGGAATTAAAGCCAAAAGACAATTTGGGATGTAAATAAGATGTTAGGAAGTTGCACGTAGGATGTGGGAGTCATTGTAGACTTCTAAATGTACGCAACTCTAAATGAAAAATATAGCTCAAACTAGATTACCTACTACTCAGAAAGCTTACAAAATACCATCACAGAAACAGACTAGTTCAGTTCGTTATTCCACCATTATACCAATCAGCCAAACCTGATTTCAAAAAATGTCAGAAAACAGAGAAATATATGAAAGAATTTAAATGTGATTTGAGAAATCTTCTGTCTTCCTTATAATTAGTTAATACTTAAAGCATTTAACAACCAGCAGATGTCTCTGCAGCCACCTGATCAGTGATATACACATGAGGAAAAACAAGGAGGGACAATTTGATAAGTGGGCATTTCTTTAAAAGAAATCTTCCAGAAATGTCAAAGTGACATAGAAAATTCTGAAAGAGTCTTCAGAGGTTGACAGCATTATGATAGCACTCCCTAGGAACGAAATAGCCTCTTACTTGGATTTACAATTAGCAAAATGAACGCCTAAGAATGCTAGCAGATTGGTGAACCTGAAATAGGAATTATTTAGTTTTGTCGTTTTTGCTCATATTTTTCAGGCTATTCTCATTATCACATGTTCCATAAGGGCAAGCTTGCCTTTGCCTTTGCCATCCTGGGAGCTGACTGTGACTGTAGAATAGACTTTCCCACAGATGGGAAAGACCGTCACAAATATCCCCCATTCTGCTCCAACGCAAGGCATGCAGTTTCAGTCTTTCCTTTACTTATGTACACACTGCAACATGTACAAAAATAGTATATACTACAGCAACACAAGACACTGCTGTAAGAAGAATTCCCTCCGTGGGGATGAGCTGAGCTAGAAAATGAGCCAGATGATTGTCATGAGTCACACTATTTAATGCACTGTGGTAAGGCACTTAAATGTTATGACTGTCAGAGCAGAAGAAGAAGCTACTATCTGATAATAAAGCGCATATTTTCTACCACAGTTAACTATTTTGTACAACCAGTGAGTTGATGACTTGCAGCCCAGTGTCTCCCAGTAGTGTCATTTTTAATAAAGCCTGCAGAGCCCCTTGCAGCTATATTTGGGTGGTGTTTGTGCTTTTTGTACAGAGGCTGTCCCTATTGCCACAAGGTTATGCCTGGACAGCTGTGCCTGGCTTACGATTTGGGAAAACCGAGAACACCTCAGAGAGCACAGCCGGAAGGCAGAAACACACTGAAGCCATTCTTACTCTTCCTGGGTGAGTACTGGGTGGCCCAAAAGCAAGCCTAACTTTGCTGATTTCATGCAGTCTATTAGTAGCATCTCTTCCTTCTTTTTACAGGCAGCATGAAAAGGAGATCAGAGATGTAGAGAGGTTGTTGGGTGTGAGTACAGGAGCTGCTACATCTCTCCCATGCTGGGTCAGGGCTCCGGGCAGTAGGGAGCACAGCCTGGGGTTCACGCTGAGAAAGGAACCCCTCCTTCCCTTGATGTCAAGGAATAGAGACATGCTGAATTCCCTGATCCAATGAGCCATATTCAGGGTATTGTCCTTGTTTTAGGATCTAGCCCTGTGGCAGCTACACCAACATGCATACACATACTGCTTTCTGGGAGGAAAATATTAGCATGCAAATCTCTACTCTTGATTCTGTTTGCAGAATATAATATGTGCATATGGCTGTGGTTTATCTGACCTTCTAATTATTAAAATTGAAGAAAAAGTACTCTTTCATTCAGGTAATGCAAGGGAAATTTGCATTTCCTTTCCATTTCCAGGCTGAAACAACATAAAAAAAATGTGAACTTTCTTTTCTTTCCCCTGCCAAGTAAGGTGGTGGGTCATTCAGTTTGCAGAGAGAAAAAGCTGCATGGTGGTAGGTATCTGTATTGTATGATGGGTGTTTGTATACAATGCTTTTATTTTCCTCTTTATTTAATTTCCATGAATTGCATTTTATTTTTGTTCTTTTTTTTTCATTAAGTAGTAAAATTTGCATACATGTTCTACAACAATTTTATGAAAAGTCTGCACTTGATACCTGTGATACATGATATATGATGCTGCCACAGGAAAAGTAGCTAGTGTTGTTAAAGACCTTCATCTTAATTATGAAAATTTTTAATTTAAATGTAGGGCTGAGCATACAAAATACAGTACTGGGCCATCTGTTAGTTTTCCATCTGGGCTCATTTGCAAAATACATTCTGTTTCCCCCCTAAACACTATTTATAATCTTCCTTGGAAAACAAATATGACTAATCTATGGCACACTAAAGATAGCTATTTGCCTGCAGCTTTTAATAGAAGTGGCTATATGGTTCAAAGTAGTAACAAAACACATTTATTTTGTTTTGCATGCAGGTGTAAAAGCTCACATGGCTTCCACACACAAAGCAAATCTTCATATTGTGCTGCTTTTAGCTAGCAAAAAGTGAAAATCCTCAAGATGTCTGATTTCAAGCAAAATTTATAAATGATGGTGAATGGTTAGCATTTTCAAGACTATGACCAGGATTTTTGCAGTGATTCTGAAGTTCCTTGTTTCTCTGGCTTACTCAGTCTGAAATGTCAGGCCCCGAGGCCTGATTTCTGAAGATGAGCACTAAGGTCATTACAAAGTGTCTTGGATTTCCCAATGATAGTATAATCACTAGTCATTTGGTCCAGACAGGTATCCCCCAGGCAGCAGTAGCAGGGGGCCCGCCAGAAGCTATTGGGCGGATGAGTGCATGGGGTTGATCCCACACTAGCCACCAAGAGCTTCTGCCGCTGGGTCTATGGGTCACTACCTGCATCAACCAGGGGACAGGCAATGGGCTGCTGTGACTTACATCCCTTTTTCAGCACTGCAGAGAGGTGAAGGTCTCATTCCCTGCTGGGTACTCCCTTAATTACTCTGTTACACCTTCAAGTCAGGTATCATGAAGTACCTCTTCCTAGGTCCTCTTTGCTAGCACTAATGCATTATCTTTGGCCAAACTCTGAGTGCTTCCAGAGTATAAAGAAAGAGCTGTCTAATTTCAAGGGTTTCATTATTTGAAAGGCAACTATTTAGCCTTAGGAATATTTTACTTTCTCTGCTCCTCATTTTCCAGTGGACTGAAAAATACCTTCATATGCCCTTGCTTAATTTTAAATCTTCATTAAAAAGCAAAAGCTGATTTCTCCTGAATAACTTGCATAGAGAGTTCTGAATAAGCTCTTTGCCGCATTGTGCTGGAGATTTTGGGGGAGGGAACAAAAAAAGGAAAGGCTCCAGGGAGACCTTATAGCAGCCTTCCAGTACCTAAAGGGGGCCTACAGGAGAGCTGGGGAGGGACTCTTTGTCAGGGAGTGCAGTGACAGAACACGGAGTAACGGCTTTAAACTAAAAGAGAGTAGGTTTAGATTAGAGATTAAGAATAAATTCTTTACTATGAGGATGGTAAGGCACTGGAACAGGTTGCCCAGAGCAGCTGTGGATGCCCCATCCCTGGAAGTGTTCAAGGCCAAGTTGGATGGGACTTTGGGCAACCTGGTCTGGTGGGAGATGTCCCTGCCCATGGCAGGGGGGTTGGAACTGGGTGGTCTTTAAGGTCCCTTCCAATGCAAACCATTCTGTGATTCTATGAACAAAAGTAGAACAGCTGTGTTCCACAAAATCCATTAAAAAGTCTGGAATAAGTTGCCAGACTCCCTCACATTGCTCTCTCAGGCTGTCATATCACATATCATTGCTCTTGCCTGTCTATCTTTCTGCCATCCCTTGTCTGATATGTACTAAGTTCTCTGCATTGAAGACTGTCTTATTTTCCTCTCTCATTTTCAGTAGTATCTGGCATTATAGCATTGCATTGCTGCAAGCTGAAGCTTCCAGGTGCCACTACATCACAGCTCACCCATCCCCCTGCCATGAATCTGAAAAAAATGTAGCCCTTGACTATTTATTATGAAATAGACTATACTTGGAAAGATGAAACAACCCATGTGCAGAATACTCACTGTAGTACCTGCAAGACCTGAAAACTCTATACAGCAAATCAATTTTTATTTTATGCTAATAGCAACAAAATCAAACCCCCAAATACAAACAGTCTGCTTAATTTCTCCCTGTCAAAGATGAACAAGCTGCCTTATCTGAGAGTGTTGTATGCATTTACAATGAAACAGAAAATCAGAACAGATGCAGGAGATACAAAAGAGATAGCATACTGAGTTTAAATGCCTATAATGCAAACATTAGTAGCTATTCACTAACAATTTAATTAACTTTTTTCCCCCTCATGCCACCTCAATTTCAGATCTTTCAATACCATATGGCAACTGTAGAGTGCATTTTGAAAATGTTCCCCCTAGGTGTTTTCATCCTTAGGGCTGAAGGAGCAAAGGCACCCCTGTTAAGATTGAGGGGTACGACACTGAAATGGACTGCAGTCAAACTTTGCACTACATGCTCTAGTGGGAGGCTTTGGTTCTTGCTGGCCAGGTATATTGCTGGTGATTGCCCTGCCCTTATCTCACACACCATTTTCTGCTTGTGGCAGCTTGTAGTGGTTTTACTCTGATGGTCATTTGAGATCCACCATAGCCATTCTCTCACTCCCACTCTTCCTTTGAAGAGGGGGGAGGAAACACAGTGGGAAGGCCTCAAGCATTGAGATAAGGACAGGGAGATCACTCACCAATTATCATTACGGGCAAAACAGACTCAGCATATGGAGATTAATATAATTTATTGCCTATCACTAGTGTACTAGAACAGTGAGAATCTCATAGCAAAATACAAACACCTTCAAACACACACACACCTCTTCTACATTCTCCCCCCGAGCGGCACAGGGGAACAGGGAATGGGGGCTACGGTTAGTCCCTAATGCTTTGTCTCCGCCACTCCTTCACAGTCCCTCTCTGCCACTGCTCCACGCGGGGTCCCTCCCACGGGATGCCGTCCTTCCCGAACAGCCTGTGGGGGCTGCCCACAGGCAGCAGCTCTTCAAGAACCACTCCCACACGGCTCCGTACCACGGGGTCCATCCCCCAGGAGCAAACTGCTCCAGCACCGGTCCCCCACGGGCGGCAGCTCCCCCCAGACCCCCTGCTCCTGCGTGGGCTCCTCTCCACGGGCTGCAGCTCCGGCCCGGGGCCTGCTCCTGCGGGGGCTCTCCATGGGCCGCAGCCTCCTCCAGGCCACATCCACCTGCTCCACCGGGGGCTCCTCCACGGGCTGCAGCGTGGAGATCTGCTCCGTGTGGGACCCGTGGGCTGCAGGGGGACAGCCTGCTCCACCAGGGGCCTCTCCACAGGCCGCAGGGGAACTGCTGCTGCCTGCCTGGAGCACCTCCTGCCCTCCTGCTGCACTGACCTGCGGGTCTCCAGGGCTGCTTCTCACCCCTCTCTCCCAGCTGCTGTAGCACACCATTTTTCCCTTCCTTAAATCTGCTCTCCCAGAGGCCCAGCCAGTGTCACTCACTGGCTCAGCTCTGGCCAGTGGTGGGTCCTTCTTGGAACCAGATGGAGCTGGCTCTGATCTGACATGGGGCAGCTGCTGGGCTCTGCTCACTGAGGCCACCCCTGCAGCTCCCCACTGCCAAACCCTTGCTGTGTAAACCCAATATTCAGCTGTAGTTAGACACATTGCTTCATACCATGACCATCCTGGTCTCTTTCCACAGGTTGGAGGGGAGTGTGCACATTTGTTTTTCTTCATGAAGGCAAGGCTGAGGAGATCTTCACAGCCCATACAAAGAATGAAAGCCACAACAAGATGGGACCAAGAAGAGAAGGCTTTGTTCAGGCACTGCTAAGCTTTGAACTGGGACAGAGTTGCTTGAGGGCTTTTGTGTAACAGTGATGGGGGTAATTTAACCAGTGCTTTAATTCTTTGTGTACAGCACTGAGTGGCAGAGGGAGGAGTGACAGAGGAACTGCTCTGTATCCTCATCCACAAACAGCCTAGGAGAGAACGAATATGTTTCACTGGTATGGTGCCAGAGAACACCTGGTCTAATAGGTAAGGTGCAGCAGCCTTTGTGTTCTGGGGTTGCATTACCCCAGGGTTACATGGTGCGAGCTGCTGTGACATTGCATTGCTTTACCTTGTCAGAACCAGCTTTGCAGGCTGCCCTAAGAAGAGTCCCATGTTGCTCAGCAGGACTCAGCCAGCACAGAGGGCTGCACGTATAGTTCACATTCCTCTTTCTAGAGCTTCTGCTCTGAGTTTCCAGGGGAAAGTTATAAAAATATGAATAGGCCTCTCCAGCACCTCACTATTAGTAGAGCTCACTCTTTACTGTTCAAAGTTCCCTCTTTCTGAGCCAGCCCCAGCACTTGTCTCTCCCTGTTAAGTCCAAGGAGCTATCAGAAATCCACTCATTTTTTCCCATTGCATTCTGAAGCTGATAAGTAGGCAGGGGAAAGGCACCTATCTAACCTAACAGCAGCCTTAGGGATGGTATGGCTGATACTTGCAACACACCCTCTCCCCTTTCCCCCTCCCCCCACCCCCCAAAAAAAACCAACCAAACAAACAAACAAAAAAAAACAGCACAAAAGAAAATAAGATGTACTAGCTATGGCAGAAAACTGTTTTCTGTGTGTTGCACAGAAGGATTTTTTTTTCCCCACCAGAAAGTCTTGGGCCAAATTTAATAATCTAAATCTGAGTATTTCCAGCCTCTGAGATGGTAAGAGGTCAAAGGCATGGATGGCATAACCTATTTATCAGTAAGCTGAGAATGGTCCAAGCAGTTATTCTGTTTGCATATGTTTAAAGGAAGAGATTTTGAACTGTAAATTAAAGTCATAAGGCGTACCTCTGCCTCACAGGTCTGAAATAGAATTTGCATAGCATGAAGGTGCTGGTCAGTCTACAACATATTAGAGTTTCAGGTATTAACAGGTATTAACAAGGTATTTTCAGGTATTAACAAGGCAGAGCTACATTAACAAGCAGAGCTACATTAACAAGCAGAGCTACAGGCTGGGAGATGAGTGGCTGGAAAGCTGCCTGGCCGAGAAGGACCTGGGAGTATTGGTTGATAGTCGGCTGAATATGAGCCAGCAGTGTGCCCAGGTGGCCAAGAAGGCCAACAGCATCCTGGCCTGCATAAGAAGCAGTGTGGCCAGCAGGTCTACGGAAGTGATTGTGCCCCTGTACTCGGCTCTGGTGAGGCCGCACCTCGAGTACTGTGTTCAGTTTTGGGCCCCTCGCTACAGGAAGGACATGGAGGTGCTCGAGCGAGTCCAGAGAAGGGCGACCAAGCTGGTGAGGGGTCTGGAGAACAAGTCTTACGAGGAGCGGCTGAGGGAGCTGGGCTTGTTCAGCCTGGAGAAGAGGAGGCTCAGGGGCGACCTTATCGCTCTCTACAGTTACCTTAAAGGAGGCTGTAAAGAGGTGGGGGTTGGTCTGTTCTCCCACGTGCCTGCTGACAGGATGAGGGGGAATGGGCTAAAATTGCGACAGGGGAGTTTTAGGTTGGATGTTAGGAAGTACTTCTTTACCGAAAGGGTTATTAAGCATTGGAATGGGCTGCCCAGGGAGGTGGTGGAGTCACCATCCCTGGAGGTCTTTAAAAGACGTTTAGATGTAGAGCTTAGCGATATGGTTTAGTGGAGTACTTAGTGTTAGGTCGGAGGTTGGACTCGATGATCTTGAGGTCTCTTCCAACCTAGAAATCTGTGATACTGTGATACTGTGAAGGCCTGTAGGACCTCAGGGTAAAGCTTCTGCAATGGCCGTGGTTGAGTAGAAATGACAGTTTTCAGAAACACTGAACACCCTCATTATCATCAGTTCCCATGAAATTTGTGAATCATAGAATCATAAAATCATTAAGGTTGGAAAAGACCTCCAAAATCATCTGGTCCAACCGTCTCCCTACCACCAGTATCACCCACTAAACCATGTCCCTAAGTGCCAGGTCGAACCTTTCCTTAAACATCCCCAGGGATGGTGACTCCACCACCTCCCTGGGCAACCTGTTCCAATGCCTGACTGCTCTTTCTGAGAAGAAATGTATCCTAATTTCCAACCTAAACCTCTCCTGGTGCAACTTGAGGCCATTCCCTCTAGTCCTAACACTAGTTATCTGTGAGAAGAGGCCAACCCCCAGCTCCCCACAGTTTCCTTTCAGGTAGCTGTAGAGAGCAATAAGGTCTCCTCTGAGCCTCCACTTCTCCAGACTAAACAACCCCTGTTCCCTCAGCCAATACTACAAACTTTTGAAAATCATGTTATTCGTACTCGGACAACTGTAGTATCACACACCTGCAAATGAAGCTTTTGGCAAATGGTCTCTTGAGAGGTCTGCCTCCAAGGTTGTTGTTCTTTTAGCCACTGTGTGGGCTACTGTCATACAAACAATTACTCCTTCTAATGGGATTTTGCAGAATCTATTCTGGAGATTTCTTCATGCTTTAAATCAAATTCCTTAAGTTATTTAAAAAGCTTTATAAAACTGCACTTAAAAAAAAAAAAAAAAAAAGAATGAAAAAGGTTACAGATTCATGGAATTCTCTTTCTTTTTATCTAGCAATGTTAAAGGAAGACCTTCAATTGCAACGTATTAGCAATCACCCGTCCAATAACAGAAAGACCTGATTTATTTTTTGATTGTAGCAGGTTTAATTTAATTTCATTTATCAATATGTCTTTTTCACATAATTTACTACTCAACACTTTTTTATTTACAGTCATCTGGGTTGCTTATAAATAAACATTTGTTAATGCCAAGTTAATCAGCAACCCATTATTAACTTTACACAGCCTGAAATGCCAGTCCTTCACTTTCTGGGATGTGTGCATATTCAGCAATCCCTGTCTAGTGAATTAAAAACTTTTTTTTTTTTTTTCCACTTTCTAAATGGGGACAGTCATTTCTGGTAGAACATTATGCAGGTGGGGATCATGCATTTTAATGCTTCTTCATTTGAAATTAATCTTGAAATCATTTGAATAGTAGTTTAAATAATGACTCTCTGAACCTACTACAGGTGATCTGGTGGCATCCAAGCTTAGCTGGTATAGACCACATGCACTTCATGTGATTTTCCTTGGAAATTAAAGACAGAAGATATTTAACAGAGACTTTTTTAAAAGCAGCGCTTAGGTATGAGTCCCTGCAATTAATCATAGAGATGATGACTTGCAGTGGTCAGTCCTGTTCAAACCAGTAAGAACCTGTAAGAACAGTCTTGCGTACATGGGTCATAACTCATGACATAACTCATGACATAACACATGAAAACCAAGGCCCAGTCTTGAAGGGGCTTGTTTGCCTTCCCCTCTAGGATTTTTTCATGTTCATTTTAGCCATTTCATAGTATTTCAACATGTGAAACTAACAGCAGGTTTGACTGCACGTGTAAAGCTGGGAGATGTTTCAGTTGCAGGTCTGACCTTTAGGGAGATGCATTGCTGAGGAGCAAACCAGAATGATTTTATGCTTCATAGTGCAAAGGAGAATTGTGAGATCTGCCCATATCCATTGTCCTCACACCTGTTAGTTAAAAAGTACCCCACTGTAATGACTACCACTGAATATCACCTTTTCATCATCATGAAGCAGTACCAAAGAAAACACCGTTTAGTAACACTTGTGCTCAGCGTGCAATTTTCCCTCTTAGAAACAATAAAAATTATCAGGAATTATTTTTCTTGGATAATGGAAGGTAAAATCATGTAGTGACATCCTCTTCACTCTGAAGCCTCTAGGTGTGGTTTATGATGTTTTAAAGATCAGTGGCATGTGTTCAACAGGATGTGGGATTAGATAAAACAACACATCTTGAGGTCAAAGAAGAAAGGAGTTCTCCCCTGACATGTTTCCATCTATGCCTCACCAAAACAGTTGTGCAGGTAGACATTAGCTAGTAGAAGAACCACACATAGAGATGGGGTAAGGATTAAGAGGGCAGGAGCTTGCTGGGTGTGTTCATCAGTGCCATAAAATTCAGAACATCCTCTGGGGAGGTTGAGTGCTGTTGAAATCTGCCTCCTTGCAGCACTGTGAATCATTTCATCTTATACCACAGCCAACACTTCAAAGTTTCTGCTGGGCTCCTTTTCTAAACAGTCCTCAGGGAGAGAGGGGCCTGGATGCAAGAAGCCATGGGCCATTTGGAGAAAACAATTAAAACAATCTGCAAACAATCTCAGTGCTTTCAAGAGATGTCTCTGCTTTTCCCCAGAGTCTAATCATGATAGGTGCCAAGTCATGTTCCCTGCTGTGCTCTGCTATGTCCATCAGCTTACTGCCTTGTCTTTTTGTTTTGTTAGACTGGTGTTTGCTTCCCACATGTGTTTTGGGGTGGGGAGTGGGCAGAGCAGGCTGTCATGAGGCTGTATTTCTGAGTGGTTACCTAAGGACAAAAAGAGGTTTATTCTCTCTGACTTCTTTGTCAGCACTTCCCATGGAAAGATGAGCCCCATGACTCCTCATGGGAAGAACTAAAGAGGCTTCTTGTCCTTCAGATTGTGCCTGCACAGGCACATCTCAGAAGTGTGTACCCCTGAGCAAGAATCTTCTGAAGACCTTGGTTAGCATTTTCTCTTAGCTTATAACTGCCACCTGTTTTGTTGGTAGGTTTCATTTAAAAAGTTCTGTTACACTCCTGTCATGAGTAGGCAAAATACTGCAGCCATTTAAAAGGCTCGTGTGCAAGACAGAATAACAAACCCAAGGCAATTACCACAACCAATCCAAATGAACAATCAAATGACGGTCCTGGAGCTCAGCACTACAATGAGCAGATACTAAGTTACCTCACCATCAGGGAGACAAAGTTTACCATGTTCAACTATTGTCATATCACCTCTCAGAGACAGACAAGGTGATACAGGTTTGTCTTGCATCCTCAAGCTTTTGAGCATACAAAGGGAAAAATAACTGTAGTTTCTACTACAAGGAAAAAGTCATGTTAACATGACTCAGAGGGCCCAAGCATTTATGCAGTACTGCAGATTTATACCCACAGAACTCCACTTAGAGCTATGGATTTACAGCATAATGCCAATGGAGTTAACACAGTGGTCAGTCAGTCCCCATGTATTTCACATCAACTAAAAACAAACATGCAGAAGACAACTTATGCTTCCAAGTTATCAGTACAGTTTTAAGATGTGCTGTGGCCTTAGCAGTTCATTTCTCAGTGGAGAAATGCCACGCAGAGTATGATGGTTTTTTAAAGCCTGACTCACTTGTGTGATCTTGAAAGGAAGGGGTGCATTCAGTGCTGTCCATTACTGAAAGGGACAAATATGGCCTGCCCTCCCTCTTGGTAAATCTAATGCAGATACAAGTTATTCCATGAACAGGAATCCTCAGAATCATTGCATAAACTTACATACTTCTCCAGGAATGGCCACGCACAACTCCTGCCTTGCTCCCCAAAATCTGTGCATTGCCAGGAACCGCCTGATTAGAGATACTAGGACAAGAAAATCAGGCTTGGCACTCTGTCATTTATTCAGTCGTCTTGTTGCTCAGCACAAACAGCTCTGAGCTCTAGAGCCTGCAGTGGGTTTTGTTTTCACTGGTGGCTAGAGTAAATCAGGGCATCCTACTGAAGCTATCTGGACCTATGCCAGTGAAGGGAAATCAGAGACAGACTACATTTATCCTAGTGAACTCAGCTAATTTGAGGAAGGGACGGGGTAGGTTTCATGCAGCTGTGTGCAGGAATAGGGAGTATGTCTTAGATAAATATGTTTTAATTGCAACAGAAAGACTACCCTCCTCATTATCTGCCTATCTGACTATGCTTAAGTTTTTTATCTTATCTTATCTTACCCCTCCTTCCCACTGTCATTGGGCAGAACTGTGTGCCCAAAACCCCAGGTAACTTCAGTAGGACTTGTAGAGGTGAGGAGAGCCCAGTGAGTGACAGCATTTTTTTAGAACTTAAAAAGCCTCTTGGAAAAAGAAAGCTGCAATGGTGGGAAGTTACTTTGCTAGCGTGCAATCCCACTAAGGCAGGGCTGACATTCACTCATCTCCTGTCGGCCATTCCTGAACCGACTCATCATCCAAAGCCCTGACTGTCCTGTGGCTGAGACAGAACCAGAACAAAGTGCAGAGATTGTTCTGGGAGAAAATACTCTCTCGAACAGCTATTAATTCTGCTTTCAGCTTTGCAGACTTTTTCACCAAGACTCTTCCCTGCTCCTCGGCTGTCATCCGAGGCCAGAGGGGCATTTGCACTGAGAGGAGCCCAAGCTGTGTGACTGATGTTGTCTGTAAACCAGCAGCAGAGAAGAGCTGCTCCAGAGCTATTGCTGAGCCACAAGGTCTGCTTAAAAGGTCAGGGCCAGGTCATTACTCACTTGGTAAGGCAAGCTGCAGACCCCTGAGAGAAGCCAAGGGGAAGGGATTTATCTCAGAGATTTATGGCTTAACCATTGTATTGTGTTGTGTTTTGTTGCATATGGAAACTCCCCTCCCTCTGGTGCAAACAGTAGAAGTGGGAACTAAACCCAGGATGGTTCCTGCCTTTTTGAGGTACAAGGTAAGGCAGTGTGCGACTATACAAGCATAACAGCAGAGGATAGGATCTTGCTGATCCCTATTGCCCACTGCAGAAGATGCAGGGTGAAGACCCCCTCCAGCCTTCTCCTGATGCAACACTCACCACACCCCTCTTGACAAGACAGTCTGGAGGAAACCCTGAACAGCAGCAGCACATCTCCCCACCCCAACACCTCTCTGTAAGTTTTACCTCTCACTGGAAGGGTATGCCCTTTCTTTCCCCTCAGCCCCTTGTTTAGCAAGAAGACTTTTTTTCCTTTAATCTCTCACAGCTTCCCTTAGCTATTACTGAAAAATTGCTCTTCTCCCAGTCAGAACCTGAGCCTATATTTAAGAACTGCTGTACATTAACATGCTAGTATTAAAACGTTCTCTATTGCAGCATTCTGATTTATCTATGGATCTTTATTTTTGGACACCATTGCTTTTTACAGCTTTCTAATTTATATAGCCATTTGTTTTGGCTGTCAAAACATTTTTAATTTTAATTACTGTGTATCATGCTTCTGGGTATAAAACTGTCAGATAAATCTGAGTATCTGCATAAACATGTGGGGAACTGCATGTGTTATCACTCAACAATTGCTGGTGGGCAGTTAGCAAGCTCTTGTCTAGGATCTGTGTTCAGCTGCTTCAGAACAGCACTGGTGGGATGAACTGCTGATTAGTTGTCAAACCATGTGCAGTTATGTCCTTGGCTCTGCGTAGCACAGCAAACTCTTCGGACAGCACAGGCCCTGAGCAAAGCAGAGTTCACAGCCAAGTTTACCCCAGTCAGTCAAATCCAAAGTGCTCATTTGGCAGGACATCCCAAACAACAGGCTTTTTTCTGTTTTTAAGAGAAAAAGTGGCACCACTTTCTTCATGGGGTAGCCAGCAGAGAAATGACTCCTTGTCAGTCCTTAGGAGGAGAAAAATGTGTTTCTGTTTGGCCTTTTCAGTAAGGACCTATGGCACTGAGAGGCAGCCTGTCCTGGACTCTGAGCTCCTGGAGGAGTGAGGATCTGTGAGATGGCACCAGCACCACCAGGGGAGAGCTCTCCATTGCTCGAGATGGGACTGCCAGTCCTCCCACAGCATCTGGCCCTAAGCTGCACTAGGTCTGTTACAACCTGTAACAACCTCCTCATCTTTTTCCAGTACCTCACAGCACTTTCTGCTCACGTGCATAGCTAGCACTCAGTTCTGTCACACAGCTCACTGCTGGGGAGACACAGGGAAACAGCCCTGGTGTATTTCACATGTTGCCTACCCGCCCTGTCTTTGTTTGCAGTACCTGTCTCTTGTCTCCCCTTATGTTTGTAGTCGAAGCTCTGTGGAGGTGGGACTGCACGTCTGTCTGTGTGCACAGTGCCTGGCACAGTGCAGCAAGCTGGCTCTGCTCTCCTGCACTACCAATTAAATATATTATCACCCTACCAAGGGTAGGTAGGGAAAAATGTAAGGGACAAAAAGACCGTAGATACACCAATGCCTGTGCCCTGTGTCACCCAGCACAGCCAAGGATCCAGTGAAATATTCCTGTGACTGTTCTTTCCATTAATCACGTTGCAAGCTGTCTACTAAGCAGAGAAAATCTTTTGCTGTGCTTCCCTTCTGTTTACTCCTCACTTGGTTCACATCATGCTAGTAACTGTTTTGCTGTTTTTGCTCTTAAAGACGTATTGTTTCACTCTTTCACGAAGAGCTTCTCCAAGGCAAACAGGGAATTGCACTGATGTTTTGATATATTCATCCTTACCCTTTGAATTTCTGCCTCAGGTGCTCAAACTGAATGAACTGTACTGCCATCTGGGGATGTAGTATTTTCATTTCTGTTTGTCGTTCTACCTTAGAATCTTATTAAAGAGCCTCATTCTGGTTTTTAAGGAATAAAAGGGAAGTCATTTAAGTGTTTTTACTTACTGTGGTGCTGTACTCCTTGCCATAGGAATTAGGTGCTGAACCAAAACCGGATCTGGCATCTCCTGAGACCAAACCAAACAAGTGAATCCACCAAAGGGCAGACCCCTGCCTGGTATATGTGCACTGCTTTCAGCATCAGGGGAGGATGATGCAATGTACTGCAGGCATGCCAGGCCCAGGGGAGTGCATAAACTGTGTCCTGTGTCTCAAACCCATCAGTACTGGAACAGGTGAAGTACTAGATGGAGACAGAGACTTTGGTTATGCCTTATTTTTTGCTGTCTTGCTGTAAGCTTTTTTATCAGACATAGCATTGCCATGCACATGTAACAGGCCACCAACTAAAATGTGTGGTATTGGTGTGAATGTCTGCATAAAAAAATACATGGTCTTGTAAAAGAGCCAGAAAGTGTCATGTCAGAGCCTTGCAGAACAAATTACTGGACTCCCTTGGCATTGAGGACAACATTATTTCAGTGTAAAACCTGCAAGCTATCAAAGGAACCAAGTTTAAAACAAAGGGAAATAGTTGTTTTTTTCTCTCAGTAGGAAGTAGATCCATGAAGCTCCTTCTCAAAGGGCACTGTGGAAACAAAATATTTGTATCCCACTGGAGGAAGATGCAATTAATGTTCAGAAGACAGTAGGTTATTCAGCAAACCATATCAGGGTCAGGAAATCCACTGTGTAGAAAATAGATGGAGGATAAGACAGTCCTGGGGACATGGCAGGGGAATGTGCTTATAGTGATTGGTCTTACTCTTTCCTGGACATCTGCTACTGGCAAGTGCTGAAGATGGGCTGCTGGGCTCAAGGCACCCTTCTCGTGAGTCAGTATTGCCATTCTTAGGTCATGCTTTTATGACAAAAAAATCTAATGGCAGGAGGTAGTGGAGCTGATGCAAGGTAGAGGAAGTTTTTAAATAATGGATTATTTTAAAAGCTTATTGTTTTCACCTAACAATTCATATAAGCTCCTGTTCCAAGAAAGCAATAAAGTAGTATAGCAGTTCTGATATAATTCCACACAACTTCCTTCTTTAAATGCGTGTTTCATCAAAGCACAATAACCTTACCTCAGACTCATTTGATATTATTTTTCTTACTAAATAATCTCGCGGTGTTTCTATTGTTAGCTGGAACATGTGTAAAGTTATGTGCTCTTTTGCAGAGATCTGCACTTATACTTGGATGAGGGAACAGTATAAAATACAGTGCAGAGTGAAGTTTATTGCGATAAAAATGTTTTGCTTTGTACTTTTTGAAAAGGAATATTGATAAAGTCAATATTATCTTGGTTAATAATCTTGGTTATCCTCTTAGTTGCTTTAAATGGCTTGATTCTGAAGAGGAAAAAAAAAAAAAAAAAGCTGGCAAAACTTTCTGCTCCTGAAATACTATCAGGCCAAGACTTTAAGTAAATTGACATGAGCTACTTAATGTCTTGGTTACATTTGCAGTGAAGAGACCAGCACTCTGAGCGAGGACAGCAAGTTCTTTGAAGCCCATCCCTCCTTTCCCCACCAATCTTGCCTGCTATTTCTTGCTCCAGCCAGGAGCTGAATGGTAGTACCTGTGGTGTTTCAGATGTGGTGCACCGAGCTGCAACAAATTGTGGATGTTAAGGCACCGTCTACACAAGGGACTTTTTCCAGTCAATTCCCACTGATTCAGTTTCACTAGCATATGACCTTAATATTCTTTCTTCACTCCTGCCTTCTCACATGACCCACTTGTGGTCAGTTATCAGGCAACAAAATCTGTGTCAATGGGGATTCAATGGGACCAACTGTTAGCTTCCAATTACTAGTTGTTCAAGGTTTATCGAGCGTTGTGTCTTTAATTAGGGAACTAAGATGTAAACTGCAGTGTCCTTTACAAAGTCAGTCCTGTGGGAATAATTTCAACAGCCAATTGCTGTTCCTGGATAGTAATTGGGAACCCGAAGGGATTCACATATGAATAACAAATGAAGGTGCACAGTAGTAGCAGGAATTTATACCTGGAACTTTAGAGTTCTTAATGACCCCATTAAAAGGAATAAGGTCATTTGTTATTTAAAGGATCATGAGATACTGCATTTTCTAAAGATACAAAGTGTGCACAAGGTTAAGAAGTACAAGTGTGAGACATGAGGGCTTTTCTGTTTTCTGTCGGCCAGGACTGCCAATAGAGCTAGAGTTTGGTGACAGAACATTTCTTGCATTTTTTAGTGACACAGTATCTTGGAGTCCCAGGTGTTGACTGCCTAGAAACAAAGCTTGAGGTCAGGCAAGGCTATTTCAAATGTCTCATTCTGCAAGTGTTTTACATGCCTGAATTTCACAGAGCAGAGCAAATAAGTGAGTGGGCGGGATTTACAGTGATGAGATTAAGGGAATTTTAGTGCAACTGTCCTGGCTGAAGAGACAGATCAGACAGCACAAGTAGAAACGGCAAGCTCAGTTTTCTGTTGTAGACATACTTAAGACTGAGAGTTCAGTTTTGTGAATCATGCTATGACAGTGAATATCAAAGGCTTGAATAACCATTGGGGACAGGTAAATATACCATGTGGACACACTTTCAGATTACAACTCACAACATTTTCAAGAGTCTGGTTTGAAAACAAGAATTAATCATCAGTTTCTTCACTTCTCAGCTGAGCACCTACATCAACATTGCTGTTCCAGAAGCCACCTCCTTAATAATAATAATAATAAAAAAATAAAATAAAATAAAATACAAAAAACATTGGCATTTAATCTTGAGATTTCCTGGAGATAATGTGTTTGTGGTAAGTTTCACTGGACCTGAAATCCACTGCTCACTTATTTCTAGACACTCCTAAAACACAGCTCTGGCTTAGCCTCAAAAATAAAATCCAAGCCCCCTGCAAAATCAAAGCCATGTGCAAATCCAAAGACATGCTTTCTGAGAAGTGTGTTTTTACCTCTCAGAACCTGAACTGAAAATTGTTTTTTAAGAGCTCAGCCCAGGCAAGGTGTAGCTGCAAGAAAAATCTTAAAAATGTGAAGTACCTAGGCATAGACAGGGAACAAGCCAAACTGTTCTCTGTTCTCTCCACATGTATTTTGGCAGCAAGGAATTAAGTTGATACCTGCAAAGAAAAAACATGCAGAGCATGTGAAATTCACTTCGGGGCGAAACATGAGCTTGAGCCTCCAAGATTTCTTTCTCGGTTATTCATGTACCAGGCTGTTTGCATTGTTCCAAAAGTCTTCTTATGCTTCCTGCCTTCCCTGAGAGCAGGGGCTGTCAGCAGCATCTACAGGCAGCAGCTGGGTCTTTCCTCCACAGGTCTGTGGGGCTGAGTCTCCAGCTCCTGGTCCTCTGAAGTAAGCAGAACACAGTTGCCAAAAGAGGTATCTTGCCTTTGACCAGCTGTACTCAAGGCTAATCACACCCTTCAGCTGGCTAAGTTTAATATAACATCTATGATTTTTTTCATAAAGACAGATGGCCATCTTTCAGTAGCATTTTTTCTTCTCCCCAGATTGTCTTTTCTAGTCTCAGAAATGTTAGCATTTGACATTGTGACATTACAAAATAATAATGCAACTTTTGCACTCAAACAATAGTGTAAGAAAAAACTTATGCTATTAAAGCCTAAAAGCTACAGAACTACCCAGTTAAATATATACATGGTGCCTTGCAACTAAGCATCATCTGATGAACTGTTATTATGTCTAATGCCTATTATTTTGCTTTTAAGAGAAGTTCCATAAAACACAAAAATGAGCCTAGTTTTGTATGGGCTTGTGTCCTATGAGTCTGCACACATCTTCATAATGATTAGCTTTCCTTCCCTCTGTCCTTTGCCTAGCACTGCATTCAGATTCTCTCTGCATCTCCAGAACACCTCCTTCACTTGCCATATTATTTAACAGAGACAACACACTTCTGGAGTCCCAGGTTATTTACAGGCAGACAGCCGATATCCAGCCAGAAGGGCAGTGGCTAAACTTCACTTTTTCTCTGCTGTTAGTGGAGGAAAAAAAAAAACAACTTGAAAGTTTCTCCTACAGCCAACTTTCAATTTCACATAGGACTTTTGTACACACTGGTATTTTTGAGATATCCGCCTCAATAAAATTTTCTTGAATCTGTTTTCAAGGTATAAGAGTACAGAAAAAAATGGTTGTTTAATCTCCTGTTCCTTCAGGAGCCAGGTTAACTGTCTTCATTCATCCATTTTTTGTTTAGCCAGATATTTAATTCAGCTTACTGATCTTTTCCAAAGCACGTATTTTCCAAAGCAAAATATGCTATTCCAACAGCGTATTGTTAAGACAGTCTATGTTTTTAATAGCTATGCATGGTAACCAGTATATACGAGTTCATTTATTGATTTAAATAATACTTTTTGTCAATAAATCACCAATTATTATGTTAACTGATGTGTGCCATTAATGGTTCTAAACTGCAGTGAAGTGGCTCTGATCACTTACAGTGTCTAGTGACCAGGTCAACGGCATGATTATATAGATGATCAGTTGAGGCTGGCTGCTTCTAATAGACAGCTTGATAAATTATGATAGTAGCTTGTTCTCTGGGAGAGGAAAGGCAACCTAAATGGCAGAAGCTGGGAATAAGTGTGAGTTGCTTGCTTGGGCGCCTACACCCAAGAAGAGTTCCCAGTTTCTGTTAAATTGACAGGTCACTTTCATGGTCTGCTGTTTTCCAAGAAGAAATGTTTCCAAATAGTTTTAGTAATTGTCCTTCGAATAAAGTATGACAACCATGCTGAACATGCCTTCCTGTTTTAGTCTTAACTTCTGCTTGCCGATTCTTCCATTTGTATTTCATATGAAGAAGACAGGAAATAATTAAATTAGGAACTAACCTTGTTCCTATTGCTAACAGCATGCCTCACTTTTATCTCCAGAAGAATTGCACTTGAACTTAGCTCTTCAAATATCTCCAGAGGCCACTGTCAGCTTCCCTGACAGTGACAGAACTCCATGTGGACACAGGCAACAACCCAGCAAACTGACATTTGAGTAAATAGCGGTATGGCATGCATCTGCCTGCATGAACTGCTCTAAAAAAATGTGACTGAAAGGTCAAATTCCAGTTTTCCTTTGTGAAATTCTGTTTTCTCTAGCACCCCTACAGTGTTTTGACTGCAAGTCTCCATGCAAGCTCCTCTACTTACCTATGATCAGCTTTGGTCCAAATCAATTGCTCTTCTCTTCTGTCTGAGTGCATTAGCTACACATTTGTCCTGTACTCATCCAACCAAATGCAAAAATGCATTACACTGTACCTCCTCCTGGAAACAGCAGTGTTACCTGGGGACTGCATCACGGAAGTGAAGAAGAACAGGTCAAGTGATAGGGAGGCAAAGCTGCCTGTAGACCACAAGGTCAGATGTGGGAAGATGATTAAAGACATCAGCAATTTGCTGTGGGCTGTGGAAGGGGACACAGTTGTAGCAGGGGAGAAAGATACATTGGAGAGAGTTCATATCTTCATTTCTGAACCTTGTGGCCTCATTTTCTCTCCTTCATTCTTAGGAGGAGGTGGCAGTGGAAGATTGTTTTTCACTGCCTGATTTCTGTTCTTTAGGCAGGGTCCAAATGGATTCTCCTCTTAATACCAGCTGTAGTGGTCCTAGGAGTGGCAATTTTAACCACCAGGATAAGCACAGCCTTTAGGGAGCTTTGTGTAGAAAAGTGAGAAGTTTAAGTGGAAATTCAGCCACCCTAGTGGGAGAAATGAGGGACTGGACTGAGAGTCCTCAGGAGACTATGTAGCACACTCTTGGGTTCACAGTCAACTTTAAGTTACATTACCCAGAGCAAGCAAGTAAGAGGTCAAGGCAGAAACCTGGCCTCTCTGGGTCCTGGTTCATGAAATTACATCACATTGTCTGTATGTATTTAAGATCGTAAGAACTGAAAATCTGAGAGGTCTTTAATAAGATAAAAATAGATACTATTGGGCATAAAAAATATATTTAGAATACGTTTTTATACCTACTCTTAAATTCCCAAATTCAATAAGATTTGAGAAGTTAATTCTCAAACTTTGCAAACAGACAAACTGAAACTCTCTTTTTCCTTTCCCTTTCCCCTTTCTCTTTATCAGGATTTGCTGCTGTTTGTTTCTAAAAACTTCTTTCTCAAGGCTACAGCTGAAATGCTCCCTCTGAATCTCTGTGTGGTGGTTCTTTATCATTTAGATTTCCCCTCAAAAGAAGCACATTTTAATTATCTTTTAACAAGTGATGGTATAAAAAAATAAAAAGAGAAAACAAACTACATCCTCTCCCAAAACAAACCAGTCCATTATGCAGGAACTAAAATTAACATACAGGATTCATTAGGAAAAAAATAAATAAATAAAAAACATATTTCCTTCACTTCCTTTTACAGGAGCCCATTAACTGAACTCAAAATACAGTTGACACTAGTTCAAAGACAGCAAGCAAATTTTCATAATTTTTTCGAAGTGATGATTTCCACAGCTTCTAATCCAGCTTGGGAAAGAAAAAACAAAACACACACACAAAAAAAACCAACTACTTAAAAAAAGAACAGAAACATTAAAAACAGATTACTTCACAGTCTATAGCCTGACTGAACAAACTGCAGCATAATCAGTGCTAAGGAGTGCCTCACAGCACTCATTACCTACACGGTAATTCCTTCACATTTCCTTCTCCACATGTTCCTCTTTTCTCACTCAAATAGTTACTATCAAAATTTTTTTCAAAAATAGAAGAAAAGAGAAAGAAAACGAAGACGAAAAAGAAGACGAAAAAGAGAAGAGAAGAAGAAGAAGAAGAAGAAGAAGAAGAAGAAGAGAAGAGAAGAGAAGAGAAGAGAAGAGAAGAGAAGAGAAGAGAAGAGAAGAGAAGAGAAGAGAAGAGAAGAGAAGAGAAGAGAAGAGAAGAGAAGAGAAGAGAAGAGAAGAGAAGAGAAGAGAAGAGAAGAGAAGAGAAGAGAAGAGAAGAGAAGGAGAAGAGAAGAAAAAGAGAAGAGAAGGAGAAGAGAAGAAAAAGAGAAAGAAAAAGAAAGAAGGAAAGAAGGAAAGAAGGAAAGAAAGAGAAAGAAAGAAAGAGAAAGAAATAGAAAGAAAGAAAGAAAGAAAGAAAGAAAGAAAGAAAGAAAGAAAGAAAGAAAGAAAGAAAGAAAGAAAGAGAAAGAAAGAAAGAAGGAAAGAAAGAAGAAGGGACAAGATGGCGGCACTGTGTTTCCTGTGCTAGGAATGCAACCCAATTCTTAAAGTATTCATGAGACTCTTGTAATCACAGCCAAAAGGTGGTATTACACACTTGCTAGCAACAACAGCCTTAATGTTCAGATGAGCCTTGATCACTCTCACTGTGCACACATTTTCTGGTTGATGTGATCTGCAAACAAACATCAATGGGGCCAATAGCACACCCCTTGAGGACTTTGGTGAAACATTAAAAGGCAAAGAAACAGAACATGACTTTCATCTATCTTGACGTGCAGACTCCCAGAGTCATCTTCCTTCTCTTTACACTGTTCCTTACAGGGTTGCTGGTGGTATCAGAGGTAACCTAAACCAGTCTTCCTGGCCTGAGGAAGACACAGAAAATAATCACCTCCTTTGTGAAATTTCCACAGCCCTCCCCTGAGCAGTAATGTAGCTGAGGACAAACCTGGATAAAAGGTGTCTGCCTCCTTTCCTTTAGGACAAGACAGAGGTTATGCACTGCTCAGTTCTTGAATAGCCTGGAATATATATTTGGCAGGGGGGTTGGACCCGATGATCTCTCGAGGTCCCTTCCAACCCCTACAATTCTGTGATTCTGTGATTCTGTGATAAGAATAGTGAATTTTATTCATTTCAGCCCTTGCCACACTTGCTTCTTTGTTCAGTGGATGTACCAACAGAAGGAGACAGGAGCAACAGAGGGAACAATAGCCAGAGAAGAGCCTTTGGCCCACAGAGGATAGAAATGATAGAGGAGAAAAACATACTAGTTTCTATTTTTCTATCAGATCTTCAAATAGCTCAGAAACATTTTAAAGATTTTGCTATCTCCTTGGTCTTTCCTTTCAACACATGAAGGATAACTTTATCATGTCATCCCATAATAAAGGCTTGCAAAGTTACAGGGAATATAAAATCATGAGCAATTTGTGAGTATAACAACACAATGCCCCACTACTGCAATATTTGCAGATAAAATGGCCAGGCCTTCTAGCCTGCTTCTTTAGCACTCTGCTTCAATATGTGTACAGGAGGAGGGAATCAAGCTGAAAAAAATATCAAGAGATACATCTTACATCTTAGTTTGTTTATACACTTTTTTTATAGAAATCTCAGATTTTCCAGATTCGTTCCTCATACATTCCTCGTAAATAGATTATTAATAGTAAGCAGAAAGAAATGGGCAGCAGTTAATTATGAATTATTTGATGAGGTGTTTAAGAATGTTAAGCATATCAGCACTGTAGTCAATGGCTTGCTTATTTATAGCAGAAACTATTTTCAGCAATGATGCAATGCTGGGTTTGATGTACACCATTATGTTCTCTTTTATTCAAGAAATAGTACCTTTTTAGTTTAAGAGATCTGCTGCCATTTCAGCGGTTCTCTTTCCACCAAAGAAAAGACAAATGATGTCACAGAGCATCACTCAATCAGCTGGGTTTTTACTTTAGGAGTTTTTAAACTAATGGTCTAATCATCATGCTGTTTTACTATAAGAGCATTAATCAGGAAGAACACATTTGCCATGAGTAGAGGATGTCATAAGCACTTCTCCAGGATTTTCACTGTAATTCAGCCTTCATTACCTGGATCATTATGGCAGAGTGCATTTTTGGACACTGTGGTGTCATTACCAGAAGCACTATAGCACTTTCCAAGGAAGCTACACTCAGAAGATGTATTTGGAAGGGGAGAACTTGGCAGCTGGTGACCGGGTATTTACACTTATGTCTTCCAAGAGATGCATGGGATACAGGTGTGCTGTAGGTAGAGCACCAGGCCTAGCTGTGAGAACCTTTATTTCAGCTCTAAGGGTGTGATCCAACACAAAGTTAATCCTGTGACTGTGTATTGTTTTTCGTTATCCTTGCTTTTATTATGCTTTCTTCACTGAGTTTTCGTTTCATTACCGCAGTGCCAGAAGGTACAAAAATGAAGAATTCATGGAGTATATACCAAATAAAAAAAATAAAAAATAAAGGACATGTAACTGTTTTCAGAGATTATCTGTGTGATCTTGTTAGCTGTGCCCTACAAGTAAGGTGTCTAGCACAGTAAGCCACAGTGCAATGTACTGTTCTTGTGAGTTTTAATTTGTCACTGGAGGATGTTATTCTGTACCTCTTCTCTGCATTACTCGCACACATCCACAGAAGCCAGATTCACAGGCTAGCCAGCATCTTCTCAGGACAGGACCAAACTCCCTGACGCATTCATGGCATCTGTAGTTGCTCCATGAATATGTTAAAAATAAAATTTCTGTCAAAAATAAATAAATAGATAAATAAAGTCCCAGAAGATCTTGAAAAGGTCAATAATTTCCTGCAGAATTTACATTTAGAAAACAACAGCAACAACTAAACAAACAAACAAACAAAAGAACAACCTGCAGGATACACTCGCACGACTTTTTCAGTAATAGCTAAATTCCAATCTCTTTTTCTCTTAAAATACTGAGCAGTACTCTTCATGGGTAACATGCCCACTGCAAAGAAAAATCCAGTAAAATCTTTTTCCCAAAACAACACCATGATATACTCCCCAAGGAGAAGATTTATTTCTATATACTTAAACCCCTACCCCAAAATGGCAGCAATCCAGCAAGGAGAGATTTTCATTGATCTTCCTGCTTAATTATATCTCTGTGAGAATTATCATGCACTCTAATTAGGCACCTGTTCTCTCTCCACTCACAAGGAAAAAAAGTTTCAATTAGAGTAAAAAAATCAAATGATTAAAGGACTACCCTTTTCACTTTTCCTTTTTTTTTTTTTTTTTTTACCCCAGATAATTAGAGGAAAATTGGTTTGAGCATTCAGACATTCATCCAGAACTGCAGTCAGTTTTTATATAATAAAACAACAAGGCTAAATTCTGATCTCAGTTAAATTATACAAGTGCAGAGCTGCACTGAGTCCAATAGCAGATCTGATGTTCACCAGTTTCAGTACTGGGAATGTCTGTTTGATCCTTTTACACTCATAGATCTGCAGAAGTAATGCGATTCCTTACTTTTCATAAACACCTCAGTACAGATTTACAAGGGAGAAAACATACTTCGCAGAGGCTGGTATTTGTGAGCCACAATGAACACTGCAAGTGATGAAGGTACAGAGTTGGTAAGTAATGAACTACAGCTCATCTGCACAAGGTAACATATTTTCTCTTTTATACCAAAAGTTAGCCCCAAACTATGGAGTTCATGGATCCACATAGTTATTGTGTTGAATCACTTCATGCAATGTGTATAGAAGATAGTTTGTTTTGTTTTTTTACAATTGTAACTAAATATTTTCAGCTGCATGAATTATATGTCAAGGATTTATGGAAGGGAACCTTAGAAACATTAGCAAAGCCTGGCTCCGTTGTGGTTTAACCCGGCAGGCAGCTCAGCACTGCAGCCACCCATTCACTGTCTCCAGGTGGGATGGGGGAGAGAATCAGCGAGATAAGAGTGCAAGAACTCATGATTTGAGATTAGGACAGATCTCCAAGTAAAGCAAAGGCCACGTGCGCAAGCAAAGCAAAACAAGGTCTTCATTCACTACATCCAATCGGCAGGTAAGTGTTCAGGAAAGCAGGGCTCATCACATGTAACCGTTTCTCAGGAAGACAAACATTATCACTTCTGACATGCCTCCCTTTTTCCTTCTTCACCACAGCTTTTATTGCCAAACATGACACCATATAGTGTGGGACATCTCCTTGGCCAGTTGGGGCCAGCTGTCCTGGCCGTGTCCCCTCCCAGCTCCTTGTGCACCCCCAGCCTCCTCACAGCATAAGGAGCTGACAAGGTCTTGGCTCTGTGTAAGGTCTGCTCTGCAACACCTAAGAATATTGGTGGGTTATCACCAGTATTTTCATAAAAAAATTCAAAACATAAAATTGTGTGAGCCTCTATGAAGAAAATTAGTTCTGTCCTAGCCAAAACCATGACAAGCTCTGAGAAATGCCTACCTTGCAAGGAGAGAAGGAATCCAGAGAGGATTCCTTCTCCAATCTTCAAGGAGAGAAGAAAAATCCAAATTAGCATACAAAAATTATTATTATTATTATTTTGCCATTAATCTTACGTGCAGGGCTGTATATTGTTGTCTTATCTCATTACAGGCTAGGCACGGCGATCAAGTGGGTTTTGTTAATTTTTCCAAGCGTGCTCCTGGCAAAGACACATGCCTACCATGTGCCAGGAGCCACAGCATCTCCTCCCCGGGGAGCACGGAGGTACCACCCTCACCCTGGGCAGCACAGGCATCTGTCAAGCATCTGCTGAGCTTCTGCCTCTCCTCCTCCTCTCCTCACCTGCAGCGCACAGGGCTGCATCTGGTTCCCATACCCAGTGAACATTGCCGATGTCCCATGTCATCTAGGGGTGAAGGGGAGAGGAGCAAATCAAGGAAAGAAGCTGGGCCCTGAAACCTGGGTAACCAGCAGGGCAAAGCTACTGGGAGCTAGCTTATAGTTTTCCTTCCCTCCTGGCTGGTTCCATCATGGCTGAGCCATGGCAAGCCCTGGCCTGTTTAAATGGATTTTGTCAGACTGTAACACTAGCTTTCCAACACCTGTTTGCATTTTCATAGAGACTAACATAGGAAGGAAATGTTATTCTAAATCAGCACACACATGGTCCTATCTCAGGTTGCATCCTTCCTGGGGGCAGGGAAGATGTTTTTCATCTGCTTTCTCTTGCACACAGAGGGCTAACCTACCTTTCCCGACCATTACCATCACGGTCCCTTTGGGGCTCATAAGGGAAAGACTGTCCAAAGGACTTCATAACTAATACTTCCCTGTCAGAAAATGGAAGATGCCATTATTGGCACTGGAGCTACTATTGTTTTATTGTCTGTGGCTGCGTTCAGTAGTATTGTAAGAAGCTTCCTCTGCTTCAGTTAACTTGTAATTTAGACTGAGCTGTAAAAAAATCTTTGGGAAAAATGAGGCCCAAACCATCACTTTCATGCATTCCTTGTCCTACAGAACAAAGTAGATATGCAATTCTCTAAGCTCTGGAGAGCTTCAGTGAAGACCACAGTGAAATAGATCCTTTATGAACTAATTTTTGCTCAAGGAGATGCTAGAATATGCTAGATAGAGGCAAAAATGTATGTAAACATTCTCTTGAACCAGCTTCAGGTTTCAGTCAGCATCAGCGTCTTGCACAGGTGCAGAATTACCCCTGGACCATAGAGGAAAGGTTTTGTGATGGTGTCAGGTCAAGGGTTCAGACCAGGCAGTGCAGGGCACAGGCTGCTGCCCTGGGGGTGAGGTGCTGTTTGCTGAGGCAGCTGGGGCTGATGGGCTTCTCTGAAATGCAGACAGAGAGCAAATACCCCTGGGCGACAAAATCCTGTGACCCACGCACAGGGCAAGTAGTAATTTTGCTCAGAACAAGCCATCAGTCTCATCATTCATGCACACCTGTGTGTCTTCCCCCTCTGAACAGTCCCCCAGTGTGAAGGGTGATAATGTTTCTGCAAAGCAAAGCCCTGCCTTTCAGTTCTCAGGCCGGAGGTGACGACAGGGGGACCTACCGAGGGTGGTAAAGGCCGTGACCTGAGCCTCTGCCCAACATGGAAACTACATTGCTCTTTCAGTGTTCTTTCTTTCCAGCCTTCCACGTCTGTGCACTTTCTGGATTACATCCGGAAAAATGAACCAAAGACCCCACTCATCTGACATCTCAGAGCTTATTTCCAGACCGAAGAAGGTTTGAATACATTTGCATGACCAAGCCAAGTTGGCTTGTCATGAAGCTGCGATTTAGTATTTAACTGTCAGGATTATAAAATCATTAACTGGTAGAGTGAAAGGAAAAAAAAAAAAAAAAGATCAGTCTGTGACAATCTAAATATTGATCTGATTGAAAGTTTCCTAATTGCTTTAACTGCTGATAATGTACTAAAGATCTTTCATAAAACATACACACATGGAGGACTGTACCAGCAGAGGACTCATCTAAATTATATCACAGTCCATGTAGCCATCTGGCAAATCACTTAAAATATGGCATTGTCCCACATTATCTACATTATGTTTTAAATTAGTAAAGGCTGCAAAAATTCAATCTCAATGCAGAGATTCACTCTGCTTCATCAATTAAACTAGTACAGCAGGTAATAAATTGTAGAGAAAATGTACTCTTTCATTAAACTGACAAATCACTTAGAGTGCTAGAAAAGGTCAGGGAGGTCATCTGATAATACATATGAAGTGGAAAACACTTCTAGAAAAGTAAACAAGAGCTTTTTTTCATTTTATTTCTTTATTTTTCCTTAGAAAACAGATGGTACAGTGCAGCATCAGATAATGTATTAATGTCAAAATAAGAGAGCCTCGGTACTTTTCCAATATAGACAAAAAGTAGATTATTATTTAAAGTAAAAAAAAAAAAAAGTCAGAAATTTGAAGTAACACAAATTTGATATCAAATGAGTGGGAGATCAGCTGAATATGAAGCATTTTTAATTGACTTGGAAGCTAGCCAAATTCAAAAACAGTGTACTGTCTACTTATAAATTAAAGGTGAACCATGAATGGTGCGTTTTTTTACTCAGTTACACTCACAAAGATGTAAAGTGGTCAGCTTTGTTGAGTCTTAAAGCAAAGCATACAAAATAATGCTGCAAAAGACTAAAAACTGACGCCCAAATTAAGAAATCTGTCTTTGCTGGTGATCCCATAGGTTAGCATACTATCATATGAAGCACCACCAGAGATGGAATTCTCATTATTTCTGGCATGCAGACTTCCTAATCAAATAAATAAGTACAAAATGTGGAAGTTTTTGCAACCAAGTTAACAAATTTCAGGTGGCAGATACCAGTCTAGATACTGTCACTCAACCCCGCATAAAATTATGGTTCAAACCACTCCTCCACTCTTTGTTTTCCTAGCAAAAACCATTATGTTTGTGCCTAGAATTTTTGTCTAAAGTCACTGATGTTCCATCTTTGGAAACTCCTTCCACGTCTATGTTTCAGCTGAAGATATCACTGCAACACTGCCTCTTGATTTGCTGTGGAATTATCTGCTTTAAGAAAGATATTTTCCTTGAGAAATACATATATTTGCTAATTTTGCAGACAAGCTGTGGGTTACAGACCTCTGTAAAGCTAGCCTAAATCAATGTAATCCCTTTCATAAGCAAGCTGCAGCCGTATCTTTTGTTGCAACATGGAGCACCACGACTCAAAAATAACTGAAATTACCCCTCCAGCATGCCCAATAGGGCATGAAGAAGCCAAAAGGCTTCTTCTGATGTAGGTTCTATGTTACCTTTAAATTGTCTCTTGGAGATAAATCCTCTTAAAAGACTGGAAATAATTCTTCATGAGGGTGGTGAGGCACTGGAACAGGTTGCCCAGAGAAGCTGTGGATACCCCATCCCTGGAGGTGTTCAAGGCCAGGCTGGATGGGGCTTTGAGCAACCTGGTCTGGTGGGATGTGTCCCTGCACATGGCAGGGGTGGATCTCTATGGGTCCTTTCCAATCCAACTACGATTTCGTTCCATGCTTCTCTGATGAGATAAGCTTGCAGTGCAAGAACTTGTTTAGATATCCCTGGGATACTGGAGGCAGTCACGTCTGTCCAAGAACACCCTCTCTCACTCCCCTCCTGCCTCATAAAGTCCTGTTTCTCACATGCAATGCTGTAGAGAATGGGATTTTTACACAAAGACCTGCTCACTCCACCTAACTTCAAGCACCTCTGGCCCATGACATATGGTCTGCAGACCCCTGATAATGGACAGAAGACAAGTATCTACCTCCACAGGCAAATAGCTCAGCTGAACCCAGATCCTCTCTAGGGGCCACTGGCCTTTATGCAATGGGTATCAAGTGTCTGCATTCCTACTTTGGATAACACAAGTGCTTAAAGCAGTTGGGAAGAAGCCACGTGCCATGAGGATGGCTGCAGACCAGCAGCCATTTTGTTCAATGGCACAACTCCTTTTCTTTCCCAGAGAACATAAAGGGCTTAACCCATGGATGCGTGCAGCTTTGGCTGTGCTGACAGGTGTGGGGCAGTGATGCTGAAAGAGAGGAAAGTCAGCTCAGGGAAGAAAATAAATGATGAACCTTCAGACTGCTGTGAGATTGGGCAAAGGAAGAGAAAACAGCAAGATATATGGTATACATTTGTGTTTGCTACTCAGCAAATGTCTGTCCTAATCACTTAGGAAATGCAATCCTGAACAGGGGCATGCATGAGTGGCACCCTCCCCTGCAAACCATTTGGGTCAGAGAGAGCAGAACTGAAGGCAGAGGCACAGCTGGCTGGAAGTGGGGAGCCTGAGGCTGCATAGACTGCCAGCTGGAGCAGGGAGGCTTGCTCCAGGCTAGTCTGTTGCATGCCTGAGAGAGACACCTTCTCCTCATCAGCACGATTTGCTGGATTGCCACATCAGCTCCTGGTGAAATACACATTCCTGCCGTGGCCAGACATCAGGTTGAAGTTCTGGCTAGAAAGGGAGAACTGGATTTGCAGGGTTGGGATCAGGAAAGCCAAGGCACAGATGGAACTGAGCTTGGCAAGGGATGCAAAGAATAACAAGAATTGATTTTATAGGTACATTGGGCAGAAAAGAAAAGGCAGGGAGAGTGTATCCCCTCTGATAAATGAGAAGGGAAAAGGGGTATCAACAGATATGGAGAAGGCTGAGGTACTCAACAAGTTCTTTTCCTCAGTCTTCACTGCCAGTTAGGCTTTCCATGTCTCTCATTTCCCTGAACCTGCAGGTGAGGGCAGGGGGAGCAAAGTGCCTCCAACTGTAAGCAAAGAGCAGGTTCAAGAACACCTGATGAAAATGAACAGGTACAAGTCTATGAGGCCCAATGCCATGCATCCCAGGGTCCTGAGGAAGCTGGCTGATGGAGTTGCCAAGCCTCTCTCCAGCATATTTGAAAAGTCCTGGCAGTCAGGTGAAGTTCCTGGTGACTGGAAAAAGAGAAACATCACTCCCATCTTCCCTTTCAAAGGGAAGAAAGGATGTCCCAGGGAACTACAGACCAGTGACCCTCACCTCTGTGCCTGGGAAGATCGTGGTACAGATCCTACTGGAAGCAATGTCAAGGCACATGCACGACAAGGAGGTGATCTGAGACAGCCAGCATGGCTTCACCAAGGGCAAACAGTGCCTGACCAGTCTGGTGGCCTTCTATGCTGGAGTGACTGCATCAGTTGTCATCTACCTGGATTTCCACAAGGCTTTTGACAGGGACCCACATGACATCCCGATCTCCAAATTGGAGATAGATGGGTTGGAAAGGAGGGCCATTCAGTGAACAAGGAATTGGTTTGAAGCTCCCTGAGAGTTATTGTCAATGGCTCTATGTCCAGGTGGAGGCTGGTGATGAGTGGTGTCCCTCAGGGGTCTGTCTTGGGACTGGTACTGTTTAATATCTTTATCAACAACATAGACAATGGGACCAAGTGCACCCTCAGCAAGTTTGCAGGTGACACCAAGATGAGTCGTGCAGTCGATACAACAGAAAGAAGGGAGGGAAGCCATCCAGAGGGACCTGGACAAGCTCGAGAAGTGGGCCCATGAGAACGTAATGGAATTCAACAAGTCCAAGTGCAAGGTGCTGCACCTGAGCTGGGGTAATCCCAGACATGAGCACAGACCGGGAGAAGAATTCACTGGGAGCAGGCCTGCAGAGAAGGACTTGGGAGTTCTGGTGTATGAAAAGCTTGACACAAGCCAGCAGTGTGTGCTGGCAGCCCAGAAGGCCAACTGTGTGCTGGGCTGCATCAACAGGGGAGTGACCAGCAGGTGGAGGGAGGGGATTGTGCCCCTCTGCTCTGCCCTTGTGAGGCCCCACATGGAGTGCTGCATCCAGGTCTGGGGCCCCCAGCACAAAAAGGATGTGGGGCTGCTAGAGTGGGTCTAGAGGAGGGCCATGAGGATGATCAGAAGGCTGGAGCACTCTCCTGTGAAGAAAGGCTGAGAGAGCTGGGGATATTCAGCCTGCAGATGAGAAGGCTCCACGGACACCTCATTGCAGACTTTCAGTACTAAAAGGGCGCTTATAAAGACAATGGAGAACAACTTTTTACTTGGACAGATATGACAGGACAAGGGGGAATGGTTTTAAACTAAAAGGGAGATTAAAGTTAGATGTTAGGAGGATGTTCTTCACTCAGAGGGTGGTGAGGCACTGGTACAGGTTGCCCAGAGAAGCTGTGGATGCCCCATCCCTGGAGGTGTTCAAGACCAGGTTGGATAGAGCTTTGAGCAACCTGGTCTAGTGGGTGGTGTCCATGCTCATGGCAGGGGGGTTGGAACTGGATGATCCTTAAGGTCCCTTCCAACCCAAGCCAGTCTATGATCTCCTGTGAAAGCATAGTCTCAGGAGAGATGAGGATGCTGGGCAGGACTGCAGTTAGGGTAGGTTTGCAGGCTGTAAGGTAGCAGACAGTATCAGCATTTCCCTTCTGTTTGTGGATATCCCCAGGATTTTCATGGAGGCTTTGGGATTGTTCTAGGTTTCCAAGGGCACATACTTTGCTCCTTCTGCTACTCAGACGCTTTCTGCATGAAATGAGGTGACTTTGAGACCATGCAGTCCCAGTCAATTTTTCCATCCCACCACTCTGTAGCCCATTTGTAGTAGTAGCACCAACGACAGTTAAGTAATGACCTGTTCATCTACCAGCAATGGTCAGAAACTTTGGGGTCACAACTTTCACGATTTGAGAATCATGACACTGGTGGTGTCTTTCGCCTAGTGAGATTCATACTCTTTTAATAACTTTTGAGGCACATTTAATTGTAAAAGAAAACAATAATCAGGCAGGGACAAAACTCACAATGTTTTTACTTCAATCTAGCTAGTCTCTAGACCATGACAGCTTTCATTGTGATGGCTTCAGTGGAGCAAGTCTCAAGCAAGATTATCCACATCACAGGGGGTTCAGACCTATCCAGCTCACCTTGGACACTAATACAGGAAAAGAAAGACAGTTTCTTGTCTTTCTTAAGACAAGGAATTTGTTTCATGCTGCAATGTTGTGCAACACAAACTGAAGAAATGACTAATGTAGTTAGCTACCAGAAATGCCTCCAGAAATGGTCTTGATGTCTTATGTGTAGATGAAGATATCTTCTTCTCTATGTCACTGCCTGGGGAGGATACAGCCTCCCTGATGAAATCTGTTCCATACACTTTCATGATTTCTTGTTTTTTCCTTGGACAACAACACCTCCTTCTGCAGATCTTGCTCAGATGAGCCGAACTGCCAGTCATGTTTTGCCATGGAGCTGGCAGGGACCTCTGAAGGTGATTTCTGGGAGGACACACTTGTCTGAGTTAGGGGATAACTGTGGTAATAGCAACCAGACACTTTAACCCTTGATAGTAAGTCTAGCATGTAATAACGTACTCCTGGCTAAAAGAAAAGGAATTGTGAGTAGCACAGGAGAGCAGATGCTTGCCTGATGTGCTGACAGAGGCTGTCAAGCAACGGCTACTGAGCTGTCTTTTTTATCCCTGAAGATCCAGCTGAGCTCAAAAGCTAGGCGTAGTCTGATGTTCCTTTGAAAAGCTGAGTAGCAGTAATCAGGCTTGGCATTTAAATAGTGCTTCCACTTTTGGTGTTTTACAGACATTAATCAATCAATCCTTGTGCTTCCCCGAGGAGGGAAAAACTAAAACATCCCTTCTAGTGAATTAGAAAGAGGAGCTAAATGCCTTCCCCATGGCTTACAGAGATTCAGTCTCAGCAGAGGCTGCTGAACTCATGAGGCTTTGTTACTCCCAGCAGCACCCACACTTGCTAGCCCATGACTTCCCCTTGTAGCATAACTGCAACAGAAATGCTTCCTCCCTCTCTGTGTGTTTGCTGAGACCAGGGCAGCAGCATCCCATTCCCAAGTATGCCAGTTGATGTGGTCATGCCACTGCCAAGGTAATTTACAGTAGGTACAAAAGATTGTTCTTAGAGTGTTAAAAAGATATATGGACATAGTAAGGGCTTATTAAAGACTAAGCCACGCTAATAAAATGCAAAGGTTGTCATTTACAATGGAAAAACCTATGATTTAAAGGCAGTGGCCAAATATTGGATCATCTTATATATTGTTAATAAATCAGAACAAGCAAGGCACAGAATATCAGGTGTAGAAATTAAAGCTCTTATCTAATAGCTCCCTCAGGTATGGACTCCAGAATTTCTGTACTGGGTAAACCCCAAAACTTACATGCAAAACTTCGTCACATACACTGTCTGTTTCGCATACGGTCTGCCAGTGCTAAAATGTTTCAGGGGTGATATTTTGTGGAGAAAGTCCTGCTGCAATCCCTCTTTTGGGTCAGTTTGCTAAGGTGCCTGTAGTCAGGTGCAAAAAGGCTCTGCAAACAGGATATGCACAACTTGACAAAGTGTATGGCAAGCGTTTATTGGCTGACTTTCACAAAAGTCAACTAGGATTTTGTGAGCTACAAGACAGACCTACATTCACCACCTATTGCAAGGCATCCAGGGAGCCTTTGCTGACCCCGCAGGCAACACCTTTGGGGAGAGCACCTTGGAGCAATACCTGGGCATTACAAACCCAACATCGTCCACCAGCTCCATTAGCTCCACAGACACCCAACTGTTTAGCAACCATCTTCCCTGTTTCTTTCCATTAGGAGCATGTTCCTCCTCATGTCACTACACTTCCTTTCAAATTCATGTACTACATTGATCCCCCGACCACAATTTTCTTTTTGTTCTAATTTCTTTTTTTCTACCTACATTTACACTGTTCTTTGTTACAGGTCAGCAGCTTTGCCAGCAGTCTGAGCTGAGGTTATGTGTCCTGGCAGGAGCAGAGTTGGGCCTCAGATTCCTGGAGCACAAGCAGCTGAGCTCTGGAGGTTGAAAGGTTTCTGTAGGGGAGTAGCACAGATAGGAGAAAAGTTCCCTTTGTGGCACTGTCACAGTTCACAAACTGTTCTGTACTTTGTTGGAAAATATGTGGCCTCAGATATTAGCCATGCTCAAACACTTGATGTTAGGCTGTGCACTGATTTACTCCCAGGGCAACTCAGCTTATGTCTGAGACTATGAGAGACACAAAGAGCAGAAAAAAAATGATAGAAACTTATAGCATCTGAGGAACTGAAAATATATTCTTATGCAGGCTGTAGTTCTCCACAAACTCAAGGGAAGGAGGAAATGGGGGGGTGGGAGCGAGGAAAGGGGCATTTGTGTCTTAAGAGCACAGGGCATTCCTCAGTGCATGTATCTGTGCTTATCAGTGCCTTCTGCAGTAGCAGTACTGAATTCAGTGTGGCTATTCATCTGAGTACATCATAGCAAGCATGCCTATAAGATTGCGACCTTTAGTGTTTCACCTTTAACAAGTTGGTTCTTGAGGCATTGACATTCTATCCATGATCTTGAATCACGTCATCTTCTGGTAATCAACAGAAAAAGTTCTTTATGCAGAAACCCTGAAGTCCTGAATACCTCCAAGCAGATGTATCCTTCAGTCTTCAGATAGCTGGGTTATACTGGTGAATACAACAATAGTCTCCAGCTGGGGTTTAAAGATATACATCCCCCTGGCAATGGTGTGCCATGTGTCAGATCATCCTGTCAGTCTTATCACCATTTAAGTTTTGCAAATAAAAGAACACTTAAAAGCTACAGATTCACAATAATGAAAGAAATTTACAAAAAAGATCAAACAGAAAATGCATTGTTAAGCTTGTATTTAACGAAGAAGATTTTTCTGGGCTACAGCAGTGCTGCTGGTTGCCTATGATTCTGACTAATCTGCCCCTGTAGCGTCCTTTAAGTCTGGCATGACCTGGAGAGTTTTAGATCTGTATCTTTTCTGCTTTTATGGCTAATGATGACTACAGGAGCCAGCTCTGACAATTCCTTTGGGCAATCTGTGTTCTTTTTTTCCCCACCATAGGCAGAAATACCTCCTCCTCTTCTGCCCATCTTCTGGTTTGCTTGACCCTTACATATAAAAAACAGCTGTTAATGTGTTGTATGTTACAAAAAATGAGCTTGGGTCATTATTGTCTTCTTTCCATTAAGGTCTTTTAATTAATATTTCTATTGTGTACCTTAATTAGAGCATTGCCAGCTTCAAGCATAAACACTATTTGCAATTTACAAAGTCTTTTAAGACACAGTGGCACAGCTTTACAAATCATATATTCAGGAACTTATTAATCAGATAATGATCATGTTTTATGAACCTGAAAATCAATTCACTGTCATCATTACACAAAGTCTCACCATGATCTGTTGATCTAAATGAATGGAAAAACTAGAAAGTGAATTATCTTGATTAGGGAAAATTTTAACCCTCAGTAGTTTTGGGTACCCACAACACCACAGTGACACCAGTACCATTTAATATTCATTCATTTAAAATCTGTACTATGATTTTTTCCTACTTCCAACTGAAGTGCCACTGTGTGCCTGATCTGACATGTTCCCCTAATACAGCAGTTCAACAGAACTTACATTATAGAACAAACCTTATAGAATCTGGTGTTTCCTCTGGAATCCCCATTTAATGCCTTCAAACCACAGGATAAACTGTTCAATTTTCCTAGTTTAAGATTTATGTTACCCAGTTACAAAATCCCTGGTGCCCTCCAGCCAGTTCTCAAATGAGAAAATACACTTGTCTCCTTTCAGCCAAATTAGTCTAGGGACACAGAACAGGAGGTATTTACCATTTTACACCCATGAGAAGTCCTCCTCACTAGGTTCATAAAGATTTTTTGCATTCTTTGTGTTGGTTGTGTACAAAGCTTATAAATTTGTGTGAGAGAAAAAGCCAACCAAACTTAGCTAAAGAACCAGAAAGAGGGTCAGCTCCTTTGTTTCAGCATGGCAAACAGCTGCAACCCTTCTAAAGGAAAGGAGTGTGGTGTGGGAGTGCTGGGCACTAACATCAAGTCTTGCTGTGTGAGATTCCTCTGTCTCCTAGGACCTCAAAGAAGTCCACCTAAGTGGGTGTAATTACTTCCATTCTTAGCACAGCACCTTGGAAGAGAGATGGCACTGTCTCAAGCAAAGGGAAGTGAGGCCCAGGCACACAAGCCTACCTTTCCTGGCAAGATGTTATCAACCTGAAACTCTACTTTAGGTTTTGTTTTCCAGTTATCTGTATGACATGCTCTTCTCTCAAAGATCAAGATTCATGTCAGAAACAGACATTTTATAAAATCTCTTCTAAACTGTGTTTACACCGGTTCAATTCTCTGTCCCCTCTAGTGGCTGTAACTTGTATTGAGGTGTAAGGATCTGAGCTAAGGGAGCTGTTCAAGCAAAATTACTGCAGAGCCACCAATAACAGTTCCAAACCCAGGTGGCAAAAGGTGAAGGGAAGCAGTGAAAATGAAGGCCAGAGTAAACTTTTGCAACACCAGAGGGTGAAGATTAAAACCTAACGCTGGATGTGAAGACTGGAAAGTGAGTGAGCAGAGCAAGAAAGGCAGAGCAGCACAGTGTTAAGGAGATGGCTTTTGTTTTACTGTTTTGAACAGGCCGTGGGGAATTAAACATTTACAATATGTTCCATTACATCCCTATAGAACTGCAGCCTGGATAAATGATGAAGGAGACAATATGCAAGAGTCTCCATGCCAGGAGGCTCTTGCATCTGTTTGTAATAGTCAGACCAGTTATCCTTGGGGTACTCAGCCTCCTGGCCTGGAATTCTAGGATAGGGAGCAGAAGAAATCCCCCACAGTTCAGGTGGAAACAGTTAGAGACCTGCTGCTCCACCTGGACTGTCACAAGTCCATGGGGCCAGATGGGATCCGCCTGAGGGTGCTGAAGGAGTTGGTGGATGCGACTGCTGGTCTGCTTTCCATCATCTATCAGTGGTCGAGGTCATCTGGAGAGGTCCTGGATGACTGGAGACTTGCTAATGTGACACCCATCTATAAGAAGGGTCATAAGGAGGACCTGAGAACTACAGGCCTGTCAGCCTGACCTCACTGCCAGGAAAAATAATGGAACATGTCATCTTGAATGTAATCATGCAATGTATGTGGGACCACTGGGGGGATCAGGCCCAGTCAGCATGGATTCATGAAAGGCAAGTCCTGCCTGACCAACCTCATCTCCTTCTATGACTGGGTGACCCACCTGGTGGGTGAGGGAAAGGCTGTTGGTGTAGTCTACCTAGACTTCAGCATGGCATTTGACATGGTCTCCCACAGTATTCTTCTGGAGAAGCTGGCAGCCCATGGCTTGGACAGGTACACTCTTTGCTGGGTTAAAAACTGGCCGGACAGCCAGGCCCAGAGAGTGGTGGTGAATGGAGTGAAATCCAACTCGTGACTGGTCAACCATGGTGTTCCTCAGGGGTCGGGGTTGGGGCCTATCCTCTTTAATATCTTTACTGATGATTTGGATGAGGGAATTGAGTGCACCCTCAGTAAGTTTGCAGATGACACCAAGCTGGGGGGAAGTGTTGTTCTGCCAGAGGATACGAAGGCCCTGCAGAGGGACCTGGACAGGTTGTATCGATGGGCAGAGACCAATTGGATGAGGTTCAACATGGCTAAGTGTTGGGTCCTGCACTTTGGTCACAACAACCCCATGCAGCACTACAGGCTTGGGGCAGAGTGGCTGGAAAGCTATGCAGAGGAAAAGAATCTGGGGGTGTTGGTCAATGCTCCCCTGGACATGAGCCAGCAGTGTGCCCAGGTGGCCAAGAAGGTCAACGGTATCCTGGCTTGTATCAGGAATAGTATAGCCAGCAGGCCTAGGGAGGTGATTGTCCCCTTGTACTCGGCTCTGATGAGGCCATACCTTGAGTACTGTGCTCAGTTTTGGGCCCCTCACTACATCTTGTGTAGGACATCGAGGCCCTGGAGCATGTCCAGAGAAGGGCTACAAAGCTGGTGAAGGGTCTGGAGCACAAGTCCTGTGAGGAGTGGCTGAGGGCACTGGGGTTGTTTAGTCTGGAGACGAGGAGGCTCAGGGGTGACCTTATTGCTCTCTACAACTACCTGAAAGGAAGGTGTGCGGAGCTGGGGGTTGGCCTCTTCTCGCAAATGACTAATGTTAGGACTAGAGGGAATGTCCTCAAGTTGCAGCTGGGGAGGTTCAGGTTGGAAATTAGGAGACATTTATTTTCAGGAAGAGCAGTCAGGCATTAGAACAGGTTGCCCAGGGAGGTGGTGGAGTCACCATCCCTGGGGGTGTTTAAGGAAAGGTTGGATGTGGTGCTTAGGGACATGGTTTAGTGGGTGATATTGGTGGTAGGGTGATGGTTGGACCAGATGATCTTGGAGCTCTTTTCCAGCCTTAATGATTCTATGATTCTCTCTCTATATATATATGTCACAATATTGATAATATATGTACATATTAAATATGTGTTGTATATAATTTTTATATGCACAATTATGTATGTATGCTTGTTTATGCCATCAGGATTGCTTGGAAAATTTGAACTACTCATGCAAAATATTCTTTAATGTGACTATTTAATGGTCATGATTTAAGACCATGGCCATGGTCTTAAAAAGATGACCTGCAAGTCATGCCGACATAAGTAAGGGCTACCGTGTGGCTGGAAGTGTGAGATGTAGAGAGGCTCCAGTAGGAAACACAGTATAGGATCCAGTTGGAATGGAATTCATTTCCTTCACAGCAGCTGGTAAATTTTTTTGTTTAGGATTTCCTACCAAAACTAAGTTGGTAAGACACCAATGGTTTAGCTATTCATGCACCAGTGTTTTGGCTATTGCTGAAAAGTGCTTGCACAACATGAAGGATTTCTCTGTTTCTTATACTGTCCCACCAGAACAGCTAACCTGAACTGACCAAAGAGAAACAGCACACAATGCCGTGCTTCCACCTCTAAACAAGGTACCCATATCCTGAATCAGTAAAATACACAGAGCTTGTAAATATGAGCTATGTTCCTACAACCCGCTTGAAACAAGAAGAAAAGTAGCTGAGGTTAAGCCTACAAGAAACATGTGTAGTGCTATTAACACATATGGGTAACTCCTTTTTAATCTGTGCAGTGAGGAAGCACAGATGCAGCCTTTATTATTATTTTTGGGTAATGAAGCCTAAGCTAGGTAACTTCCTGAAGGACAGCTGTCACCCAGATGGAGGGTAGTGGGGGTTCTCTCTCTCCACATCCAAGTCCACCTTGGACACTCAATAGAAAACCAGAAGAGTGCAGACTTTTTCAGTGATGCCCAGTGAAGGAACAAGAGGCAGTGGGCACAAACTGAAACACAGGAGGTTCTGTCTGAACATCAGGAAATATTTCAGAAACATTTCTTTACTGTGCAGGTGACAGAGCACTGGCACAGGTTGCCCAGAGAGACCGTGGAGTCTCCCTCATTGGAGATCTTCAAAAGCCACCTGGACATGGTCTTGGGCAACCTGCTCTCGGTGTCTCTGCTTGGCAGGGTGTTGGACCAGATGGCCTCCAGAGGTCCCTTCCAACCTCAAAGACTCTGTGACTCTGTGATCTTCAACAGCAGTGTGCATGCTGTGATCTGTGAATGTCCCAGTTGTGCCAATAGCTGCTAATTCAACACACTCTACCTGGAATGCCCTTAGGGTAACGGCAGCTGGAGCTATGACCTGGGAAGTGAAATAATACATGGTAAACCTTACTGGGGTTTGGCTTAAATGGAAATTTAATAGCCATAACGGGTTGAATTATACCCTGCCTTTTCCTGCATTTAGTCATCTCCTCCTCCATCTAACCCTACTGCAAATCTCCCACCTGTAGGAGAAATTCCATACACGTTGTTGGTTGACTGCCAATCAGCACTTGCTAGCAATTCCATTTAACACTCTGCAAGCACAAGACACCTGAAAACACAGCAATGCGCAAGAAGAATGCTACATCTCAGTGCATCATCTCCCAGACGCTGCCCTCCCCACTCTCAAACAGTCCTGTTGTGAAGAGTGTAGTTTGGGATGGGCTGTTAGAGATGCTTGCTAAAGAGCACAGATTAAAACAGGTCTTCCTCTTACTCTAACTTTTATTATGTTTACACAATATTACATCACGAGTGCTTGTTAATTGTTTTCAAAAGCATGAGCTTTTTGAACTTTGCACTTGTGTTTATAAGCAAAATAAAAAAAAAAAAAAAGAAAAGGTCAGCTGAAAAGCATTGTGTCTTCTAAGCTTTCTGTATTTGAGTTATGTACTTATTCTATTTATTGTAAGAATAATAAGGATTATATTTCACTGAAGGCTGCAGCATATTATCCATCTCTTTTATACCCCAGGAGAGGTTATTTCAGGTTTTGTGGATTCCTAAGACAGAAGAAGAGAATGATATTATCAAGCCCAAGAGGTCTTTTTTTTTTTTTTTTTTTATATTATATATATATATATATATGAATACTGGTAGGGCTACATGTTCAGGAGCCTCCTGGTCTTTACTTTACACACATTGCTAATCCTGCTGCTGTTAGCAGTCAAAGACAGAGACGAAGAGATATCAGGTAACTGCTGCATGTGTCATAGGACAGATGAGGCACTGAGCAACTGCAGTGCTGTTGCAAGCCTTTGAATTTTGTACATTACAGCTCTCATCCCCAAAAGTTCAGTCCGGTATTTTACAGCAGACACAAAGGGATTTTTCCATGTGATTTTTGCAGTGCCTTGTACACAGATACAGGCACATTCACACAGACTGAGAGCCAAGAGATTAATACAGGTATTTTCTTGCCTGGCTTTGGCTTCTTGCACTGCAAAATGCACCAAGATCAGCTTTAGAATGACAGGGTAGTTTAAGTTGGAAGAGACCTCAGGAGGTTCAACCCCCTACTCAAAGCAGGTCTGCATTTCTTTAAAGTACGCTGGACACCAATGCTGATGTTCAAATTATATCCTCCACAGAGGATGGAGGCAGTGTTTAAAACTATCAGCCCTTTGTGGGAAACAAAAAAAGTGTCAGAGCTTACCAGCTTACAGGTGAGAGCTGCCCAGATGTTACCTTGACATCAGCTCCAGCTGCAGGAAGAACCAACAATGAAGAAGTAGATAAGATCTTGGCTTGGCCCAAGGTACCCATGCAACCAATGAAGCAGGTAAAGTCACTGGTGAACTGGCTGTCCCTGTCATTTCTCCCCAAGTCTGAAGGGCTGTGATATGTGCTACACTCCTTCCCAGCGTGGTTTCCGATCTGAAGATTTTCTAAATGAGCTTAAAGCTTGATATGAGAAGGTAGTTTCAGGGTTGCTTAGGAAAAAAAGCACTGGTGGACAAGCAAAATAATCTGCAGATTTGCTTTTTTGGAAGCATCATTTTTGTCCAACAAGAGTTAACCATCTTTTTAAGAAACCTCAGATAGTAGTGTGTGATTTTTCAGCCCACAGTAAAGGTATAATAAGCAGCAAGTCAGATCTGGATTAACATAATACATTCACTGAGATTCTAAGTATCTCGAAAACACAATCATTTCTATTTCTATCCTCAGGGAGTTTAATTATTAATACTGAATGCTTTCTGAGAAGGCTCAAAAGTGCTTTGTCATTGATGAAAGCAGAAAGTCCCCAAATAAAAGGATTTACATACCTGAGATTCTAGGTGGTTATTCAAACTCTTTGGGCCTGTTTATTTTTCCTGAGATACAGTATGTTTATTTACGCACTTGATTTACTCAAGAGAGATATTCAACACAGAGTCTTAATATTTCAGCATCTAATCTTGCAACAAAAGCATTTTTCCAAGAGACTCCGAAGACTTCCTGCTTCAAAATGGTCTAGTAAAAAGAATTACAAAAGTATGTGAAACTGAAACAGTGGGGCTAAAGAGCTGCAGTAAATGGAAAAGCTTTCACTCTTGAAAGAATCGTATTTGACCAAATCATGGGGAGGCTAAGCTTCTGGGAGAAAGATAACAGTGGCCATTACTTCAGTCATTACCAGATGTACTGATGAAACAAAAAGCACAATAAGAATAACAACCTTCTCAGAGGAAAGTGAGGTGTTTGGTGTGTTCCTGACTCACTATTCCTTCCTTTGACACTACTCTTATCCCTTAGATGTTATTTGTAGAAGTGTGCTACCTCTGTGCTACCTCTGACCACCTGCTCTTGGAAGCCTGAAGTTTAAATTTTGCATCATTCTCATCGAAGTTTGTCCCTCACTTTGACATCCTTCAGTACTTATGTAAGAGCCTGTAAGTGCTGAGGGGTGACAATCTGGCTGCCCAGCACTTGGCAGGAATTGTCAATGATGTCCAGACATTTTAAGTAACTGAGCAGAGGCACTGCACCATCACATGGTTGTTTTCCTTCCCTCCCAAAGATCCCACAGTTTTCCCAGCCTGGCCTAGACACGAGAACGGAGAAATCCCAGAGATATTTTCAAAGCCAAGTCTCCAGCATGATTAGACAGGTTTGGTTGCTTTAAAATGAGCTGGTGGAGGCGGGGGATAGGGAATTGAAACTGTTTTGAAGCAATAGCAACCTCGACTCCCACAATGGGGTGCAGAGATATGTGATATACTGTGATTATTGGAGTTTGGAGGCTTCCTCTTCATACCACAACATCTTTCACTCTTTTCGGAAACAGTATTACATTACAGGTGTTATAACTTTTCTTCAGAATCAGACTGGCCAGGGAGCTGTAAATCTAAATCATGGCTGCCCTCAGGAAACCTGCCAGCCTGTAAACACAATGAAATGAGTGAGATGAAAGCATCTGAGTGAGAAAATGAATTTTAGGCATTCCACTGAAGTCTATTTATTTTTTTACATTCTGGCCAACCATCTAGAAGGAACAGCTGTGAAGAACATACTAACTCCTAGTGACTAATGCTAGGAAGCTTACCTTAAGCTCGAAGTCTTCGCACAGCGGTCTAAGAGGGAAGAAAAATCTTATTCCCTTAACATCCTTCATATTGTTTCCATGTTGCAAAGGCACAGTACACTACTTTAAATAGTAAGCTTTCCCACTTCTGAAAGTGTATTTGATCAAACTGACAAAGTTTGCAGTGAGGAATTGATGTTGAAAGGTAAGTGAAGGTACAGGCTGGCCACAAGAGTAAGTCTTCAGGACGCTGTTTTGCAGCATATTTTCTTCCCTGACACAACCCTCTGCTTTCAAAGGGCTTTCCATTTTTTTAAAGGGGTCTCTTTTCTTAGACATTTGTGCTCACAGCTCCAGCCTAGCAGGAGCAGGTGAACTCAAGCCAACAATGTGGGAACAATTCTGGATTTTTTTCATCTTCCTTCATCTGAACTCCAGCAGAGGTTCATTTTTAGATTAAAAATAAATAAAATCTGTGATACAAAATACTGTCATTCATTAACAAGTTTACCTCCACCTCTTCTCTGTTATGTTTCATTTTCGCACATTCCTTTATGTCATCTGGGCACAATGAATGAAGCCAAAGCCACGAAAGAGCATTTCCTGTCCAGATTGTTACAGACTATGAGTCTCATGTTAGCTCATTCTCACCAGATTTCCAGAGCACTTGCACAGATTCTGGAGAGTGGAAGTGCATCCAAGAAACACCCAGTGCTAACTTTGCCAAATGTTCCTGGCTGTTTAGCAGTCTGAAGAGTCACCTGGATTCCTCTAACATCTTTCAGACAATGTCCATAACTCAACACACACACACAGGCACACATACTTCCCATAGTTCATAGGGCACTCCTGCATACTTTGTAGGTACTATTTCTTTTCCCTTTCCCTTAAAAATATCCCTGTGAATAAGGTCATGGGGTTTTGCAAATAAGGAGCTACTAGACAACTGCAAAAGGAAAGGACAATAGTTTCACCACTACGATTCCTTTCCTCACGCCACAGAAACCAGGACCTTTCCTTCATCACCAGCCTGTCATTAAGATTTTCACTGATTTCTCATGCAGTTGATATCAGTTTAAAAAAAAAAAAGAAAGAAAGAAAAGTTCACTGTCCAGCAGAAGCAAGACTAACAAATTGTCCACCAACCCATACTCTTTTCCACAATTGGAAGGAACAAGCTACTTCTTATTTAGTTCTATTAGGCTCATTTTGCCACAGATGTGCTCAGACAGCACTAGACCCTATCTCCTCTTAGAGCTGTGGCATCTGAAAGCTGGCTGGCAAGTTTCACATTGAGTATGAGTGACCAAGTTTCTTTTTTGGTGGGTTACTAGCTACTGTCTTGACTACATGGGGAACCTGTATGTATGGGGACCTGAAAGTGAAGAATGTGTGTGGAGCCAGATAGAGCTTCCCTCCTCTGGGAGGGTATGGAGAAGAAATGACAAGTGGAAAGAGACTGACTGGCAAGTGAGCCTGGTTCTTTTCAAGAAGGGTAAAGTAAGAGCTACCATGGGCAGGAACATGATTAAGAAATTCAAATTAGCCATTGATTGCCCTAGAAAACAGACTTCCTGAGTAAGCAGCCGTGCTTTGCTTTCTGGGCAGATGTTGTTCAGTGCTGGTAAACCAGATGGATAAGACAGAATGTTCCTATTTGTCTTTTGTCTTCACTGCCTTTGGATGATGGTTTTAGTTTTTCCAAAGGGAGAAACTGAAATTCAAATATTTTAATCAAATATTTAACTCAAATATTTTATTATTTTCTGGAGTCAACCCTTTCTATCTTTCCTAATATCCTTGTACTCAGATGTGGAAATATAAGATGTTTACTGTGCAGTAAATATAAATTGGTATCCAATATGCACCAACGTTGAGGTTTTGACCTTAGAGCAACGATTAGTTTTAATTAAAGAATCCTAATTAAATAAATAATGCTGTATCCCTCTCAAAGTCATGCAGTCTCAACAACTTGTAAGACAACTAAAAGTCTAAAAATTGTGTATGTGTTCATACAAACATAAATGCCTACACAATTTTCAAATATTTGGTGTATTCTGGAATTGATGTCATTATCTTTGAGTATATAAAAATATGTACATACATATGATGGTAATAAAAATAGATAGATATAACACTCTACAGAAATAACGAAGCAGCAACATGTCCTGCTTGGAAGTGTATTGCAGAGCAGTAACAGTAAATCTATCCACCTGTCCCATACGAAACACTGTGAGAAAGGCTAATGTAACAATTTCAAAAAATATTTATGTTTATTGACCATTTTGTAAGTCGTTATGATTAAGCCATTAAAAACATAGAGAACAAAGTCTTTCAATATATTAATGTCTGAAGCATAATGTGCTTACATAAAGTTTACCTACTTTAAGAAATTTCTGGTGTTAATGGATCTAAAATAGCTTTTGAACACTTCAAAGAAAAATTTTAAACTCCTGCATCTAGATAGGTAAATCACAGGTGAAAACCTGAGGATTCCAAATGATGTCTGGTGAGTTTCCTTCTAATTCTTTATGTTATGTAGAAAAACTCTGAAAATTACAGAACATAGTGGTACACCCTGGAAGCTGGAGATGCTGCTGCACAGTCACTTCTGTGGCTGGATCTGTGGTTTAGCTCAATATTCAGCCCTGTGGTAACTGAGGTTGCAGCTTTTGTGAATTAGCTCCAGCTCCACAGCTGTATTTCAGCACTTAGCTCATATGTGACACTGAGAAGGTCTGTATGAACAATTTCACAGCTTGAGTCTAATTCATTCTACACAGCACAGATCAATAAATACAGACTATACTTCCCAGATCAGATAGTCTTTTGGATACAGTAAGAATACGAAGTTCCAAGATTGTACAGAGACATGGACAATCCAATCCAATCCAATCCAATCCAAATCTCCCACTGTTTTTGAAACGTCTAAAGCTTCATATCCACTTGATGGCTTCTTAATACCTTAGGTCAATTTTGTTGAACTTCTCTACAGAGAAAAGAAAGCTAATAACATGATCAGTTTATATCTATGTGATTCTTAAACTATTTGAAGAATTAAGCCACAATAATGAAGTCATTGCTCCATAGACCAAGCTCAGTATTTACACTTTTTCCCCATGACAAATACTCAGAGTGCAAAGAAAGCAAAAACATGTTTCAAATAGGCTCACTGCATGGTTCTAGCAAATTGTTTGTAAAACTGTGTTCTCTATTAATTTGGATTGTGTGTCACTTTTGGACCTTTCTCACAGATAAAAGGTTTCTTTTCCTGTTCTTTGTTGCATGTCTCTGATTTCTTGATAATTGAAACAAGAGAAGTGGAGCATACTTGGGAGAGATACTTTCTAAGCTGTTCTTGGCTTAAATCCCTCATACAAGGCTGGCTGTTCTGAATTCTTTAAAACATGCAACAAGCTGTTGGGCTAATAAACATACTGTGTGCAGTCTGAAAAGTAGGAAAGAAGGAAAGAAAAGACAAAGAAGAAAGGAAGAAAGGAAGGAAGGAAGGAAGGAAGGAAGGAAGGAAGGAAGGAAGGAAGGAAGGAAGGAAGGAAGGAAGGAAGGAAGGAAGGAAGGAAGGAAGGAAGGAAGGAAGGAAGGAAGGAAGGAAGGAAGGAGGGAAGGAAGGAGGGAAGGAAGGAAGGAAGGAAGGAAGGAAGGAAGGAAGGAAGGAAGGAAGGAAGGAAGGAAGGAAGGAAGGGAGGGAGGGAGGGAGGGAGGGAGGGAGGGAGGGAGGGAGGGAGGGAGGGAGGAAACTAGTCTATGCCAAATGCTTAACTGGTACTGAAGGGCTAACTTTCTGCTTTTATTCAGTACTTCAATACTTCTGTGTTCCCAGAAAATAGATAGAAAAGTGTCAGTGGAAGTAACAAAGAATTTCATTTTTATTTTTTTTCAGCCAAGTCAACTCTTCTGTGTTGCATCACTCCAAAAATAAATAAATAAATAAATGGGGAAGTGAAAACGAACACCAGCACCAAAATAAGCAAACCTCATCAGACCTCACAAAATGCCGAATACAGACATGGAGTGCACATTTGGGCCGCCCGTTGAGTTGTTACTCAAACTTATCGGAGTCAGCACAGTAATTTATGCTGCCTCGGCGACATAACGCCGGAGCAGGAACCGGGAGGCAGCGGAGCACAGCCCGGACGATCTCCCCCGGAGCCACAAGATGGCAATGCGCACTGCGCTACTTTCTGTACCTCCTGTCAGCCGCCGCTCAGGCGGCCGGGAAAAGTCTATTTCACTCGCTACAAGTTATTTGCTGCTTTACTAATTGCACATACACGTGCTATCCGGATGGGTGTCCTAACGCCGCCACTGCTGTTATGATTTAGCAGGGGAAACTGGAATTCGGTCTGTTTTTCTCCCTGCGTCCAGTAGGATACAGGATGTTTCTGTAAGGGAGGCATATAAAGCATTTTTTTTCCTCTTTTTCAACTTTAACTTTTCCCTAGGAACGTGTGTTAGCAGATATAAGTAATCAGTACAAATGAGTTTAAGAGCAGAATAACAATATATTACACATCTGCACTGATTTCTACAAGGATCTGTTTTTCACTCTCCATTAAGTGCCCCACCAAACATATTTAGTTTCTGGATGACCAGCAGTCTTCTTAATAGTGGAATCCTGTTCTTGAAAGACAGCATTATGCATTGCACATATCTGACAGTGCACAATAAAGATTTCTGTCCATCTTTACTGGCAAAGTGCTAATAAAATATTATTTTACTTTTATTATGTGATCGGTGTGGTGCTGGCGCTTGTTTTTGTTGTTTTTGCTGTTGTTGTTGTTACTATTATTATCATTTAACTCCACTAGTGTCCTTTCTTGCTGAAATATCCTCTTTTAAGGCAAATCAGAGTTCAGTTCAGACTGGGCTTGGTTCTTCAAAGCCACGCTGAAATTTCTGAGGAGAAAGATCAAGTCCTGGTCTCCCAGCAGCTGGGGAAGCTTCAGCAAACAACTGCAATGGCTCCATTCCTTCTCTCTCCAGGAACCCTCGGCTTCCAACTCCCTAGGCCTGCTATGTATTGCTGCTAACACCATGCTTTAATGTGCAATGGAGATTTGCCCACAGTTACTTGGGGTTGCTGGTTACTACATTTTTCAAGTGCCTCAAAATCTTTCAACTCAAATTCTAGGAGGTCACCTTGTATCAGCTTGTAGATAGGTTGTGTGTTCTCATTGTGGAGACAAAGGAGAATAGATGCATGTGCAAATTCACACTTTTTCCTGGCTGCATCCTGTGCACACACACTCTCACAAAGGCATGGCTGCTCTGGGCAGGGGACACTGTCAGCTTAACTGATGTAGTCCAGAGGGGTGATGCAACTACACCAACTGAAAAACTACTGCTGAAGTATACAGTATCTGTGTAAACACAGACCTAAGCCTCTATAGCTGCAAAGACTACATGGTGTGTAAAGGGCCACTACTAATTTAGATAAAAGCAAGGGAAAATAATATTTATTTTCTAAACACTGTCCAGTGGTACAGTCATCTGTCAAAACAGCTGGTGTTTTGGGAAGTGTATCCTGTTAACAAAAGTGCAGCACTGACTTACTGACAGTGTTTACCTATAGAAAAACAATCCTTACTTGAGAGGAATTTACATTAACTGGCGGAGTTTTCAGGTTTTGATGGTGCTGACCACATCTTAGTTTAAGTTCATCTCCTTCATTTGCTTGTTCACAACATTACGATGGCAACTAAAGCATGCTCATACTTTGAACAAAAATTAAGAGCATGGTTATTTAACTGAATTGAGTTTTGTTCCCTTGATGCTGAATTTTCATTGTCTTGCCTCCCCGCTGATCCCAGTGCCTTACCCCATATATAAAATGATAGTGTTGGTGTTGTTCCTCTGACAGAAATTGCAGCCAATTATGTCCTGACAGCTGGCAGCATCAGCAGCAATACAGTGTAGATACAAGATTAAAATATATAGGAACTGCTATATAGGACAGACCAGTGAGACTTTCCTCTCTGATAAAGGAGGTTTATTAACAAAATGAGTGCCTTGTCAGAAAGCTGCTTAAAATGTTGTATCCTGTGAAAGATGGTTCCACCCTCAATACACAGCTTTAAAAACCAATAGGATGGGTGAACACAGAGGATAAACTGGCTGCCATGGGCAAGCCAAAAGTCGGTCTAACTCAGGGTCAATCTCTGTCAGTGCCCAAGAGCAGATGCCCCAGGAACAGTACAAGAGCAAGGCAAGAAAATAATGTGCTCATATTCAGTCCCTACTCCTTAGAGCTTTGTGCCACACTGACCCCAGGTTGTATCTTTTAATTCTGGCCCTCCCTTAGTGTTTTATACCATTAATTCATTCAGTAACTATCTGAAATCATATATGCTCCTTTACATGCATCTTACATTGAGCAGATTATTTCTGAAGGGTGTTTTGTTTTAAAATTTTTGTTTTGATATTCAAGAGTGTACAGGTTGGGTGATGAGGGGAGGCATACAGGCATTTAGGCAAAGGGTAAAAGCAAGACCTAATGCCCTGCTCTGTAGGATGCACAGTCATGTGGTGATGACCAGACTCTTGAAGAAGAGTAAAAGGCTGTTACTTTCTCGTCACAGTGTGTGGGCCAACTGATATACAGGCTTCTTGACCATAGCTTCAGACTGCATTTTTTTCCCTGAGTCACCCAACTCTTGTCCTGCACAGAGGAATCAGCAGATGTTCACAGATTCTGCACAAGGGTGCTCTGTATGGCACATTTCCCACAACACTGAGACATAATGTCTCAGCTGTGCCCAGACGCTCTGCAACAGTCAGGGTTGGCTTTGATGGAGGTTTATATACTGTACATACTGTACATTTTTTTAGTGAGAAGAAATATAATTCAGGGTTTTGCTTTGATGGCAGCTTGTGGGTATTTGTGCATTTTGCAGAGTGTGTTTTCAAGGCATTTCCGTTTTAACCAATTTCCTATGCCACAGAGCCTGAGAGCATGTAATAGAATTAACACCAATATTAGCTGCACAGTTGCTTTCATTAGGGCTGTTTTCTGAATGCTAATGTTACCTGACCTGTAAGCAGCTGTTGCCAGTAAATGTAAATCAAAACCAGGAAACTGAATTATTTTATACAAAAGAAATAAACCTTCCTTTTCTGCTTTAAGTATACCAAACATTTTTCCTTTTCTTTAAATAGTCCAGCCATATTATTATTACACAATTACGGTCACACTTCTCACTTTCCCTTCCTTTAGTATTCGTTTTTTTTTTTTTTTTTTCCTTCTTTCCTTAATGGTTTTACTTTATTAGCCAAACACTTTTATTCCTGCAACTAAGTATTTTGGGGTATTGATGACAGTGACATAGTAAAGAGGCTAAGCTGTGCTGAAATAAATGAGATCTGTTACACTCATTCTGATTTATCTGGCTCCTTTACTGATTTGCCAGCCTGAAATCTTTGGCACAGTTTCAGACCATGTCTCTGGCAGAGCTGGAATCTCTTTCTTTGTCGCTGTTGTTGAAAATTCTTGCTCAGTTTTTCTTACAGATGATGTGGTTGAAACTTAGAGTTCCACAAAGCAAAGCCTGTATCTTAAATCCAACACTTTTTCCTTTTTTTTTTTCCCCCTAAGGCCATAAAAAAGTAAGCAAAACAACTTAAGGAGGGAAGGTAGTTCACTTCAGTTTCTTGACCTGCCCAGACACACTCTATCACCCGTTACCACACATAAGTGCCATAGAGCTACTTTTATTCCTTGGAGCACACACATCTTGATGTAGCAGTAGGCTATGGGCTGTGCCCCGTAGCAAAATCCTTGCTGTACCTGTGGTCACAGAGATGTATTGAGCTGCCTTGAAGCTCTGTATGCTACCCAATCCTGGCCATCCAGCCTGGAGCTGTGCATGCAGACACTCTGACCCAATGGCTCAGCCGCCTTGCTAAAGACTGTTCACTCTCCTGGTCTGTTGTGCAGGGGCAAGTGCCTTTCAGGTTGACATACCTCTTGCCTCTCAAAATAAATAGGGGTTTTGTCCATCTGATCTGTGGTTTGACCTACAAAATTATCTTTTTTTTTTTTTCTTTTTTTTTTCTGCTTTCAGTGCGTGTTGGCTAAGATGAGTATAAAAGTCTGCTAAGTAAAAAGACAGGTAAAAATAACTATTAGAAATAAATGTTTGTCTTATTAGGAATATATCTGTTTTATTAGGAATAAATGTTCATAATCTGGATTGGGACTGAAGAACCATGCAGCATTCAAGTGTCCCAGCTTCCTCAACAGACAGACAGACGCTTGCTGTGCAAAGTCATGGTCCTTAGTGGCACTAGAGGAGCAGAACAGGTCATTCACTTCGTTCACTTAGGACAAGATCTTTAGGCATCTAAAGACATTCAGTCACAACAAAAACATGAACAGCTGTGCAGCCATAGCAGTGTTACTGGAGAAGCAGACCCAAAATTTCTGCACACCTTAGTAGTACAAGATGAATTTAGGACCATTCTACTCTATACCTGGCATTCATAAGTATTAGCAGAACTTTGTGGTAAAAACACTAGTCAGAAATGCTTGTGCCTACAGAATTGATCAAACCCAGAGGAAAAGCTTTTTTCATCCTCAGGTCTGCAAGCTGAAGACTACCACTTGATAGTCTTAACCATTTTTCAGCAGGCCTTGACAAATTTTCTCTGTTTTCAAGGAGTTTTCTTTTTGAGATGTTACCCCAACACATCCATTCATTTTTTTATGTTGTGTTTTAACACATATGTAAGTCCAGACTCATCAGTATAGATGAAGAATTCAAATCACACTAACCAAGGAAGAATATTGTTTGTACTCTGAATTTATTATTTGGTGATGAATTCATTTATGAAGTAACCTCAAAAGGAGGAGGATGAGGGTGGCTATTTAGGTCATCTCCTACAGAATGGAATGAAAGGAAGCTTCATGTACAAATATTTTTGTAAGAGCCATTCATGAGACTTGTCATGTTTTCCACAGGCACACAAAACTTTTAAGAGCCACCCATCTGGTATGGGAGTTCTGAATTTTCTCCACTTTGTAGCAACTGCAATACATAGAGCTAATAGTAAAGGACATTTCTCCTATGCTTCCTTCATAAACAAGCATAAGGATAATCTGCATAGATTTTCACATATTTGTGTTTGCTGCTGTTGTTACTTGTGGTTGATGCCTTCTCAATCTGGTGATGAAAATGAATGAATTCAATACAAATGACTAGTGAAACTGGAAAACAATCCCGGTTAATAAAATTTAAAGGCAATACAGCCTGCATCGAAAATAGTATCTTTTTTGTTTTAATACATTTTGAGGGTATCTCAAACTGTGACTGTTGATAAGAGGTTGGAAAACAAGAAATGATGACAAATCTCTTATTGATAGAAGTCCATAATTATATGATCCTGAGAAATTCCTTCTGACATACTATGCTAATAAATGACTCATCAGAGTTCTGCTCCTATGCAGGATTATTTTCTCTTTTCAAATGAATTTGATCTGGTAAAATTATTTCTAAACCTTCCTTAGAGAAGTACTTAATGCATGAGAAAGTCTCACAACACAGATGCTTTGGCCTGCTAAAGGAATTAAAGACTGCAAATAGACCACAAGGAGCAAGATCAGAGAAATGCCAGACACTGTTCAAGCAAGATTGTCAACCCACTAATGTTTTTAGAAAGGGACTTGGAATCTTTCTTCAGCTGCTGGGACTTGGATAACACTCTTAGCTGGCCTAAGAAGTTAACATTAATTCTGGTTGGGCCGTGGGTGGAAAAAAAAATGCCTGTATTATTTGGCAGTGCTCATGTGATTGATTAGTATTTTGAGGGTTGTCTATGACAGGGAAAGGATGAGAGCTTTCCTCTAACAAAAAGCAAAACTAAATAGCCCATCCCCAATGAACGATTTTCAGTATTTGGGAACCATTTGATACACCATACAAAAGATACAGGGCAGAAAGTCTCTTACCACAAAAACATTTGGATTTACTTTCGAGAAAAACATATGCATTGACCACAGGTAGCAAAGAGCTGAAGCATAATACCAAATTTAGATTTTGCTCCTAAAAAAATGTTAAGCAAAACTGTATTCTCCCAGTGCCTCAGCTACTGTGAAGTTCAAGAGCTGTTTATGTCACACACAACAACTTTGGCAAAAAAAAATTTGCCTTGGTAAAGCTGGCTGAAATTTGTGATAAACGAAATCTGCCCATGAATAAATTTATTTGTGATCTTTTAATGTAGGCACTACTTATTGCAAACCTTTGAAAATACCAATCACTTAGCAACAAAACATAGAAGGTTATAACATTTACATAAAATTATCCTTAAGTTCCTAAGTACCTAGATGTATTTTCAGTGTCTCTTTTAAAATAACATTTTTGTATGAAGTTGGTTATTACTATCAGACGTAGTGATAATTGTTCATGAAAATAAGAAAATGTCCTTCTGAAGACATGATAGAACAATATTGTTTTGGTGAAGCCCTGCAAAATTATTTCAGTATGATTTCAAATAAGCTACACCTAGTGCTGATAAGCACTAATACCAGTTAGAAGGCATTTTCTCAGAAACATTATTGGGCATAGGTTATTACTTTATTAGCTGATAGTGGCTACCCTGGTCCTGTGGGCTGATACTGTATCATTCATCTAATTCTAAAGTATATGGCATCTGTAGACACAAGTGAAATTTGTTTAGTGGGAATAGTTTTTTTATTGCTTTCTCTTAGCACAGTTTTGAGGTGTTTTTTTTCCTCTACTTAAGTGATTATTGAAATCTGAGTTTGAGCCTGCTTAAATGCCGCAATGCATGTGGTATTTCATTTTGTTGTTTGTTTTATTGTTGTTGTTGGTTTTTAATTTCACACAGATAAACAAAAGCAGCCATTTCACGTGGTAGGTCCTATTGCCATAACCCATATACAACCTATGAAATTTCCAATACAAACTAATTAACATAAACCATCTGGGAACAAAATTATTCTCCTCGGAGAAATTCCTGCCAGAAACTATTGATTATTTGGTCCCATTTCAGCAAAGTACTTAAGAACATGCTTTGTCAGGGTCACTAGTACTCTTAGCGTTAATTGGAATTACAATTTATCTTTCATTAAAGCAGGGTGATTAAGAAAAGAAATTTCCATGAGGCATCTGGGGAGAGAAAAAATTCAAATCTCTTTTGTCTTAAATACTTCCTCAGGAAATGCATTGGACAGGTTAATAAAATATCAAGAAAAAAAAAAAAAAGCTCCTCAGTACAGTCATTCTGTGTGCTTGTGTGCTTTATCAATTGTTTAGGAGCCCAAATGAAACTGTCAGGTGCAACGTTGCTTCATCAGCTCACTCAGCTCTTAATTTAGAGGGTTATTGTACAATGAGAGTACTACCTGTCAGGAAAGTGGTCTAGTAAAGACAAACAAGGAAAATCTGTTGCCCAATGGTACTTTGAGAATGAGAATTGAAAGTACCATGATATGGGTTTTGGTCTGCTGTGGAATGTAGGTGACCTTTTAACTACAAAAGTCCCCTTCCTTGCAGTGATGACATAATATTTCCATGTTGGAGAAATTACATTACACAATGTTGTTGCTCTAAATGTGCCACCCCCCCAACTTGGGTCAGAGCCACAAAAATTTTCACCTTCCAGAAGCAGGAAGTGGCAGATGCAGAGGCCAAAGATCACACAAGAACATGTCAGTTCTTGCGGGCAAAGTCAGGGCCACCTGAGCACATATTTTGCTCCAGAGGTGATGTGGGAACTTGACAGCACCTATTTTTATGCACTAGTTAGTGCTGTCTCTCTGGCTATAAGAAACTTGACTTTAAGACCCTCCTCATGTCAGTGTGTAATTTTGGGGTGGAACAGGATTTAGAATAGCTTCTTAGTTGGTTGGCATTGTTAAAATCACTGTTGGAAGCAGAATATTAGGCATGTTGAGAACTTGGTGTGTCTGAGTTTAGGGAGAGAGCAAATATTGTTTAAAGGTGTCTGACAGGCAAAGATCTTATACCATCATTTTGTGGGACTGGTATTATGTCCTGTTGTAAATCCAGTCCTATAGTCTTAGTACTCAACTCAGAGAAATTCTCCAAACTAGACTCAGGGTTGTCCCTCTGCACTTTATTTCTGTATGGCATCTTTCTTCATCTCTCAGAGACCGCTTTGTGTATGCCTTCCTCAGAACATTAGCAACCATTTGTACCAGACCCAATGGCATCAATATCCTACAGGAGACCAAATCTGTTCATTCTGTCTTTGAAGTTTGTGACTGAAGAAAGCTTTATGAATTTCCACTGACAGAAAGAAGATTCTTAATTTCAGAGAGATTATTTATTGAAAAATTCAGTGCCACTTGAGTGAAAATGAGAGGTGGGAGAGGCACCCTGTTCAAAATATGTGAAAATATATGAGGATGTCTAACCTTCTCTTCTCTCTGTGTCTTTGACACTCATCAGTTTGGGACTATTCCTTTAACAAGATAAAACTTTTACGTTAAGGCCCTCTTATAAATAAGTATGTATATATCTACATACATACAAATATGTAAGATAGTATATATTATGCATATAAAATATTCATAAAAACAACCTCTGCTCAGCAGCAGAAACAAAACAGATGCACTTTAATGTTGGGGATGTGTTTTGGGAAATGGGCTGCTTGCCCAGGAAGGACAGGTGAGGGTAGCAGGGATTCGAAACTATGTGAGGGAGAAAAGACAGGGACACGTGGGAGAGGAAACAGAAGACTAGAAAGAGGGGACTCCAGGCTGAAAGCAGCCTTCACACTTAATTAACAAATCTGCTTTAGGAGGAACAGAAATACTCATTCCCCTTCCCCCACCCCTTTGGAACTGCAACATCAGAAGCTCCAGAACCCAGAAAGACGTAAAACAGCAAAATCTGATGTTTAAAACATTTGCCATTAAAAAAAAAAGAAAAAAGAAAAAAAAGAAAAAAATTTAAAAAAGTTAAATGGCTTTCTGAAAATTACACAGTGTTCAAGGTAAGAGGGAGATCAGACAATGTCTGTCCAGACCTCAGATCTTTGTCTGGCATTTCTTTGTGGTACCACAGTACAGCCAGGAATTATACATAATAATAATAGCTAAGGAGGCTTTGTAATGATAGGTATTTTATTCCTTGGGAGAACCAGCACTGAATCTCTATGAACCCATCACAGCAAATTGTGTTGGTTGATGTTTTTTTGTTTGTTTGTTTGTTTTTTCCAAGCCTCCCAGACAGAGTCACAACCTAGTGTATCTATCTCAAATTAAAATTGTATTTAATAGTTTTGTTTGATACTTACTCATAGTTTACTTAGAACAGACTTTTTTGATATTTTTCATGCCCTTTAGGTAATTACATTTAATAAGCATGAGACAAAGGTGGTAGCCTTACCCCCCCCCCCCCAGCTGTGAGGAAAGACAAGTAAAAAAGTGTCTATTGAGTACAAATTACTTGTAAAAATCCAAAGACTATAAGGCGTTTTTTACTTGGGATAGCTCCTTAGATAACAAATCCCAAAATGTTATCCATCAGACACAGCGTCAGACACATCATATCATTATTGCAGGAGTCATTGTTAGCAAGTTGAGGTCACATATCACTTTTCAGTTTAAAATAAGGGAGTATCAAATGAACAGCCAGAAACAAAACTTGTCATTTTTGCCCAGAAAGCCATTATTCTACACTCACTAAATAAAAGTAGGTGATCAGCTTTCAAAGAGATGGGCTCTCATGGTACAAGAAAAATCAAATACTATCTATTTCCTTCAACCCCATAAAAACACTGTAAGGACTGAAAAGAGTAGTCTGCTGTAACACTTCTTTCTGTCACGAGTTAATAACATGCTTTCTACTTCAAGGACTAGGAATGTAGAGGAACTTTAGCTGTTTCTTTCTCCAGCATGTGTCCCATCGTAGTGCAGCTGGGTTTGCAGAAATGTTGGTTTTATTGCTTTTGTGACATCTTGTTGCTTTTATCAAGCAAGATGTTCAAGGGTCTATAGATCACTTGTGTTCAACAACAGTTACTGTAGCCAGATGGTGGAAGGTTTATGAGTAGTGTTTTGACCAGGATGATCACATCTGTTTTTCAGGACAGAACCCGAGCAGATGGTACCTCTTACATTATCCCATACATTCCCTCCTTCAAAAGGGTCTTTTCTAACATTTCTCAAAAGTACAATTTCATAATTAACTGCATGTAAATTAATTTATTTGGAAAAGACAGCCCTTCATGTACATCGTGTTAGAGACATCCACAGCGGACAGGATACTTTAATGCTTTGCAGATTTTTTCTCCAGTAGTTTAGGAACAGTAAATTCTGAAACTACCACTAATGCTATTACACAGTAGACTCAAGATTATATCAAGAGAATGGAAGCCGTTCACCAGCTCAGCCAAGTTTCTTACTTTGGCTATACAGTTTCACACCTCAATCACTTAGGAGAAGTATAGATTTTGTGTATGGAAAGAAGGTTTAGAGTAAGATGGTGGCTAGGAAGGAACAAGAGCAAAGGTGCAGGAAGCTGCTTAATCTAGGAATGTCAGAATGGTTTCATCTTTGTCAGCAAGGTTTTGCACTGGTAAACTCCAGTTGTAGATTCCATAGCTGTTTTCTGATCACATTCAAAAAAGTGATTCCAGCTGTTGTGACCTGACCAAAGACACTGATGCGGCTCTGCCGTACCTTCAGCAGAGAGGTGCATCTTTTGACTCAGCAGCAAGAAAAACAAAAAATTGCTAGTAAAAATTAGAGGCCAACTGATACAGCAGTGGCAAAGCTGTTACTATTGTGTTGCACTTGCAGAATACAACTGAAGATAAGGATCTGATAAAAGGAACCTTCGAGTTCTGGCTGATAACTGCATAACTGATGATGGGCAAGGACCTGCTGCTCTTCTCTGTAACACAGCAAACAGCTTTACAAGTGCCATAGAAGCCATGGAGGTCATACTGTTGAATCTCTAGATCTCCGCAATTAAGAGGACAACATTATGTATATTCAAAAAGTGCTCTTTCAATGGTGAGATGGTGCAAGTCACCAGGAAATGTTCTGTGTCCTTTATCATTCCTGGTATCAAGCCAAATGGTGACTACCTACACTAAAAGATACCACTCCATGGAGTGTTATTGTAGTCATTTTATGGCTCAATAGACAGGGCACAGACAGACAAAATAACTTCTGCAATGTTTTCCAGAAAGCTTAATACAGTGCAGGAATTTAAACATAACAGGTTTAGAGCTAACAGATTAATAGTAGAATCCATCTTTTGGCTATGCATTCAGTGATAGATACCTTCAGTCCTTCACCTTTAGATGAAAACTGCAGCCCAGAGACTGCAGGGGTGCAATTCCTGTGAGTGCAAGAGAAGCCAGGTATGGTTGTGAATGGGAATGGAGCTTATATCACCATAACAGCCTAGGAAGTGCCATTGTGTTTATAGTCACTGGAATAGTTTCCTAAGTTCACTTCTGAACTACATTTTTCACACTGTTTGTTTATTTGATGTCTGGAACAAGAGCTTTGATAAAAGTATTTGTTTTATTTAGCACCTGCACTGAAACATTAGTAGTGTTGCACTGAAGTGTTCCACATGTTTCTCTTACCTCAGACTAGTTAAGCAAGAGCATTCACACATTTCCTTAATCCCAGGCATCATAAATCCTTTACAAGTTCCCTGTTTCATTTTTCTTCTCTCAGGGGCTTAGCAAAACACTCAGCATGCACAATCCTTCTCTCCCAGAGCCCACATGGCTTACAATAAACCTCATCGTTGTCCTGTTCTGCAGGGTTTAATAGTACTGTGGATGAGAAAGTCAGCAAGCAGTGTTAGGGAAGGGTTGAAGCACTCTTCCAAATGAAAGAGTGGGGGACCCTGATATCATAATCAAAGAGCCAAAGAGGCTATGTTGCAATATGATTATGCACGGAAGTAGCTTTCTACATTTTTGAAGACTGGAAATCAATCACAGCAATATAAAACATTGTCACAGCAGGAGTTTTAATTAGTTTCATATCAACATTTTTTTTTTTTTAAATTTAAAGTGTGTTTCTCAGACATTATGAACTCTGGCCAAAGTTCATTATTTCTTATTTGAGCAGGCTTTCAGGAATGTTTGTATGTATTAAGGGAGAGTCCCACCAACTTACTCTGGAACACTCTCATACCCTGGTTTTAAGAGTGATATTTGTCAATAGAAAAACATAGCAGTGAACTTGGTTAGTCAGCAAGGCTCCAATTCTGTAGTTTGCTTCCATGTGTAAGTAAATATGTGAAGCAGGAATGCCACCAGAAAGAGGATTGTCTGGGTGTACTCTCACCATGCTGACACAAAACACAGCCTTCTGAGTGTTTCCCTCCACCATACACATCTCTAATACCACTTAATCTCTACATCTGTTTACGCATTAGTATTCACAGAACTTTCTGACCTGGAGACACATAACCATCTCCAGGAAAAAAGAAAAAATGCTGTAGATTTTCATTTTCATAGAGATTTTCTTGTTAGTGACACTTGTATATAATTAGAAGGCATAGAGTATTCGTCAGAATTTTACTAAGGTTACTATACTTAGTGTCTCTTTTGATCCAGCAAATATCTTCAAACTGAAAACTTGTCAATAAAGTGTGAGTCTTGATGAAGTCTATGAGATGTTCTAGTAATTTCATTATGGTTGGTTACTTGATTTAATGATGTAGATGGCCACACAGGCATGATCAAGCTAAGATTGGTTGTCCATATTGATCTTTTTATGGGTCATATATTAAAAGCTATAAATGTACTAGTAGAACCCACTCCACTTAAGGTAAATATTCTCCACTTTCAGAGAGGGCTTTCATGAAGCAGTTATAAAAAGGAGAAAATCCAGCTCCCTCCAAGAGCTCAAGATACCTTTTACTTCTGTAATTGTTCCCCTGCCCCTGAAGTTGAAATTTACTACTTCACTCTGCTTGCTGGTCATGCTTTGCACTTTACCTGTATCCATCTGAGAATTTAGAAATCCAGCTTACTTCATGTTTACAGAAGCAGTGTTGTTCATCACTTTGATGAAAAATTTCCCGTGTGTGCTCTTAGAACTGCCTTGCTTTTTGCTTGATGCAGAAAGTAGAAATGAATCGCAGGACTGGAAAGAAAAAGAAAAATCTATTTCATAGATATAACCAGCAAATATTTGGTGCTTTTTTTCTAAACTCAAGCGTAGAAAAAGAGAGGTTATTTTTTTTTGTCATGCAATTTAGATAGTTAGTCTTAAGTTACATGTATATGTACCACACATGGAAACCAGCTAGTGAGTACAAGCTTAAGTTCACAGTGGTTTAGCATGCAAATGATATTCAAGACAACAATTTTTGTTTTAATTTTTTTCTAATTCAGTGTTCTGAACACAAAAATGGTAATAGATCAGCATGGTCTGAATGCCTGAAAATGCACCTGCTAAATAACAAAAACATTTCAAATACAAAGTAATATACTTCTGAATTTTATTTTTTTTCCAAGAAAATTGGACAGTTTTAGAGCTAGGAGGAGCTTGAATTTGTAGATATCACATCTCTAAAACAAAGCAAGGGCCCTAGACTATATTGAAGGTAAAAATATAAACAAATAAAACAACTCTCCAAACTACAGTGAAGAAAGTAATTATTCAATTTGTCTAGTGACTTTAATGAAAGAACAGTTGCATGTTGGAGAGAAATCTGAGCCAATCAAGATCACATTTTTTTACATTTTTAAGGGTTTTCTGTTAGACTTTCAAGAACAATAGGATAAGTCTCCTTTCTGAAAGGAGGCATAATTTATTTCTAACTCAAAATTTCCTTAAGGGATAGAAAAATACCATTTCATGTCAGACAGAGAGTTGCTGCTTCAGGTCTAGTCTCCCTTGGGACTGTCTTTATGCATCAGAACTCTGTCAAAGATTTTAGATTACATAGTTCAGGTTTATGAAAAGAAATTCATGCATATGATGAGAAAATGTTCCATCCCATTTTCTTTGCAGTTCGTGTTCCATTAAGAACAACCTGTGACACTCCTAACAGCTGGTGTAAAGGGTGGGAGAAATCTCTGCTGGGTGGTGGGGCTGCAACATTCCTGCTCTTTCTGCAGCGATTCACCCAAGAGTGCAGACAATGTGAGACAGAGTTGTAGCTGAGAGAGATGGGGCAGATACCTTCACGTTTGACACCTAGATTGTGTCCTGGAGGAGTGTTTAATTTCCACAGGTGAGCCAAAATATGAAATTCAGAGCTAAAAGGGAAGTAGCTGGTTATGTGGTGAAGGGGATAGCTGCACTAAGATTTTTTTAATTTTTTATTATTTTTTTTTCTCTACCATTTGTTGTAAGGATAAGTGAGAATAAATACCGAAGTATTGGGAGACAAAATTTCTATAAGAACTTCTAGTTACTAGAATAACTGCAACATGCAAGCCTTATAGGATTATTTCTATTGTAGCTGAGGAGATTTATCATGCAGTAAGGATTAGGTTGCCCTTCCCAGACCTATTCTAAACTCAGTCGCAAAAATCTGAAAGCATTTTGTGCAGCATTCTGTTAATATCTTGAATGGATCTATTAAATAAAGATAATTTTATTATTAAAAAATATAGTTTTGCAAAACTTCTGGCATCAGCCAATGACCAAAGTCAATGATGCCAGAAACATGTTAAAGTCTCTGTAGTACAGGCATTGGGAAGTGCAGGTATGCACTCTTTGTTTCTTTGTGTTTGGGCCCCTTGACACCAGTTCTTGCCTGAGATCAAGTCTTTTGAAATCCACCAGACCGAAGGAGCGGGCAGGACTACAGACTTGTAGTAATACTTGAGTAAAAGTTATTCCAGTATTTTACAAACAGAATGGAGAAAACTACCTAGTCTATGCATTGCAGATCCTTTAGAAATCATACAGCATGATGTGCTACAGTCTGTCACTGTGCTAAGTCTGGCAGTAATACTTTTTATCCAGATATCCACTTACTTAAACCACCCCAGTATATGGCAGTTCTCATTATGCAAAGGTTTTTATGGTGTCAGTCTATGTCACCTTATGATTTTGGCTACTGCTGCCTAATACAGCTGATGCGAGGGAGCTCAGAGAAAAGTGGATAATTCTTGAGTTTCCACTTCCCACTTGAGTTTTCTCTCTCATTCGGTATTTCTGAGGTGAGGAAGTTCAACAGATGGAATCACTTAATTAAGGCTTAAGTAAACCTACTTGTTACTTTGTTCTTTCTCTGTGAGTGGGTTTGCCTATTAACAGTTGACTTCTGTCATCCCTGTGCTGACACTGCTGTGAAAGCACTCACTTATTCAGAAGTAAAGAACACAGGGCTAGTCTCCTGTCTTTCCTTTTAGTTTGGCATTGACTGTGGAGAGCTGACAGATAACCCAGAACAGTAATTTGCTCAAAGTAGCTCTTCAGATAATGGCATAGGGGTGGAGGGTGGGACACACCTTCCATTTTTCCCCCTTTGTTGTCATATTTTTAAAAATAACCTGCAGTTGCAATGCAGGCTGGGAGATTAAATGGTATTTGTCATAATAAACACAGATGTGGAAGGGCTTTTTCACTCTTATTCTGTGCCTGCAGGAACTTGCATAGCATTTTGCAACATCTTCACTGATGGAGGTTTTTTTTCCTTCATTTAAACTTAGAAACAGAAGCAAATACCCTTGCTTTGGTTGGCCTTTTTAACTATTTCAGAGCTTTGGTGCATGTTGAGGGTATGGAAGAGAAATTTCTCCTGCATAGCAAAAGGCCTAGGTAAGACCTGTTTTTAAGGAATCTGGAGAGATGTATCAGTGAATCACAGTCAACACCTATGTAAAGAACTTTCTGGACTAAGACCTTGCTGTTCAGTTTTCTCACTTTTTTAAGCATGATATCAGTGTTCAGACTATACCAATAATGGTAATGTTTAAAGCAATCTGCCCTAGTCTGACCAGTATACAAAGTATGCATTTCCAAATTCGGGCTAGCTTCCAGAGGGTTTTCTTCTAATACCTGTCCAGTTGCATTTGAGTGCTTTTGCCCTACTGACATTTATGACTTATGTGGAATAAATCTGAGTGTTTGAGAATCACATGTGCTCTGTTTTAATGAGCATCTCCTGCTTCTCTGTCTGGCATATCTCTATGATTTCTATGAAAATCTTATGTTCCCAAACTGCAACTGTTCTCATGATTTCAGTATGATTCCAATCCCAAAAACAACTTCACAGAAGTTGCCATTTTCTCATGGTGATAGAAAGGCATAAAGGGAAAGGGAGAAAGCTTAGTCTGAGATGTGCAGTAATGTTTCTGCCTTCTGTATGTCTTCCTATTTTCACAGAATGCCGTCTTCTGGAATGGGACTAAAAGTAATCAATATAATCATCTCCTCAGAACTGGAATTCCATTAATGGATTGTTTTTAAAAGCTTCTCTCTTTCAGCCTCAGTAATTAAAATACAGTACACATTCCTTTTGTTGCCCTGTCTTCCTCATTGCTCTTCTATGGAGATTATCATTCAGTGATAACAGAATAAAAAGCTATTAAAATGACAGCTCTGGAAAAAAACTAACTATTTTTAAAGTCAAATCCAAGTAGTTAAAGGTATTTGTTATTAAGGGTAAAGCAATTTTCTTTCAAGACTTTCTAATAAGTATGAGATAATGCTTTCTGTATACAAGAGCTATGGGTATAAAACTTGTGGCAGCTTACAAACAACAACAAAAAATAAAAACTAAGATGTGGATTTCCATGCAATCTGGAACTAATTTATGAAAATGTTTGCTAAAGGACAATACAAAACCTAAAAGTTTAAAAAAGTTCATAGATCAACTAGACAAACATATAAATGCAAAATCCATGAAGGTATATAAAATGCGAGACTCAGAAATCACCTCAACAGTAACATGTTGGAGGCTGAATAACTAGTCTGGGGAAATATCACTGTAGGTTTGCCCTTGTTCCTCATTCCTTTCCAGGAAAGTATATTTGGTCACTGTCTGCTGCTGCAATAAATGGACATTCTGATTTGATCACAGTGTGTCTGTTAGCTGCAAAGACACAGGAGGGAGGACAGCTACGAGTCTATGCAAAGAGTATCAGTGAAAAACAGGCATTTTGCTGCTGCCATGTGATTGGAGCTTTTTGTCTAATTTGATAATGTGCAATATGTTTCTAAGGTGAGAATCAAATATACCTCAGATTCGTGGATTTGGAGGCCTCTGTAAAATGTCTCCCATTGAACTGATGTCTTGAGTCCATAAATTACCAAATTTCAAGCTTTATCCCCAAAAGGAATACAAGGGACTACTTCAGTCTCTCATGATAATCCATAGGATGAATAGTTCTTTCCACACTAAAACTAGGCTATCACCACAGAGCCACTGTTCCCTAGTTCATTTGCAATGCGATGCCTACATGCAGCTGACACAGACGGACATTTCTGACCACTCATGGAAACTAGGCTGGTCTGGTTCCATTTCACACATTTTCAATCTTTTCCAGGAAGCTCACAGCAACGTCGCAGCTCTAGTTACAGGAGAAAGGGCTTAGGTATAGAAATCAGATCCTACCTTTTATTTTCTTTGTTAGCCTGACAGGGTCCTTTCTGACACAAATCTCAGCCTTTCAGAGTAGGTCTTCATTGCTGCTGCGGTGGAATTACACTTCAGCAAAGTTCTAGCCAAATTTGACAAGAGATATGTTTGCTTTTGCTCTTTGGAAATGGAATATAGTAATTCTCTTCACTGACAATGTGGGTTTGCTTTTATTACATGGATGCCTAAAGTACACTTGATGTCTTCATTTTGAGCAAATATATAGAAAAACACAAAAAAGTTTCCTGTTCTCTGAGAATAAAGGAGTCTTTGCAGCCTTGGACAATAGACTTTTGACATCCTGTTTTGATCTTGTAATTCTCCCATGTAATTCTCTCCATGTGTTTTTCATGTTTATCTGTACACCAGAGACTACACAGAAATTGTGTGTGGATCCTTCACAGATACTGAGGATGAGGCCAGGAATAAACGAATGACCAAGGTAAAAATTGTGGCTTGTTTTTCAGTTTTTGCCAGCTTATCCCACTGATTTCATGTGCTGGAATGTCTCTTACAGGCAGTTAAAGCACAGGCTGCAAACCAGCAAAAAAAAAGGCACCTACTATGCTGCCTGTAAAATTCTTCCCAGTGTCCCACATCGAGCTGAGCAGACCCTACCGTGGGCAGAGAAACCCAAGTCCAGAGTCTGCACAGGGCAGTGGCTTGGTACCTTATCACTTGCACAACAGCAATGGGGCTGAAATCCCATCCCACGTCCTCCTGTGCGCAGCCAGGGAAACTGCTTCATTCACAGCTCCTCTACTCATGTGGCTGACACTCCAGATGTTGTTCAGGGCTTTTTGGCTTTTTTCTACTTTGTTCCTTCTGTTGTTCCTTGAAGGCAGGTGGGTGGTGTTTAAGGAAGCCCATGATTGTCTTGGGATCACACACCTCTTGCTGACAGCGTTAATGCTTTTCAAGACAACTACTACCATTCCGTTTACAATTTGTGTGCAACAAAAGTCTTTACAATCAAACGGAATTGGAAACCTATTAACACTTCATCACAGAAGTCTAAAAAGTAAAGTTATTTTCATTATTAGAAGTGGAATATTAACAGATAACAATTCAAAGAATGTGAGTAATTACAGAGTCTACACTAATGCAATTAGTGCTTCTTTATTGACAAGCGGTTTTGAAAGTGCCTAGGATTTTCTCAGTTTTTCTCTGAGTTAAGATTCTAACGTTTGTCATTAATGGATCTAATAGACTCCTAATAGACTCCTTTTCCCTAGATGTTTTGACCTCTCTGCTTTGCTACAACTTTTATCTTTGCTGGTGTAGAAATGTTTTGTGTACATAACTTGTTGGGTCAAACATATGTAAGGTTTATTGTTTACATAGGAAAAAAAATGTATTCTGCATGCTTGGAGTTATCTTTGGAAACTTAAAAAGTCTAGGATAGGCAGTTATGCAGTGAGGAGAATGAGGGTACTACATTTTATAGCAGTCTTATTTCTGGAGGTTGGCTGGTAGGAGGCAAAATTAGCATTGCAGAGGGCCATAGTTAGATTGCTTTACAAGGGCATTATTATCATTTTATATTTACAGGTCTCTTAGCTTATGTTTCAGCAATAATTGGGATAATGAATATATATACTTAACTTGTATATAATTATCCAGGGGAGACAGATTCTTATTTATTTATTTTCCAGAGCTTTGCATTAACTCCGTGCCTGTGTAACCATAAATACTGTGTCTGGAAATGATTCTTTTTAACTTTCCACTCTCTGTAACAGATTTTTCTCTTTGAACCAGTTTGTTGCATTGCCATATGTTAAGCCTGATCCATTGCACTTAATTATTTGCACCCACAGTTACTGGAACTTCTCTTCAACAAGGAAAATCGATTGCTTTAGCCCAATGATTGGAGTACTGTTTTGTAATACTCCACGAATTACCAGTGCAAGTAAGATACCTGGTCAGAGAAGATACAGTGTACAGAGACTTCCTGTCATGTATTTATTTATTTGTTTTTAAATGAATCTCAATAGTTTCAGCCCTCAATTCCTATCCCAGTGTCTTGGCTACCACTGTTGGAATGGAATGGAATGGAATGGAATGGAATGGAATGGAATGGAATGGAATGGAATGGAATGGAATGGAATGGAATGGAATGGAATAGAATAGAATAGAATAGAATAGAATAGAATAGAATAGAATAGAATAGAATAGAATAGAATAGAATAGAATAGAATAGAATAGAATAGAATAGAATAGAATAGAATAGAATAGAATAGAATAGAATAGAATAGAATAGAATAGAATAGAATAGAATAGAATAGAATAGAATAGAATAGAATAGAAATACTTCAGTTGGAAGGGACCTACAAAGGTCACCTAGTCCAACTGCCTGACCACTTCAGAGCTAACCAGAAGTTGAAGCATACTACAGAGGGTGTTATCCAAATGCTTCTTCAACACTGACAGGAATGGTGCAACAACCACCTCACTAGGAAGCCTGTTTCAGGGTTTGACTACCCCCACAGTAAAGAAATTTTTCATAATGTCCACTCTGAACCTCCTCTGGTCCACCTTTGTGCTCCTCCCACACATCCTGACATCAGGGACAAGGGACCAGAGGCCAGCACCTCCCTCTCCACTCCCCTTCCTCAGGAAGCTGCAGAGAGCAGTGAGGTCACCTCTCAGCCTTCTCTTCTCCAGACTGAACAACCCAAGTGTCCTCAGCCTCTCCTCATAGGACATGCCTCCCAGCCCTGTTAACAGCCTTGATGCCCTCCTCTGGAGGTATAGTTGTTTACACCTTTCCTGTACGGTGTAGTTATTTACACAGTTTGTTCTCAAATATCAGAATCCAGGCAGAGCATCACTCTAGTTATTCTCCATTCTTTTGAAAACAGTCGTGAGCATTGTCCTCTGGGCTGCACTCCCTCCTAGGGCTGAATTTCTGCTTTTACATTCTCATCTTGACACTGAGCTTGAGAGAGCCTTACCTTTTCAGCAAACCATAGAAACTCTGTTCAGAAGTCCCTCTAACTCTAAGTGATTGCCTAGCTGCTTCTTTCCTCTGGAAGGGCGCTCCTAGGAATGTTACCAGTCCTTCAGACAGCACTTGACCAAGTGGCATGCTTGAAACAGCATATAGAGCAATTTCATTTTATACTGTTTCTCTTCTTCACAGCTGGTGCGTCTTGTCGTCTCTCATACAAGAAGCCAGCTGTTCACTCTGTCTTCTTGTGATTGCTTTTGTCTTTGCACTGAAAATAGGCACTGTGCACATACAGTTGGGTGTTGTTTACATCTCTCATCTTAAACAAATCATCCACAAAGTGGGGAAAGGTCTAGTTAGGAAAAGCCTGTTAGGTCTATCCTGTTCTTGCCAGCAGGATAATGCTATTAATTACCCTTAATAGCTTATTATAATTAATTAGTTATTTTGAAATTAAACAAGCCAATAAGTATTTGTGAAAATGTTTCTTTGCCCCCAACCTCCAAATATAGAAAAAATTACAGAGTCAACACAGTCATTTCAGTCTTGTGAAAAAATTAAAAAATAAAAAATTAAATTAAAATTTAAAATCCCTTAACACTGACCCTTGTTCACATCCCCTTGGAAGAAAGCAGTAGTATGTAATAGAGAGTATTCCTGACACCTGTTCCCTTAGTTTTCTTGTTTGTTTTTCATCCTTCTACAGGCCTATATAAAAAATAAAATAATATAAACAAAACACATTTTTTCTGTTCTAAATTCACCATTCAAAGACTAAAGTAATGATAGTTCTATTATTGCCCAATGGTAGATTTCTGTCTAAAATAAAATACAAATCCATACAGCCAACTCTCCAGATATTCTTTTTACCTAAAACATTCTTTCGCTTTTACCATATCCGGCAAACATGGTGTATTTATTAGCTGCACTTGTATTGTTTTAAGAGTCACATATACAGGGCAAAGGTATTTTCAAAACTGAAGAAAATTTGAAGGAATTTACTTTGATTTTAAATGAAATCTTATAGAGATCTAAATTATAGAAACTTCAACATGATACTGCTCAAAACTTAAAACTTATTGCTACTTCTTCTGTTACCGGTCAGCATCAGACAAGCACAACATAAATCATGAACTTTGCACAACAAGCAGCGTGGCAGGGGCTGTCAGCTAGAAGAGTTTCAAAGGCAGTCCTCCTCAAGTCCAGAAGTTATGGCGGAGTTGCTCAGTGAGTACTCAGCGCAGTAATCTTTCAGCCATTTTCTGGAAGTGTAAAGCTAGCTCATATTGCATTATACCCACCATCCCCTCTCCTGTTTTTCTCCTGGTCTACTGAGCCTCTCTGCTACAAGATGACTGCCCTCAGCAGGGCATGCAGACATCTGGGGCATGCAGACAAACGGGGCATGCAGACATATATCTTTCTCAATTTTATTGAATTTTCCTCACCATGCAGAGAAACTGAACAATCCGCAGTGTTTGGAGGTGGACTGTACTTTGGTCTTAGCGAGCTGACAGATTATATCCCAAAGTACAGTTATAGGAATGGTTGGGTTATATTGAGCAAAAGATTCCAATTCAATGGTTACAGGTTGAAATGCCTTCAAACTGTTGTGCCTCTGCAGTTATTTTACAGTGCAGTTATGCTACTTCTGTCAGCTTCTTTTGTGCAAAGCCAGTAATGTGTGTTTGAAAATCATTGTGCCATGATTCAACTGTCTCTTTCAGTTACTTTTTTCTTTCAGTTTTTTTGAGTTGCAAAAACTGTGGTTTTTGGTTTTGTTTTGTTTTTCGTGATTTGACACCAAACTAGTTAATTTCAGAGCCTTGAGTGTAAATATACATATCAGTGCTAATTGTTCTAGTGTAGATAAGCAGAGATTTGGCTTCTAATAGAATATGTGTTTTGTTGGTGGTGGTGTGTTTTTTTGTTTTGTTTTGTTTTGTCTCCCCTCTCTGTTTTTCTCGTTGAAAGCTACTGTCCCGTTCTATTGAATCAAGCAATACTCATCATTTCTCATTCATATTTGGCTCAGTTTTTAGTAGTAGGTGTAAATTGAAACACATACACTTTGGGGAAAATTAGAATAAAAAAGAGAGATACAAACCACATGTTTTTACAAGCAAGCAGGGAATTCCAACAGATTAAAATCACTAATGCCTGTGTTGATGGTGCCGATGTTGCTAACACCTGAAGAACAGTAAAGAGTGAGTACTGGTCTAGCAGATGCTCATTCATGCTATTTCGCTGAATTTTCTGCCAGTTCTCCTTCTTGTCGTGTGGGGAAAGACCATGCTTAACATGCAGTTCAAACATCAAAGCCTGTGAATTTTTTAACTAAACCCTGGGCACCTGCCTGAGCACTATGACATACTGGTAGCTCTGTTCACATATATTTCCTCTAAAAGTGTGAGCAAGGTGAAAAAAAAGACAAGAAAGCAAAGGACTGTGCTGCCTTCTGAAGTGCCTTATGGAAAGCTACCACGGATGAAGAAGACGAGACATTTGCACCGGAAGATATTAATTTTTTACTGAGTTAATCTTGCTTCTCTTTTCTTCTACATTATTGCAGTGCTCCAAAAAGAAGACAGTGCTGGTGTGGTCCAAGCTGGTGGTAGCATTCATATCAGAGGGAGAGGCCATGCCAGCAGTGCAGATCATTGCCACTGTCACTCTTGCAGCAGCACCCGGAGCTGCTGAGAGGACTCCTGGTGATGAGGAGGTCTGGGAGGATGTCATTCCCTCCAGGAGGGAGATGGGGATGGTGTGAAGGCTTTGGTTTCTCTTGTTGATGGGCAAGTGATGGAGAATGCACAGTCTCCTGGGATCAGAGCAAAGCAGTCTGTGTCATGAACTCTCGTGGCTGTTTGGTCAGGCACATTTTCTCAGACAAGGTGTTTGTGTTGCACAGTCACCAGACGTATTTGCATGGCTCTGAGTGTAGCTTCAATAATTGTTATCAAACTTGCTGAGCTCTGATAAAAACTTTCTTGAAGTCTGTATTTATATCGCAGTCTGTTGTACAGCTATGCTTCTCCTGGTCCTACTTTGCCCTGAGACATGAGACAGACATGACCTGTCCATGTCATGAGACAGAAAAGCCCTTACAGAGCCTGGTATCCCTGGGCCTGGCTTGAGGAGGGACAGAAATTCACCTGGGTACATTGGTCATCAGTGGCACTGCAGAAACCAGGGTAAAAATGTTGAGGACTTGCACACATTTGGCACCAGGGGGACAGGGGCAGTAGCAGGACAGGGTTTCTCCCCAGTAGGTTCCAGCATGGATTAACTGACAGAGCAGCTTGATCTCCAGCCTCCAGGAGCCAGAAGAAGCCTTGCTGCTGTAGTCAGCTGAGGCAGGTGGTGTGAAACCAGCCTGCAGGCAGCAGGGCTGAGATAGCACATTTCACACCAGCCTTTCCAAGACTGTTCCACACAAGCACAGCCAGCCAAGGTTCACGTCTGCTGGCCCCTTGCCCTGAGCCCTGGCAGCCTCGGCTCTTTTTGCCAGTCATTATGGACATTAATGCATCTTTTTGCACCGTCTGATGCGGGAACCCTCTAAGCCGTGCTGACGCACACAGCCAGCTCCAGTGACAGATCTCCCGATAGCGCGTCGCTGCAAGTGAGCAGGTGCTGCTTCAAGCCAAGGACACATAAAAGCAGAGAAAGTTTATCCTGTCAGAAGCCCTCTCATTAATCATCTTCAAATGCCATACTGATCAGATGTTTTTCTCCCCATTAACAAGCTTATACAAGCAGGCTTGTTTGACTATAGCTGGTGGTGAGTATAAGTCACTAGAAACCTGCTGTAGAGTGTTTAATTTTTTTAAGTTTTCTCCTTTCCAAGGGTGTTGAAAGGTCCCATTTGCCTGTAACACTGCCTGCATTGTTCACCCTTCAGAAAGCCTTGTGTCTGTCAGCCCTTGTAGAGATTGTTTTGTTCCTCCCACCGTGTCCCTGCCCTCTGCCACATTCTGTGGTCACCTGCGACGGAGGACGGCAAACAGCAGCCTAAGCTCCCATGCCTTCCTTTCTTACCTCCACAAAGTAACTTGTCACAGCCATGAGAAAGGTTTCTATTTAAAAACAAAGAGCTGTGACCGCAGAACTGTGACTAATATTGGAATTTAGCAAGAAGTCAGCTCTTGTTTCAAGAGGTTGTGTTGCAAGTTTGGGAACATTTGCTACTAAAGCTCTTGATGAATGACTCCAGGAAGAGGGAGTTAGTTTTTCTTATTTCTTCTTCTCTTTCAGTGTTCGTTTTGCACAGATGATAATGAGGAGTGTCAGGCAAGCATGTAACAAACTGTTTTCTCTCTCTTGACAAAGCAAAGCTATCATTATGTGAGTCTGACACTGAGAACCTACTGGACTTAGACAATAAAGAGATTTAGAGAGAAAAGCATTGAAAAAAAAAAAAAAGAATAAGCATAAATCACTTTGCTGTCTCAGGACAGAGTGTTTCAGGACATCTCATAAATGTCCACTTTTCATCCTCCTGCATTCATTTTTTTCTCCCTCTGCCAAGTACAGTTTCATTCAGGTTGAAATATATTTGAAATAAAGAGTTTTAAAAGATCCTCCCTCTCTTTCTTTTTGTGCTTTTGCAGTATTTACCATAGACACTGACAGTGTAAGAAGAAACAATTCGCAGACTCCCATTTCAGATGAAAGTGGTCTTCTGGATCCAAATTATGCATAACAAAAAGGGTCTCCGTAGGTGCTCAGTGTCAAAGAACTCATTCTTTGTTTCTGTTACCTCTGGCAGCGAGATCTGCACCAGGTCTAGCTGGGTTTGCCAAGCTGCACAGTGGTCTCTGCCATAGAAAGTAGAACTTGACTGTATTTCTTTCAGATTTTCTGTGGAAGAACATTTTTTTTTTCATGTTGGCATGCTTCACCAGAATGATGATTAATTTTTATTTATTTATTTATTTATTTATTCCCAGCATTCAGTCTCCTGTTTCCTGGGAACAAATGGGAAGGCATGAGCCTTCTGCACCTTAATAAGTTATCTGAACTATGCTGTTTTCTCCAACAGTTTCAGAAGGCAAAAATTATAATGCATTCTCTCTCTTCTTTTCCTGACTCTGGGCCGTTCGTCCCCCTGGAGGGCAAAAGGAGCTTTTTCCTTGTAGGAAAGTATTTATCATTCCCTCAGCCCTGCAGGATCATCACTGCTGGGTAGAAAGAAGATTTGAGTCTTCTCTGTTCTCCTGCTCTTTTATGTACTGTTTCAGCTACCCTGTATTTGCTCTGTTTTGCTTACTGATGTGCTGATTCCCTGGAAATTGTGTTGAAGGCATCAAGCTACACTAGGAGATTGGTTTTCCTCTGTGTTCAAAGCCTTTGTGCTCTAATCTTGTTAATGGTGACAGACGAACCCCTTCAAGGAGGCCTGGTGTCCACACCTCAGTTACTAATCATGAAAGAGGATCTTGTACAAAAATTTACCAAATTAACACTTATTTCATCAGGTTCACAATTCCCATGTTGACTTTGCTGGAGTTGTGGTTTCAGCGTTAAGATGAAATAAAAAATATTCAGTCTGCAATGAGTCTCAAAATGAATTTAGCAGAAAGTGCAGCTGATTGTTTCACCACTCCCACTATCCATCTCAGTGTTTATTTTTGTAGCAGACTGCTCAAAGCACGGTCGTTCCGTTTGAGGCAGAGAAAAAGGCATAACCCCAGCTGTGCTGAAGTGGCCAGCATCTTGCTGTCCCCGAGTGCAGAGTGTAGAGGGGCTGGCATCACAAAGATAGCCTGCTGCACACAGGGTCTACACATTCTCTTTCTAAGCAGATTCACTGACTGTATTAGTTTCTATCCCAGATAAACTCTGTAAACCACATCTCGGCCATCCTAATCCACCATTGTTCCCTTCCAAAAAGAGGCAACTCCTCTTGTTAGAGGACCGGTAACATATACTCCAGAGGTGGTGTGATCTGGCTCTTTCATTATATTCTCAGCTGTAGTAGAATTAACACTGATCATCCTCTGTTGTATAGCACATTAAGATGTTGCTAAAAAGCTTTATTAAGTTAATAAATGAGTTAATTAATCTTTTAATATTCTGATAAAGCATTGTAAAATCTAACTTGTTTCATACCTTGGATATTTAGAACTGCTTAGGAAGCATGATGTAATAAAGCTTCAAAGTCACCCAGCTGCCAGTTCCTCTGCGATTATCTCTTGCATTCATTGGCTTGTTCCCATTAGTGATGACAAAGATGCCACTCCACACTGCTTGGAAGAGGAAGTGATTATCCAAGGTTTATAAGCACCGAGGCTGCCCCTTGCTGATGTATAAACACACTCCCAATTGATGTCAAAAGAAGTCTTGTTTCCACAAGTCCAAATGCTGTAAGTTGGAAGATACAATAGATGAGAGTATTTATCTGGACCATCTACTTCCTCAAAAGGCATGTCTAAGTGGAATTGACACTAATAGTGGATACATGCAATGACAGAAGATCATATTTATGGCCTTAAGAGATATTTAAGTTGTTGGCTGTGCTCCATAGTTTTTTGGCTTGGAATATTTCCAAATCAAAGTAAATTTAAATATGTTCGAATGAGTTAAATGATTGATGATTTCCTAACAACTGCAACATGTCCTTGCTCTTGTGCTCGTCTTCTACTTATTTTGCATAGCTGAGCTACCAAGAACTTCAATGGCCTTGCACCTGATAAACTATTACAGAAAGGAGATTGGAAGGATGCTTGGCACTTGGCAAGTTATGTGCTTGATCCAAGGCCTATTGCAGCCAGTGAAGGACTGCTGCTTGCTTTCAGGGGAGACTGAATAAAGTCCTATGCAATCACTATAGAGCCTGGGACTTGCCGATCTAAAAGCTGTGTGTAAAAATGTTAGTCAATTCTTGTAACATAAAGCTTGTTGCTGATGCAAGTCATTATTTCAGGACACACAGCTGCATGAAATGAGCATTTCATCTACCAGCTATGTATTCTCACAGAAAAGCTGTGTTACAATTTTAATGAACATACTTTGAGACACGGTAGGAGATTTCCTTTTGTTAGACTTTCAGAATTATGTGGGCGTAATGTGATTTTTTTCCAAGGCTGCAAAAAGCTGCAAAATCAGCTGCTTGCCACGTGGTACATATTCTCATTTGAGCTAAAGCAGTGAGACAGTGAGGCACCTTCTTGCAGAAGTACTGTATATTTTGGAAGCCAAAGCATGCGGGTGCCTTGCCCTGACAGAGTCTATCAAGCAACAACACAACAGTGAATATCGTGAGGCAGCAGCCATGAAAAAAGAGAATAGCACCATGTCAAGCAGCCAGCATCAGGGTGGCACCTGGCCACTGGTGTTTGGGGCTGACAATAATGAACAGTCATGTTTTAAACTCCGCAGTAGTGCTTAAAGCTCACTTATTTTTCTCTTGCACCAAAACTCTGCAGTGCAAACTCCTTTTGTGTTATTGACATGGTGCTGAAGGCTGTTGCCACAGCCTCGGCTTACATCTGTCTTCAAAGCACAGGGTTGCTGATGTGATGCCAGCAAATCATCTTTTGACACTGCAAATAGATGGTTTGTAGGCTTATGTCTGGAAAATGCACCACATTTGGTACCATTCACATCAAGGAAATTTCTCATTGGCCTCTCCCCTGGAAGTACATTTCCCTACATAAGGGCAACTCCCAGTCCTAAACCCCTGTATCCTTGACGGCAGTGATTTACACCTCCCTTCCCCAGGAGTATATAAGTCTGTCTCCCCAAAATGTTCTCCCTGTTAATACCTATGTAAGCCTGGATGATAATTTATTTGAGTCACAGAAATAACTCATTTAGACCCTAATATGATTTTTCTCTCAAGCCATGAAATCTGATTTTTTTTTTCCGTCACCATGTCCAACTGATTGAATGTGTTTTCTGTCTTCGTGATTTACACTGTACCTAATTGTAGCATGAACAGGTTAGCTCCTCAGAAATAACTAACAGGTGTACAATTATGCGCACTCACATTACCCCCATCCGGGTGATTTCACACTCCATATCCAAATGCAGCAGCTTATTTTTCTTTTTTGGCAAGTGGTTGAAAACTGACTCAAGGTGGAATGTGCCCTGCTGGAAATCAAACTGCAAGCATGAAACTTCATCACGGTCTTAAAACAATGTTTGCTTCATACCGTAATGTACCATAGAAAGATGTCAGTCAGGTGACTTCATTATTTGTGTATCCTACAAAGCATATTTTAAGGACAGATCATGATCTATATAATTATTTGAAAAGTATAAGGTGTGAGAACCGTGTCAGCAATGATGTTCCAGAGACTTTTCTATGTGCTTTAGCTGGACATATAGTGCATGTGGTAGTAGTGACATGACACTTGCAATATCATGATTAAAAGAACAATACACTTGTTAACTTTTAAAAAAAAAATCTTATATTTTAATTTTGTAGTTGGTTTCCAGTTGTCATTGCTGTGCTTGTTATGAAATATATAAATGGTATATGCAAATTAGAGTCGTAAGTTTACTTTTCCATTTTTAAAAAACTAGCTCCCTAAAAAGCTGCTCTCTGATTTTCCAAATATTTCCTTCCTGAAGTCCTTATACTTGTAGCTTGCCTGTGCAGAGCTGTGGAAGAGACTACCATACATTCAAATACTGAATAACAGAGGCAGTTTGATCTCAGAAGTGGGGTGAGTGTGAAGATGTGCCCTGCAGTAACTGGAACACTAATTATTTTAGTGTTTAATTATGTATTTACTGGCTTTGACAGATATTCAATTCTGTCATTTCTGTTTGAAAACCAGCTGACTCAGCTATATCACTTGATGCTGAACACTGTCTTGAACAGCAACTAAAATACTTCTTGCTATTTTGCATGTTCCTCAAGCATGTTAATACCATACCTAATGCAATATCATTAAGATAAATATTTCCAAGTACTTTGTCCTAGCGCTTAAGACAATTTTGGCTTTTGGAAAATCTCTCTGATTGTTAAACTATCTACTTTATGTTGTCCTGCCAGAGTTATGCACTATAAGTGCTGAGCATTGAACTCTTCTGGATTTGAGTTCTGTGTCACTGATTTCTCTCCTGCTGGAAAGTTAGGTGTAAAAAATCAGGACCCTGTAGCCTCTGGCACATGCTAGTATGAATTTGATTGTAAGAAAAATATGTGCTTGAAACACATGATAGAAAAGATATCCCATGGCCAGTGTAACTTCAGAAGTCATTTGGATTAATACTATTAGTATTTTTTCTTAAATTAATTTCCAAGTGACTGTAAGTAAGAGAAAGGAGCTGTCAAAGGCACAAGCAGAAAATTAAGGGGGAGTAAGAACCTGTGGGAGATGTATACAACTGGGTCTTCAGCTTGTCCGCAGTGGGATTAACCACAATTTTTGTGAGTTAAGTGTGAGATAAACCACAAGATGGGCAAACCAAAATAAAATGCATGAAGAAAATGATTTAAGAAAATGATTTAAGAAAATGAGGAGACTGAGGGCAAAGTCGTTTTTTTCCCAAAAGCAAGAATTTGTAGCATTCTTATTTATAGAGCCTAAAGTTCACGTACATATTGAATACATAACTTCTGCGCACTTGGCTCTTCTTGGCTCCATAAAGATCAAAGAGGAGCCAAAATACTGCAAGACCTTCAAGAATAAGCAGAAAATGTATGGCTGCCCTCCAGAGGTTTTCCCTGGCTTTGTTCAGCAGTAATTGGCAATAATAGGCATTGCAAGAAGGCCAAATGCATGCTGTGTCTGTTCAGTATTTTGCTCCTCACTCTGAAAGGGTTTTTAGAACAAGACTCTATCATATGTTCCCTGGAATTAGTTTCCCACTTAGAATTATTCAGATCCCCTTTAAAGGGGAAACGGATTAATAAAATAATAATAATTAAAAAAAAAAAAAATGTTGAGCTACCTACTCTCCAGCGAGGGAATGAGGGGCAGGTAGTGGCAGGAGCCTAACCCTGCCTGATATATCAGGGTTAGGGTCCTGGGCTCAGGCAGGTGGACGAGGAGCTTTCCAGGGTGACCAGGCTGGCTGAGTTGAGGAAGCCACACCTGAATGGAAGTGTTATAAGGCAAATGCAAAGTAACTACAGGGAAACAACCCAGTATTTCTTCCAGGTAGGAATCTGGCAACCTACTGTCTCCATGCAATGCCTTGGTTTCTTCAAGACAGGCAGAGACAATTCTGTGCATCAGCAAGTGCAAAGGCCCTTTCCCCCTGCTTTCCTCAGATGCACTTCATCAGCTGGAATTCAAGGCTGGCTGCCCAGACTATGACAGTTTGCACATCAAAACAAGGGAGGGATTTGTTGTCCTCTTGTTAGGCTGGTATTCTGCACAGGCTCTTCAGATTTCAGGCAGGGACTTGGATCTGAAGCATGGAGATTTAAGTGGCTTTCAGCCAGTTTTTGAGGGACAAGGGATTTTCATGTCTCACAGGAAGACGATAATGTGGGGAACTGTAACTTTTAAATGTACCTTGTGAGAAACATTGAAAGAACTCACATTATTCAAGGACATATAGAGTGCCAGCCGCTGGGCTCTCCAGTACTGCAGGAAGGACATCTTGGCCAGGGTCCTTGGCTACCTGAAGTACCAAGAGTTCAAGGGACTAGAAATTACCCACTGTAGCAGCATGCAGCAAAGGATGTCTTCCCCAGACCTGAGTATGGAGAAATGTGGGGGAACAATAAAGAAGCTTCAAACATCTTGTTGTCCTGTATGTATCTACAAGCAAAAAAAGAAGGGACTTAGAGGATGCTTGCTCTCTGAAAATAGCCATCCCTAAGGAACTGCATCTTTTAAATGGGTTCAGATAACCTGGACAAAGGAAGTGAAATATCATATGGTGGTATTTGGGTAGAAACACATTCTACAGAAAAATGAAATCATGTTTTCAGACAGAGAGTTCAGAAAAGAGAGGAAAGATGGAATATATATTATCACTGTAAGGCTGAATCTAACTCTCCGATTCTGGGGAGTTCCTAACAAGAGAACCAGAGGGTGACAAGGGCTTGGGGTACAATACTTGTGCACAAATTAATGCAAGGCAGGTAACTGGCCAAGGACAAAGCAAAAGTATGAGGAAAGCTGCTCAAGCTGTCAGGACAGAGTCCTCAAAAAAATCCCTGAGGGCTGCATGCACACTGGCAAATTCCACCAACAACCAGGAATAAGAGAAAGGTGCACACATTTTCGTGGGTCACTGACCATTGCAAGAAATTGACAGTACCAACTGTATGTGTATTGGCAGTGAGGAGGAGATCAAGAACGACAACTCAGGTGTGGCCTAACACAGTTCACTTTTCCTGAGGCAGAAAGATGAATCAGTAGGCTTTTTGATCCCTTGCACCAACAAAACTGATGTTTGCTCTGAAATAAGATTGTAGGCATTATATAGTAAACAGGAAATTTTAGGCTCTACAATGATGAGTTTGTTATTCAAGAAGAATCTGAATGGGTTGTACCTGTTAATAGCAAATGAGAGGTGATGACATTTGTCATGTTACAGGAACAACATAACCAACTATATTTCACAAGTAGTTAAATCATATTTAACAACTCTGTGGAGGAAAAAAAAAAGACGTTAATAACTGAAGAAGATAACATTGCTCTCGATAGGGTACAAAGCTGTGCTGGAGAGGTCCAGCTTTCATACTGTTTACTGCCTTAGGAGAGTTCTGACTTTCAGAGAAAAAAAAAAGAGAGAGAGAGAGGTGTTCATTATTCTATTCTAACCATGACAGATGCATTGAAAAAAAAAACAGAGGAGATGAGCAAATTTCTGTTTTCCATTAAAGAAAAAATGTTAGGAGAGATGGGAGACAGTGTATTTTGTTAGTTTGTTTGTTTGTTTGTTTTCCCCAGTTGAGAAGGTGCCCAGCCATGCTTGTTAAACCACTTACCTGGGAAACAATATTTCTTAAAACTGCCATTTGAGTAGTCCTCAGTATCAAAAGTAATAAGGTCAGTATTCTGCATTGATACAAAAGGTCTACAGAAACAATGCTTTGATCTGATGAGAAAATAAATGGTAAATAAGCTCAAGTGGAGGCCTGAGTCTCTTTTCTGCAGAAAGAGAACATGATGCTGAACTGAACTGGAAAGCTGGCATCATAAAGCCAGGCACATGGGAGAGTGGCCATGGGTAAGGTACATCACCATGTGAAGGGCCATCACTATAAGGTGCAGTTGCAGTACTACATATCAAGAGAATCAATCCTTCAACAAATGACTGCCCCAAAGGGTAAGAAAAAAAGTGAGAAAAGATTTAGGATTTTGGAAGAAACAGCATGTGCTTGTGTTGCTTAGTGCTCTGCTATTATGGCTAGATTGTTTTCAGGATACAGCTAACCCAGATCTGCCTATAGAAGGCAGCAGTTTTCAAGGCGTGCACATCACAGGCTGGTTTTAGTGACCAAACTTTGGGCTACCTTGCACAATACCACTGGACTTGTGTCAGGGAGCAATATGTTGCTGTAGATAAGTGTTCAGGGCTGTGATCAGTCTTAATTTTGCTCTCTGGACATGAGCCTTCCTGAGCAGGAGCAGCTACACAGCTTCCACAGCTTCGTTGTGGGAGCAGCGAGCAGCTCTGGGGCTGGCTGAGTGTGAATAGGTACCTCCAGGGCTATTTCCTCTGAAACTGTGGTTGAGAATCTCACAGAGGGAGGCTGTGTGCTCCCTGGGTTGCCCACTTGTACAGCTTCTCCCTCCAATTCCACAAATTGCAAATCCTACCTCATTAAGGGGTCATCTAGGTAAAGTAACCACCGCAAGGCATTCATGATGCTTTGGAGCAGGCTTCACTTTCCTTCAACTGTTTCCATGGCTGGGGAACTTTTCAAGCCAGGTGTATTTATCAAATTCACTCTCTCTAAATTTATTCTAATATAGCCTTCTGACTCATTCTCAATACAAAAAAGAGATCCAAAAAAAGCATCGGATATTATTATTTTAGGCAGAAAATGGTATGAAAAAATGTCCTGGTTTCAGGAGAATAGGAGGCTTATGTGTAAAACGGTCAGTAAAATATCCCGTCACAAGTGAGAAAGCAGATATGTGAAACTTGAAAGAAAAAAAACATCCTCAAGTTTTGTTTGTGGTTAGCAAAGACTGTAGAGTCAATATGAAGTACAGAAGTGCATGGTGTCCAAGGTGGAGGGAAGATGAAAAGTGATGGATGGACCAAACAGTGGTTTGCAAAATGGAGGTCCTTGTTGATGGAAATAACAAGGAGGACTTACAAAGACAGCACTGTCCCACTAGGCCCAGAAAATGACATGGACATGGCTGAAGAAGCAGGAGTGCAGGAACTCATGGAATTACCCTCTTTGTACAACATGATGTCTCTTCAGGGAGCTAGAACTGGTCTGTGGTTGTGATGGAGCAAGAAAGACTGATCTTTGTGTATGGTCTTATCACACCTTCCTCTGCTGTGTAATCAAAAGCAGCAAGACTTAGGTTTATTGCAGAAATGAAAGATGAGTGTGCCCACTGTAAGGACCAAGGACACATGCCACACAACGCACATGTAAACATACATGCTTGAAACACAAGTTTTTTCTGAGGCAAGGCTCCAACCCAAGCTTCAAAGCTCGCTCATACTTTAAAGAATGCCTGTGGGCAAAAGCAGTTTCACCTTTGCCTGCAGGGTGGGAGGATTAGTACAGGGAGACACAAGCCTATGCAGATCCAGGTTTTAAGCAGATCTTCCCAAGGACCTGCTGATCGTTCCTTGGAAGGTTTGCATCTATTCATATTTTGTTTAGGAATGGGATTATAAGACCATAAGTCTCATGCCTAGGCAGGAGGCTTGAGAAGCACAATATGGACACTGTGTGGTATTAGTTACAGGCGGTAGTTTGTACAGGAAGTCTGTGGGATAGAGTCTGCTGATTTGATGTAGCTCACGAGTGCCACTTCCTTCTTCCAGTATGGATGTAACCTTATTTCTTAGTCAGTCTGTTGTTAAAATGGGGATACAGCTCACCTATAACATGTGGGAGTAATAAACCTAAACTAAATGATGCTTACAAAGTGATTTGCATTCCTTGAAAGGAACGTGTTGTACAAACACAAAATATTTCAGTCAAACTCTATGTAAAGGCTGCATTTATAAATGGTGTACAAGGGTGTAACAAATGATTAACAGATGTTATAGCCATGTTTCAGAGATTAATGTACTCTAGATGGTTATAAACTATCTATTGAATTGTTGGACTCTTAAAGGATCTAGAGAAATAGATTAACCATGGATTAAAGTATCAGTCGTATGTTGAACTCATTTATAAATGTACCCTTAGTAAAAAATGTGAATATATTTTTCATGGGGTTTCATTCACTGGAAAAGAGCAACAGTGACTCAGGTCTGTCATTTCACTGTTACAAACAAGATGCAGGGTGGAAAAAGCATTACTCCTGCTTGTAAGAAGCTTCATTATATTAATACGAAAATTCATATAATGGAAATCACACATCTTGAAACCCTTCTTCTCTTACTCCTAGAGAAGACTAAACTCCCCTATGCCTTTGGATTAGATTCTTTGCAGTCTTTTTCTACATAACTAGTAAAGTGAATTTGTTATATTGTTCTCCTCAGAAAGTGACACAGAACAAAAATAAAGTAGGTATGAAAATAAAAAAACATAAACCTCAAGTTATTCAACTCCCCCAGAGATCTAACATTAATGAAACTAATAAATAATGTGGTAGCAAAAGTAGCCTTTGTACCCAATTATTACATTTACTGTCAGTCTTTGTTAGCAGTGCTGCTCCAATTCAACAACTGTTACTTAAAAACTTCCAACTCTTTATGTCTTTTAAATAGTCCCATGTGAATGATTACTCCAGCTTTTTAAGTTATCCAGCACTCAACTTTTTGTTCCCACCCTGTTTTTTTATTTTTTTATAATTTCTAAATTTTGTGTTTCTAAATCTTGCATGTTTAGTGTCATTTAGTAGCTATTGTATTAAACCATGAAAGTGATTCTACCCTTGTCTACTTTGGTGCAAATCCAGAGTAAGTACAGGTCGTGTGACACAACAGCAGAGAAAATGTCGATGTGGTCTGATTTTCTTCTAAATAGCAACCTAAGTTCCCTCTTCTGTCTAGCTCTACTCATGTGGATGTGAGTTGCTTCTATCAATCATCACTACCACAGTAATCATCCCACAGGGATATGCTCAGTCTGTGCTCTAAATCAAATTGCCTGACACCTTGGCTGGTCCTGTGGGCTCACAAACGGAGCACTCTGATACCAGCCCCTACATGCCAGTATATACAGTGTCTCTGAGCATCTTTATTAGCTACCAAGTCTGTAAATATGGAAAGAAAATAATTCCTGCTGCTTGTGTTTCAGGAGTAAAACCATAGGGGTTTGACATAGAAATGAACGACTACAGAGAGTGCAGCTTCTGAAAAATGGGCCACACCAACCATCCATTGTTGCCCAGCGTCACCCACAGTGCTATCTTTCTCTCATGTATGCAATGTGTCAGACACCACTCGATGACAACAGCTGTTAAACAACGGCATTTGTGTTGCCTGTGCTGACCCTGTTTAACCAGCTCCATCTATTTTATCTTCAATTTAAATTCATAAGCTGTCACACCTCCTTATGTAACAAACTCCAGTGCAGAATAATGAACCAAAACCAGGAACCTGGAGGAGTGCTAGTTGCAGCATGGCACAGGTCTTCTCAGAAGGACTTGTTCTCACAACCTTATTTGGGACCATAATGAGCATGGAATGACAAGCCCGGGTTTTTATTTTTTTTAATCTATTTTCCAACAACACAAGAAAGCATTTTCTTTGCAAACTCAATTCCTACATACATGTATTTTCTGCTCCCTACCTGTTATTTACCTCCCTTTACATATGCATTCTATTTCATGCTTTTATTAATAGAGGTCTTCCCCCCTTCCCCATCCCATGCTTTCTGTGTTTCAGAAGTAACAAAAGAAACCGTATCAAATCAATAAATTCCTAGCTGAGAGGCCAGCTCCATCTAAGCCCTTAGACCCACTGGGCATTGGCTTGCTGAGTGTAACCTGAAATCTTAAAACACTTTCTAGACGAACATTAAGGTACAAATGAGGGCTGGTTTGTCTCTCAAGTCAACACTTAAAATGAAAAAGCTGATGATGTTTTCATTGAGGTGGAGAGAGTGACAGACGGCCTCTTGACAGAGGATTACCAGGAGAGAGAAAACAGAGCTAAAGTTCTGTTTTCACTTTTCAACTGCAGAATGAAGGAGGGAGGTCGGGGGGCTGGTGAGGAGGTTAGGAGTGGGGAACTGCATTTTTTCCTTGTGTTTTTTTGTTGGTCTCAGTTACATATATATCACCATGGCTAAATTAAAAGGCCTGTATTCTGCTGATGGATGGGCAGTAGGTTTTGCATGGAACCACAGGAACTTTCAGGATAACATTGGCAATACCTGCGCTAGAGGGAAATTGTCATTATAAGCTGACTGTTGAACTTCCCTTCCAGTAACAGACTGGGACTCAATCCATGCAAGCTCTTTCTGTACTTGTCTTTCTGCAGCAAAACATTTTAGAAGTCTTTCAGGACCCAGTCCTCAACAAGGTACTTAAAGCCAGGGGAGCTTAAATTCACGCTGAATTCTCCTGAAAAGGCTGGAAATGGGGAAAAAAATCACACATTACAAAACAAACAAACAAAAACAAACAAACAAACAAACAAAAAACCAGAGCTACTTCTGGGGTGCAACGGAATGCACTGATTTGTACTTCTTGTGCGTAGAAGAGAATAACATAGGCTGGAGCTTCTGGACCATCAAAGGGCTGCTGATACATTCCTGGCTAGACAAGCAGTTGCAGACTGCACAGTCTGCAGCCCCACTCTCATTCATAGAGTGTCCCTGCTCTCTGGGTTCATGTAACCCCCCTAGACCAGACCTCAGCCTTTAAACCCAGGACTGAACCTCTACTCAGCCTCAACCCACCAATGGACACTATCACATAGCCTGGGACAATGCTACAGACTGTTTGGGTAGAAAAACTGACTGCACTGTAACTAACTCAGAAGGGGTCTTCCCCAGGCAAAGGAAGCAAGCACGAGCAATGACAGCAAGCATCCATGTTTACAACGTTGTTAAAAGAAAACAAGTTGAGGTTTTTCAACTTAGCATGTTCCTTCTAGTAAGCCACATTCTTGGAAGGATTGATGCCTACTCCTTGACCTTTCTTGGGTCAGCCTGTCCTATTTAACTGAAAATTATAATACCTTGCTGTCTTGACATTGAGGTCATGTCTCCGGATCAAGCTACACTTCTGTCATTCCGGTTATCTGTATTTTTCTCTCTCTGAGTTAGTAGACTATTCCCATCAGTGGAGCCATATGACTCTAGTATTTCCAGGAGGAACAACTTTATCATGTCTGATGATACTAATGGTTCTGGACCTTGGGCCATCCTGAGGGGACCAAGAGGACCTAGAAGACAAGAAAATGCAGCTACCTGCTCAGCAGTCAGCTTCTACCCTCTTGCTGTTTGGCTGGTTTTGCCCATATACCCATGGACAAGGGTAGCAGGTGTGGGACAACTGGATAACTGGTCAGTCAAGACATCTATTTTCGAAGGCAAAAATAATTGCAACTTTTTGAAAATTAAGTTCCTTCAGGTCAGGTACCCTGCCTATTCCTGTCATCTCCTGAAGAAAAAAATAATAATAATTACTATTGATGTCTGACAAATCTTGGCCAGGTTCATCTCCTCAATCTCATGGCCAAAGTAAACACTGCAAAAAGCACCACCACACACATGTTCCATCAACATCTTGCCTTCACCACATGCACGCTCTTGAAAAAGTGGAGGGGGGGGTAAGGAAATAAACAAAATTAAAGATGATTGAATCACACATGTAGTGAATGTGAACCCAGGTGGAAATGTTTAGGAAATGTTTAGCATGTTATAAAATACATTTCATTTTTAAGAGAAAAGGATACGTAGAAGTAGAGACAGTTCCGCAGCAAGTCTGAGCCTAGACTGAAAGGCTCAAAACATCATAGAGCTGGGTGGTGTTTCTGCACTGCTTGGAACCAGAGAGTGTTGCATGTGTTGCTGCTTTTCCATTAATATGCAGACAGAAATTAGCCCATAAGGCCAATATACAGTAAAAGGGAATATCAGAATTGTCGTCCACCTACAGCAAAGTGATGATAAAAGAAAGGCAGAACAAGGAATGATGTGTGATGCACAGTGTAATATAGACAAGACAACTGGGACTGAACACGAGAGTGGGACAGCACTGGAGGGGAACTGCAAGAGTGAGGTGGGTGTAGGGGTTGAAGAGTGTACCACAAGGGCAGAACGTGAAGTACTGTGGGCTGGAATGCAAAAACAAATTTTGGGTGCCAAGGAACACTGAGGGAAAAGCTTGCACAAGAAAGGGAGTCAGTGAGACATTGCAAGAGGAAGAAAGAATTCCTGAAGAGAGGAAAGATGGACCACTAGAGAAGAGAAAGGAGGAGAGGGTAAATGAGGAGATGAAGGTAGAATCATAAATTCATAGAATCACTTCAGCTGTAAATGACATCTAAGATCATCAAGTTCAACTGTCAACCTACTACTTCCAAATCTACCAGTAAACTATGTCCCTAAGCATCACATCCACAAGTCTTTTAAATATCGCCAGGGATGGTGACTCAACCACTTCTCTGGGCAGCCTGTTCCAATGCCTCACAACCTTTTCAGAGATGATTCTTTTCCTAATGTCCAACCTAAACCTCATCCTGGCATAATCTGAGGTCATTTCCTCTTGTCTTATCACTTAGTGCTTGGGTGAAGAGACTGATCCCCACATCACTACAACTTCTTTTGACATTACTTTTAGAGTATGGTAAGATCTCCCCTGAGCCTCCTTTTCTCCGGGATAAACAACCCCAGGTCCCTCACCCGCTCCTCATAAGACTTGTTTCTAGACACTTCACCAGCTTTGTAGCCCTTCTTTGGACATACTCCAGCACATCGATGTCATTCTTGTACTGAGGGGCCCAAAACTGACCATAATATTCAAGGTGAGGCCTCACCAGAGCTGAGTACAGAGGGACAATCACTTCCCTAGTCTTGCTGACCATGCTATTCCTGATACAAGCCAGGATGTTGTTGGCCTTCTTGGCCACCTGAGCACACTGCTGGCTCATATCCAGCTGGGTATCAACCAATACCCCCAGGTCCCTTTCCTCTAGGCAGCTTTCCAGCCACTCTTCCCCCAGCCTGTAGCGCTGCATGGGGTTGTTACATCCCAAGTGTAGGGCCTGGCACTTAGCCTTGTTGAACTTCATACAGTTGGCCTCAGCCCATTGATCCAGCCTATCCAGATCCCTCTGCAGAGCTCGAACAGATCAACACTTGGTCCTAACTTGCTGTGAACTTACTGAGGGTGTACTCAATACCCATATCCAGATCACTGATGAAGATATTGAAGAGAACTGGCACCAGTACTGAGCCCTGGGGGACATCACTTGTGACCAGTCACCAACTGAATTTAACTCCATTCACCAAGACTCTTTGGGTCCAGCCACCCAGGCAGTTCTTTACCCAGAGAAGTGGACACCTGTCCAAGCAATAAACATCCATTTTCTGCAGTAGATTGCTGTGTGAAATGGTGTCAAAAGCTTTACTAAAGCTTTGGTAGGCAACATCCACAGCCTTTCCCTCATCCACTGAGTGCATCAAGTTGTCATAGAAGGAGATCAGGTTTGTCAAGCTGGACCTGCCTTTCATAAGCCCATGCTGACTGGCCCTAGTGACCTGGTTGCCCTGTAGCTGCTGGATGATGGCACTCAGGATGTTCTGCTCCATGAGCTTCCCTGGCACCAAGGCCAGACTGACAGGCCTGTAGCTCCCCAGGTCCTCCTTCCAGCCCTTTTTGTAGATGGGCAACACATTTGCTAGCCACCGCTCTACTGGGACTTCCCTTGATAGCCAGGACTGCTGATAAAGAGAGAAGATAGAGCAGACTGAGCAAATGGGCTATTGTTTGATGAATTTTGGATGGAAGTCCCAAATGCAAGTTAGAGAAGATAAAAAGGAATCTTTACTGCTTTTTTTTTTTCCACTTTTTTTGTTTGCTAGCTGAAATAGTTGTTTTATCAGCTCATCTGAATTTCAGTATTGGTGGAGTGAACTGACTTGCCAGTCCATTTAAAATGTTATTGTATGACCATATGAAGCTTAATTGTGGGCCAGGGCATCCAAAATTTTATTGTTCTTTAATACAAAATTGCAATTCATTATTGACAGAAAAGGAGACAGAAAAGAAAGGTAAGACTAAAACAGTAAAAGAAAGAGTAAGAAAAGTAAAAAAAATGCAAAAGCGAATAGGAATGGAAAGTGTAAGAACATCCACATATTCTACATTCCATATATCTACATTCTATACATCTAAATATAACAGGTCGTGTTTTTGATTGTTTGTTTGTTTGATTATGTTTGTTTGTTTTTTTGTTTGTTTTCTGACATTTTCTGTTATTACTTCTTTTCTGGAAGAAAAAGAGAAACATAAAGAACACCGGAAGCCAGCTTACACTAGAGATATGAGGGGCATCCTTGTCTGAATATGAGCAACAGAAGTTTTAACCTATACGTAATTCAGGGACAACATTGTTCCAATTGGGAGCTGCATCTAAGGATGCTTCATATCTCATATGTGGGTAACTGCCACAGGCTAAAGTTCTTCCTGTGGCAACTTGCTCGTAATCAGAATTACAGTAGAGGTTTTTATGACTATGAGGATTTCAGGTTTTATTCTCTTTCTGCTGAGGAGCAAAGTGAATAAGAAAAGTACGTGCACTTCACTAAGTCAAGCCAAGGCTGGATAACCTGTTTCTGGCAATATCTGGAAGACAAATTCTTTCATTTTAAAACACAATAAATGCAGTCTATGTTCACCTTTTACAGGAAGTACCTTGAGTGGAACAGTAAAGATGACTTTCCCTGTGAAATTGTAGTGAGTTGTTTTTTTCCCACTGCTTGAGCTGTCCATCCCTGTCATCCCCATGTCTCACTAACTTATCAGACCCACAGTGAAACAGAGCGAAGAAGATCCAGATCAGCTGCCTTAGTGTTAGGGCAACTCTTTCTTTGCATCTGTTTCAGAGTACAGGCATTAGATAAGGTATTCCTCTCAATGGTTTTAGTCATAAAAGCAAGCTTACCTGGTGGCTAAAAGATGTCCTTTTCCCCCATCGCTCTTGCTATGTGTTTTTAACCTGCACATTCAGGCCTAAATCAGATTAGGCATTGCAGCTGGACACAAAAAAATAATAAATATGTACCACTGTATCCCTCTGATGCATGACTTTCAGTAGCCAATGGAGTTAGTAAACCTAGATCCCAGGTCTTAAATGCCTTTTCTGTATTACCTTTCTGGAGAGCAAAGAGGTCAAGGCCAAGTCAGAGTCGCTCTAGCCATTTCAGAGTACAATTAGTCTGAAATGAAGAAGATAAGGGAAACCTACCAGTAGAATAAGCAGATCTGTGTGGAAACAAGTCTCTAAAAGCCCCGAAGACTAAAGTGAAATGAAATGACTGTGATATTAGTATATGCCTTTAGAATTCCATCAGAAGCTGTGTGGAAACATGGCAACCCCAAAATTCAATAATGATGTGGCTCTTTGCAGGTGCATGAGGAGGAAGTATCTGTTACAAGCCCTCTTATTTGCATTTGTTATCTTACCAGGACCCATATATAATAGTACTAGAGGAAAGGCAAATATATAAATGCAGATATGTGTTTGCTAAATATTCAGAGTGGAAGGAGGAGAAATTGAAATGGCATAAAAAGTAGCAGCACAATTTTTGTGTTTGTTTGGAAACAGAATACATGCCAGAGGAAACGTCTCTTCAGAAGTCCACTGTAGGGACCTCTCTTCTTTCTTTTGCTTCCCTTGCAGTGCCTTTTGTATAAGTGATGTGACACAGCTTTCCTTCACATGTTTCAGTATTCAGGGGAGTGTGGGAGCCCACATAGAACAGAAATACTTGCTCTTGTGCTGGGAGTGACTGTGTATCAAACTGAATACAGAACTCACTTCTTAAGACATCTAAATAACTGCCATTTTCTAATGAGGAAAAAGACTTTTTCCAGCTGCAAGGAAGAGTCTGCAGCTGGATCTCAAGGCAGCAGACAGCAAACTTCAGCTGGGCAGGGACATGCGGAAGGGTTCAGCTTGCTTTTCTACTGGTTGCTGAAGAACATTTGTAACAGTTACAATGACAAGGGAGCAGTGATAAGATTAGGTAAGATCAGGCTGGGACTGCGTGAACAGAAGACTACGACACCATGGTCTGCCTGCTCTGTATCTGAGGGTTTGCTCTACTCACTTTTTTCTGCTCCAAATCCGTGTGACTGTCCATGCTGCTGCTTCTGTGCAGCCTGCAAAGAATTCAGAAGAAACTGTCACCTCATAACAAAACAGATTTTTTTAGTAAAAAGCATTATTTTTTCACAGATCACATCATGTTCTCTCATACAAGCTTAAGATAAGACTAGTCATAGTGCAGCAGGAAAAAGGTTCATCCAGTCACGTTTTATGTCTCATAGAGATCAACACTGGAGACCAAGGAAAGAGTAATGCAAATAATAATTATTAATAATGATAATAATGATAAAGATAATAATAATAATAATAATAATAATAATAATAATAATAATAAACATTCATACAGAAATAACATCCAACACAATCCAGATATCTCACAGCCTTCAAAGTCAGAGGTGCCGTCTTCACCTAAGATGCTCCTTGATAAGTCTTTTTCCATGAGTGTGTCTAGCTGCTTTAAACAGGCATGCACATAGCACACAAGCACACACTTCTCTATGGATTAGAGGCGTCTGCTATTTTTATGGCTCATCCTGTATTTGGATGTGCTGAAGTGTGTTTAACTCCAGCTCAGTTTCATGACCACTGATGAAAATATCAGTCTTCACAAGAATAGGTACAAAATGAATTTTCATAGTTCCACATTACTCAATAAGTAAATATGTGGTAAGCTGTTATGTTTATGTAGTAATATTTAATTAAATATCCTAGGATTAACAGATGTCCTAAATCCTTTTATATGCAGCCATCTCAGATATTGCCAAAACCATAATAAATTATAAATTTGGACATACACAACAAAATGCTTATTTTTATAAAGAAGAATTCATAAACAAATCTTTGTACCTTTGGGGAAAACAGGTACTGCATTGTAAATATTTATTATAGTAGTATTATTGAGAAACAGACACAGCAGGAGCTGTGCAGCTGGAACTAAGCTGCTGTGAATAATTTTGTTAAAGAACACTGTCAACAATATTTATACTGTGTCCAAATTGTGCTAAGTTTTTTACACACTATTAAGAAGATAAGATCACATACCTATTGTGGTGTTTGGCAACTCGCTCAGAGCCAAGAAGTCTGGCCGAGCTCTGTCGTGCTCGGTGCCTAAGCCCTTAACTGATGGGCGTTACGCAAGGCGCCCTCCGCGCAGCGCAGCCAAGGGTAGCATTATGCCTGCTCCTACTAGGGCTTTCTTTCTGACAGGGCAGCTCCCAACCCCAACAGACCTGGCAGACAATAGCAGAGCAGTGGTATGAAGCAGGACCCAAAGGAGGGAGAGTGACTGTGCCCCTAAAGCGATCCACTGCTAAGCAATATTGTAAGTGTGAAGACCTACAAAGTCTCCTTCACAGCAAATTCTCACTTGGTGGAGGTGCAGTGGGAAGAATTACATTCCTTTGTGCCACGTGCAGACTTTGGCTCATCTGTATGTGTGTTTGGGTTCTGCTCAGATACTCCATTCAGTCCCTTGACGTAGAGAAATTTGCAGAGGAGTTCACCAATGCAGAGGAATGCATGAAGTGTGAAGTTTAGACCCCGCTACATAAAAAACAACTGCATGCAAATATGCATGTATAGGAATATATATTCTCACAGGATGCATTTATTAAACAGCACATACAGAATCACATCTAAACTCAGGTACTTAAATTTTGTTTACTTTACCAACATTTCATATTGCAAAATTCTGCAAATTTTTAAAATGTAGGATATACCTCACCTGTATACTTTCTTTTTAACCCGTTTTTACTTTCTTTGGATTTTCCTAATGGTATTTTACACTAAAAATGAGTTAGGGTCAAGACAATATTTTACAACTGAATATAGTTGCTTCCTTAGAGCATTCAAAATTATATAAGCTGTTTCTTTCCCCCACAAAAAATTGTAAGAAATTAGACCAAGAGAGATGATATTGCAGAAACATATGATTCAAAAGAAAATTTGTTGTCCATCAATCAAGCTCTGATTGAATCCATAAGACATTTTAAAGGATATATATATAAATTGTAACTTCCACACCTAGTTTTAGCTTTGTTTTCCTAAGAAAAGTTTGTGAGACTAGAACTCTCACCTGTTTCTATCTGCCCTTTCTGCCCTCTACTAATAATGCTTCAACCACTGACAATTTCAATCCAATCTGACAGAGAGGATGAAGTTTCTGGTGTCACCTATTTTTTTCAAGTCCAGAGGAAAAAGAATGCAGGCTGAGTCAAGGGACAGGTGTAGTGATCCCTTATGCAGTCCTAGAGGGCTCAGAATGGACAGGTCCATCACAAAGCCTTCATCCATCAAAACAGACTGCGGATCAGAGCTCTCACCCGGACTTACCATAAGTCTGCCCTGGGATACCAGTACTTTGGGGGCTGCTCAGCAGCTCCTGGGAAGTTTGGTTTGAGACAGCACTACGGAGGTGAGGCACTAAAACCCACCGGTATTGGCAGATGGGTGGCTCTGCAGATCCTTTAGCAACCCAGGGTCTTTAATCAGCTGAGCCATCGTAGTTAGTGACCTTCTGGCTCTTTTTCCGGCATGTGCTGATGCTAGCCGCTGCCCACAGGTGGCAGTGAGCCTTCACTGTTTGCAGGAGAAACACCAACATTTCCTCTGAGTTTTGGTGTTTGTGGGCGACTGTGTAAAAGCCCCGTTCCTCCTGAAGCTCTGTTTGAGATGCTCACATTTGGCTTTCTTGGAACTGTGTTAACAGAGGGCTGGCTGCACTTCCCAGTCCCGTCTGCAAATGCTGTAATACAATCTGTATGACTGGGAAGAATTTGTAGGCTGGTCAGAATGAGCGAGATCGACCGAAGAATTAATTCAAATCTGTGATGCGGAGCTGTTGCAATATAGTACAGAAAGCTGTGCTTCAAAAGGGAATCTACTGCAGATAGGATGGCCATTCTATTATCTATAACCACCTGAACTTATCCCCACTGGGAGAAGGCAGAGCAAGGGAGGGAAAAAATAAGAGCATCTGAGCATGTTAGTGGGGATCAGAAAACTGCTCCTGCTGTTTGGAGCAACAGACTTTGCTGTCAACAAACATAGCTTCCCTAGGATTTTTCCAAAGGATAAAGTCACAATTGTTTACATTTAAGCACTTCTCTCTCCCATGTCCTTTATCACAACAAAGTTATTTAGGATTCCTATGAAACAATGATATACATTTCTGATGTTCCAAAATATGCACTGAGTGCAAACTTTTAAACCTGCACAGATAAATAGATTAGATTAAAGAGCCCTTAGAACAAAAACAATGGTGTCGAGTGGAAAAACAGACAGCAAGTAACATTTATCCAACCTGTACATTGAAGATGTTTGAATGTATTGTATAAACTCTGCATAAATATTTGTCCTTTATTTTTTCTTATAGTATCAATAGCTACATTAATGAAGAAGGATGGGGTTTTTATTTTGTTTTTCTGTGTCCAGCAACCGCAGCAAACTTCAAAGTGAAGTGTAATATCAGCAAACTGAAAAAGCAAACAAATGTAATTTTTGTCAAACAATCCCTCTCCAAATGTGAATTAACTATGTGAGCTTTTTCTCTGCTCTCAGACAGCTGTGCACATCTGCCAGACAACTAGAACCCCTTTGTATATGGTGCCACCTGCATCTTGATATACAGCAACAAGCCAAATTTTGCCATCATGTATGCCTTTGCATCTGCACCGAATCCACTGGGGTTGCATGCATGTAACTGAGAGTTTAATCCCAATGAAGCTCTGTTGTGTTGCCCAATGACTAAGTTCGATGGACTTCAGTGGAGGGACAGGAACGACATAACTGAGACCAAGCCTGCTCTATATATTTGTAAGCACCTTCTATAGTAAATGTTTTTACCAGTCTGATGCTCTGAGTGGAAAATTTCCCATTAAAATGCTTATACTGACAGAGGATTTTAATACGAGACAAATCCAACTTAGTGGGATGATTTTGAGACAAAGGTTACTGAGTGGTTTCTGTTACTTTCTTGTCTAAAGGCACAGTTCTGTGAACCCTCCGATACAATTCTGGGGTTGACATGAAGGCACAAGTCATGTGGGGAAGACAAATTTGGGAGCTACAGTTGATGGGAAAGATGTCTGGGAACGGGCCCTGGGAGGGCCCTGCCTCTCCAAGACAATGACCAGACTCTTTCCATGGAACAGGAGGTTCAATGTGTTCAGCAGCCGAACTGAGCTGATTTAGAACCAGAGGATAAACTTATGTGAGTTCAGTGCCTCTATCCTGTTCTGGAATAACCCTGGTGTGGATGTCTGGGGCAAGCAAGAAGTTAAACCCAAAAGCTGTCAGTGCAGTTACAGAAGATGAGCTCCATGATGTTTTATCCCACCAACCCCATTGACATGGGACAGAGAGCTTTTTTCTGAGTCCTCTCAGACTACCTAGAAAGAGATAAAAGGCAGGTAACATCCGTGTCTTTAAAAAATAAAAATTAAAATTAAAAAATTAAAATTAAAATTAAACAACCCACATCTCACCTTACTGATTTAGGACATCATTTTTAACTCTGGTTGAGATACCTCAAGGAGAATAAAATTTGCATTTTACATGCTGTTGAAATAAAGAATTTTCTTGAAGTCTTTGTTATTTTGTATACTTTCTGCTTTTCATAGCCTTTTGGGCAGGGTCAGTTTCACATGGTCTTCATAAGGCAATTTTATGCAGGAAACATATTCACATACGAAGCAAAGCCAGAATTGTCTGGCACATAACTCACAGGGACAGATGGTGCCACCTGCAATCTCAAGTAAGAATAGTCCCAGCCAGGTTTGTAGACAATGACCTATTTAAATGAGAGAATAAAGAAAAAATAAATAAGAAAAAAAAAAAAGAAAGAAAGAAAGAAAGAAAAGAAAAAGAAAGAAAGCAAAATACCCTAACTCTCTGTAACATTCCCTATCTGAATGCAGAACATTTACACTAGTAGAGAATGATGAAAAGAAAACATTGGAGAGTTGCATTTTCACACTGAGACAGCCTTGAGAGAGAAAACACAAGGAAAGATACACCCTCACCTGCCATTCAAACCTGCTCTTTCTTTCTTGCCACTCAGCTTATTTTTCAAATATGTGTTTGAGACACATGTTCTAGGATTTTATAAAATCTTTAAATCAGAAGTGCCCAGGGTGACAATATTGTTGCTTTTACACCACCCCCCAAAAAAAAAAAAAAAGCTAAAAATATTGTGCTATACAGATAAATGTTACTACAATTTTATAAACTTAAAGGGAAGTTTTTTTTTCATTTGAGTTTCAGGGTGAAGTTTGGGTCTATCTTTTTCTAAAATGACAGTCTTTTCTATTCCTAGTGTGAATCTTTTGTGATTGAGAGGAAACTATCCCCATCTCAGTGCAGTCAGGTACCATGGGAAGGACCATTCAAGGGCATACTACTGTACTTCTTTTAGTGCTATAATACAACACCTGGTCTTGAGGTTTTTTAGCTATTTCTTATTAACATAATAGGAAAAATGTCTGAAGACTGACTGAAGCCAGAACGGTGGTTTTGGACGTTATTTATGCAATTTAGATAGAACTGGTATGAGGTAAAGTAATATGGATATTTATAGTTACTTTTATATTTCTGTGGTGCTAGGGGTTGTTAAATTTTTTATGCTCTTCTCTTTTTAGACTAGAGACCTTGAAATAAGTTTTTAAAATGTATCAGAAGCATGTGTTTTCATAAACCATGTTTCTGTTTTACTGTGCAAGTATAACATGGGTATCCCTCTGCCAGGAAAGCAAGGCTTGATAAACTCAAATTAAATGGAATTTAATGAAAAGAAATGATTGAGGGCTTTACAGTTTAGCTCACTGTATGGTTTTAAAAGTTTCAAATTAAATGACATTTAAAATACCTGTTTTGCCAGACTTCCCAGCAAACAACTACAGCAAAAGGTAAGAAAAGCTCCTCTAATGTTCTAGTTACAACAAAACCACAAGAGAAAATTTTTAACAAAGAGCAGGCTACAGACAGCACAGGACAGAGTCTAAATGCTGATTTCTGCACCTATAAGCCTCAATAGGGTGTTAGTCTCACATGTTTAAGTATGCAATAAGCCAGTAGAAGGAAATACAGGATTTAAAAATGCTTCTCTTACCTTAAATCTGGTTTCTCAGACCTTTCCAGGTGGGCTTTTAAACAACAGACTGACCATCACATGGTCATAAATGACTTTTTTCCTTCATGCGCCTTTGACAAGTTATTTTCCAGCTTGATATTACCAAATGCTAAATTTCTCTTAATGGCTGGATATATGAGCTCCACCTTTTCAAAAAAGGTTGTGTCTCAAGAGGAAAATAAATATAATCTTATTTGTTTCTTTGTGAGTTTTTTCAGACTCTGCTGTGTGATATAGTACCTGTCTGAAAGACAATAAGCCAAAAACCTGGAAGTAAAAATGAGATACACTTTCTAAGCTCTTTCTAAAACTCCATTAAGATAAACATTTTGTTCTAATTTTGTTTTTGCTGACTGTATTTTTTTTTTAAAGTTAGTCAAAACTTTAATTACATAAAACTTTTTTACATACCATCAGTGCCAGTACTAAATTTTTCTGTGCTGTATATTGAAGGGAAGGGAAGGGAAGGGAAGGGAAGGGAAGGGAAGGGAAGGGAAGGGAAGGGAAGGGAAGGGAAGGGAAGGGAAGGGAAGGGAAGGGAAGGGAAGGGAAGGGAAGGGAAGGGAAGGGAAGGGAAGGGAAGGGAAGGGAAGGGAAGGGAAGGGAAGGGAAGGGAAGGGAAGGGAAGGGAAGGGAAGGGAAGGGAAGGGAAGGGAAGGGAAGGGAAGGGAAGGGAAGGGAAGGGAAGGGAAGGGAAGGGAAGGGAAGGGAAGGGAAGGGAAGGGAAGGGAAGGGAAGGGAAGGGAAGGGAAGGGAAGGGAAGGGAAGGGAAGGGAAGGGAAGGGAAGGGAAGGGAAGGGAAGGGAAGGGAAGGGAAGGGAAGGGAAGGGAAGGGAAGGGAAGGGAAGGGAAGGGAAGGGAAGGGAAGGGAAGGGAAGGGAAGGGAAGGGAAGGGAAGGGAAGGGAAGGGAAGGGAAGGGAAGGGAAGGGAAGGGAAGGGAAGGGAAGGGAAGGGAAGGGAAGGGAAGGGAAGGGAAGGGAAGGGAAGGGAAGGGAAGGGAAGGGAAGGGAAGGGAAGGGAAGGGAAGGGAAGGGAAGGGAAGGGAAGGGAAGGGAAGGGGGAAGGGAAGGGAAGGGAAGGGAAGGGAAGGGAAGGGAAGGGAAGGGAAGGGAAGGGAAGGGAAGGGAAGGGAAGGGAAGGGAAGGGAAGGGAAGGGAAGGGAAGGGAAGGGAAGGGAAGGGAAGGGAAGGGAAGGGAAGGGAAGGGAAGGGAAGGGAAGGGAAGGGAAGGGAAGGGAAGGGAAGGGAAGTATTCTTCTTCTGAAGAGTTTCTTCTGAATGTAAAAGCAAAGAAACCCAAGAGGAACAAGACTTTGTGGTCCATAGAGCACCTGAAGGCTGAAGGAGCAGTTAATCTCTTGGTACAGAAGAAAGATGCAGCTGAAGGGGAAGATTGTTGATATGTGGAGTGCATTGCTTCCCTGGAAACAGCCATCCATGGACTCTCTGCAGGGAACTAGGCAGTCTAGCTAGTAGGTGTTTTCTACCACATGTAAAGGGCTTCTTTTTATAGCTGCCCTAAAGTTTCTTTCATATTTCAATCAACTAAAGGAAACCAAATTGCCTGTTTGTAAATGTTTGCTTCTCAGGAAAGAAAATGTAGTAAAATGAGAAAAACATCTGCTGTAGCAAGACTGACTGAGGAAATTGTGACAAAGAATGGAGTAGAAAATACAGTGTGGCCCTAAGACAGGATTGAGAAATCTGAGCTGGTTAACCCATCCATAGGGCTGTTGAATCCCTCTGTGCCATGAGGATATATGGGGAGCAGAAAATCTGGACTACAGGCTGAGTAAGTAAAATCTCCTGGGGTCTGTGGTTTGTAACAGAGTCCAACAACCCACAGATTCTTAGTCCAACTAGGTCACACAATATTTACTTGATGTTGCCTTTGATGTCTTTGAGCTAGCCAGATAGAAGTTTTCCCACTGGCTTCCATGATCAGGTACTCATCACAGGTTCAGGAAGAAGTTAAAAATGTCTCTTAGGGCAAAGGAAATCAGGAAGGATGATAGTTGCTAGACCTTGTTCAGAAGATCTAAGAAAGAAGCAGACATTTAAGAAATCATGGTCAAAAGCTTCCAGCATAACTGGAAGAAATGTCATATTATTATGACTATTATAAGTGGAAGTCTTGAGCTTATTTATGGAGTTGCACAGTTCAGAAGGTCATTCTTTTCCAAGCTGGGTTTGTAAGCTTGTAGAATTCAGTTTCTTTGTACAAAAACAATATCTGCTAGACATGCTTGTATCTTTATGATTTTTATTATGATGTATTATGATGTTATTATGATGTTATTGCCCTGTGGAAAAGAATTTGTGGGTGTTGGTGGATGAAAAACTGAACATGAGCTGGCAATGTGCAATTGCAGCCCAGAAAGCCAACAATATCCTGGGCTGCGTCAAAAGAAGCATGGCCAGCAAGGCGAAGGAGGTGATTCTCCCCCTCTACTCTGCTCTCATGAGACCCTTCCTGGAGCCCTGCATTCAGCTCTGGGGCCCCTGGCACAAGAAGGGCACGGACCTGTTGGAGCAAGTCCAGACAAGGGCCACAAGGATGATCCAGGGCTGGAGCACCTCTTCTATGAAGGCAGGCTGAGGCACTTGGGGTTGTTCAGCCTGGAAAAGAGAAGGCTCCAGGGAAACCTAATAGTGGCCTTCCAGTACCTAAAGGGTGCCTACAGGAAAGCTGGGGAGGAACTCTTCGTCAAAGAGTCTAGTGATAGGACAAGGGGTAATGACTTTAAACTAAACGAGAGTAGATTTAGATTAGATAAAATCTAAGGAGTAATTTCTTCACTCAGAGGGTGGTGAGGCACTGGAGCAGGTAGCCCAGAGAAGCTGTGGATGCCCAATCCCTAGAGGTGTTCAAGGCCAGGCTGTGTGGGGTTTTTAGCAACTTTCTAGTAGAAGGTGCCCCTGCCCATGGCAGGGGGTTGGAAATAGGTGATCTTTAAGGCCCCTTCCAACCCATCTGTTCTATGATTCTGTGATTTTACTAGTACTACTTGAAGTAGGACTCATTGATACTTGAAGTACCAATGTCCCTGACTGGGACATCACTAAGCTCTAGATCAGAGTTTATTGCTAAGAGTAATGTAAACTCTAATGGATGGGTAGCATTAAGGCAGAAGTGAATAGCAATGGACAGTGTGATAGGCCAGAACATGGGCAAGGTTTTGTGGAGAAAAGTGAAGAGATTTAAAAGAGGATGATATATTCTTCATTGCTTAATATTGGCTGGATGCAACTCTCAGTTATGAGAGGCAGCATGAAAAAGAGAACAAAAATGTTTGAAAACCTAACAGGTGGGTGATGGATGCTACCAGTGGAGCAGAGAGTTGATATATAAGTCACAACTGAGAGATGAAAAACTGGTGTGCAGAGACTGTGAAGGGCTCTGAAAGTAAAATCAAATATTTTATGTTAAACACTGTACAGCAAGGGGAGGAGTGGAAGGCGATAGTAGAGTAATGATTTAGTGTAGGCTAAGAAAAAGTATTTTGCAGGAAGATTCCAAATAAGACTAACAACACAGGAACCTTGGCATATAAAGCTAATTTCATTTACCTGGTGCTGGGAGCCAGTAAATTCTTTTCTTTCAGAAAACACAGAAAGGACTGTGCTCATTATTCACCTTTCAGAATGATTTCTACGGATGTCTGTGAACTCACCCACAGCCTGACTCACAAGCACTGCATATTCAGCGTGTCCAAGGGCAGTTCAGACACTCAGGTGTCCAAATGCAGAAACCAACAGAGAGGAGGTTTAGTAACTTACTTAGTAACACATACAAACTGTCAGCAACATCGGAGGGGAAGGGAAGCACTAACAGTTTTTTATAGCTGCTAGTGCATTGCTTGTTCTCTTTAGCAGAGAGATCAACCTTGATACCATTTTGCACGGCTAACATAATTGTATAAAAAATACTAAGCATGTACCAGCCTGCAGAGCCAAGACAGTCCCAATCCATGGAAGTGAAACAGGTGTTTTTTCTCAGCAAGCCATGCACTTGGTAGAAGGCTTAAACTGAATGCCATTGGTTGTTTTTATTACAGAAGTGTGTGCTGCCCAATCCCGCTGGAAAAGACTGCTAATGAGAGCCTGGAGAGGGAAGCTTGCAGAAAGACCAGCTAGAGACACGGTCAGCACTGAGTGAGCAGTGGATTGCACTGTGCTGCAAGACCTGCCAAAGAGAAATGGAGCTCTATGTGGCAGACTGTACAATTTAATATATTTATTCAGTTTACGGCATAAGCGCCATAAAGTCTGGCTTGTTAGGAAGGGGTGTGGCAGGGTAGAAGGAGGAAGGCTGCCTGGTCATAGCTGCCTTCCCCTGAAGTGTACACTCTGGGTAATGTGGTATAAATCAGAGGGGAACGTGGGAGACTGGCTTTTGCCCTCAGTGCAAATGCAGCCTTATAGTCACAGCAAGCCTCAAAGCCCATCGTGGGACACATGGAGGAGAGGCAATGCCCAGAGGGCAAGCAGAGACTGGGAGAGCCCTGAGAGCAGACACAGAGATAGCTTCTGGGGCAATGCAAGGAGAAACCTGTTTCTGATGGTCCTGGAGGGCACAGTGCAGAGGAGGTTTTATTGTAGGGGGAAATGAAAACATGGGCTGAGGGCTAATCTCTGGAAAAATACCTGCTTCTGCAAGAACGTAGTAAGGAGAAAATTGATCATTAAAAAAATGTGTTCCCTACTGTGTTCTATAATTTAGATTTTTAAATTGTCAGTGGCTCCAGTTTGGGTTCTGACAATAATTCATATAGGAAACAAGCTCTTCTGAGGTTTTCCACATGCTGATTCCAAAGAGAAGGGACAGGTGCTTTCACCACCTGTCTCCAGGTAGCTTGAGATCCTGCTGTGCATGCACCACCCCCTTTGCACTTTACTGGAGAGACCAGTAAAGCATGTTTGAAAAAACACTGCTAGCAAGACCATGAGTATATATGGATGTAGAAATTAAATGGGCCAGGCAAGGGTATGAAGGCACTTCATTCCAGATCCTTGTGTTATTCTGTGAATTCTCTCAAGGAGTTTCAAAAGTAATATGCTGGATATGAATGACGGTGGGCACTGCTAGTTAGGAGCAAGTCTGCCCGAGTAAACTTGTACAGTTCTTTCAGGAATGATGAAACAAAGCTGACTCTGCTATATTAATTCTGTCTTATCTCCCTGGATAAGCATTCTGGCCTGTCCTAACTATTTGTATTTTCACACTAAGGAGAATAACACTGATGAGACTGAAGTGCCAAGTTGTGTGTTTTTATATGATATATATACATCTATCTTTTAAATATATTATATTTACATCACTGTACTCATATACAAGATAAAAAAGGTAGATTCTTTTAGCAAATTTAAAAAATAATATCCATTCCATTAGAAGAACTGGAGTACGGGTAACTCTTCTAGATTGCAGGAAACAGGAAGAGCTTAGTCAAAACAATACTGTTATTTATATAACTGTTTCAGTCTGCTTTCAGAAGAGCCAACCTGCATAGGTATTTCTGAAGACTATCTACAGTTTGCCTTACTCACATGGGAATGATAACACCTGAAAGGGAGTAGAAATTGTTCTATTTGCAGGGATTTTACAGGTGATGAACCACAGGGAAGAGGAAATCCCCCAGTAGAAGGGATGAGTATGGCATTCCTGTAAATGCATCTAGTTTCCTGATACAGGAGGCAAAGAATTCTACCAGTACATCAGATACCAATCTTTCTGTACAGAAGGTATGTTCTGTTTACTATACACAGTTATTGCTAAACTGTAACTGGACAGAACTACAAAGGATGTATCTTAAACTGGTTTGTAGGGCATAATTTGTTCTCCCAGTCTTACTGCTCAAATGTCTCTAAATATTGACTCACTGTTGTACCATACTTGAAATGTACAACTTCAGTTGTGTCTTGTAACTTGTTCATAAACACTAAACAGAAAACCAGTTCTAAAAACGGTAGAGATAACATCTTAATGATGTTGTCAGCTACTTACTAAGGTACAAATGTCCCACTTTCAACATAAATGGTTGTCAAGTTAAATTTCAGTGACCTTCAGAAATGTTTTCCAAAAATTGATGACAAAACTCACAAAAATGCAGTTATACTGTATGCATGTATCTCCCTTCCCTTGCCTGCACAGTTGCAAACATAAAGGTAAGACTCATAAGGGAACATGAGAGTTGTGGCCAAGGTAGAGATTACAGCAGCAGAAAAGCTGCAATATTTCTTCCTGTCTAAAAATCTCCAAAAAGGTTCAACCTGTGCTTATGGAAGAAAGCTTAACAGTTTTTCCCAGGTCACCACTTTGGAAATAAACAGAAAGCTTGTGGAACACTTTTGCCAGCATGACTGGAGTAGGAAACAGACTTCATGCCATTGAAGGAGAAGAGGAAACTTCTGTAAGAGCGTCTTCACATTCTTGAATTGACTATGGATTGGGAACCATAAGGAAAGTGGAGTTAGGACATGCTTTCATAGGAGATGTAATGGGGAATGCTGACAAACATCCTTTAGGGTTGGTATACTAGTTAACTGTCTGCTGTTAGTTTATGACAAAAAGCCAAAAAGCCATGTACAATACAGAGACTATGTCTACATCCAAAATATTTTAAATGCCTCTGGTATTGTTTTTCTTGTTGTTGTTTTTGTTGTGTTTTTTTTTTCCATCAAAGTTACCCAGGAAGGGCAGGTAGAGAAAGACTTTCTGAAGCCTCCTCTTACCCCATATGACCTGTTCCTGAAAGGCAAAGAAGGAGGACTTTGGGCCAAAACTCATGCATAAATGAAATGCTAGCAAGACAATGTAGTTCATTTATACCAAAAGAGGATTTGGCCCCCTCTCTTCAGCTTTTCTTCAACTAAAACCGAAAATCGTGTTCTGAAGTGAAAACGATGCTTAGTACCAAAACCAACTTTGAAAAATGTCAGAAGTCCTCTAGCAGGCTGATGAAAGGATGAAAGTTTTGCAAAGGTGCGATACATCAGAAAAGAAGAAAAGTGGAAATTGCATGTCAGTTGCAGGAGGATGGCCCAACATGCTTTCCTTAAGGTCATAAATCTTGTGTTTATGATGGTCCCTGAGAGCACTGTCCAAAGGTAGAGAAGTTCTAGGGAATCATAAAAACATGAGATGAGGAGCAATCTTCAGAAAGAATCCGTTCTGTCTCTGTACAGTAACTATTCTGGGTCTGTCCCCAGGCTTCTGAATCCATAATCATAACACTGCGTTTGTTCATGCTGCACTGTTCCAATCTCCCTGCTGTGACAGACTTATGATGAAGGCCTGAGTGGGCTGCTGATCTTCTGGAGTGTTAGAGGTTCCCTCCAGCCCACAGCCCACCTGCACTCCGTCCCTCCCCTGGGTTCAGGAGGGCTTGGTTTTCTCCTGAGGACTGGCTGCAGGCAAGGGGAAACCCTGCATCTTCACATGCCGAGTGCCTAATCATAGAATCATAGAATCATAGAATCATAGAATCACAGAACATTCCGAGTTGGAAGGGACCCATAAGGATCATCAAGTCCAACTCCTGGCACCGCAAAGGTCTACCCAAAAGTTTAGACCATGTGCCTAAGTGCACAGTCCAATCACTTCTTAAATTCAGACAGGCTTGGTGCAGTGACTACTTCACCGGGGAGCCTGTTCCAGTGTGCAACCACCCTCTCGGTGAAGAACCTCTTCCTGGTGTACAGCCTAAACTTCCCCTGCCTCAACTTAACACCGTTCCCATGAGTCCTATGACTGGTGATTACGGAGAATAGGTCGCCTGTCTCTCCACTCCCCCTCGCAAGGAAGTTGTAGACTGCGATGAGGTCTCCACTCAGCCTCATCTTCTCCGGACTGAACAGGCCCAGTGACCTCAGCCACTCCTCATATGCCTTCTCCTCTAGGCCCTTCACCATCTTCTTAACCCTCCTCTGGACACTCTCCAACAGTTTCACATCCTTTTTGTACTGTGGTGCCCAGAACTGCACACAGTACTCGAGGTGAGGCCGCACCAGCGCAGAGTAGAGCGGGACAATCACTTCCCTCGACTGACTAGCAATGCCGTGCTTGATGCACCCCAGGATACAGTTGGCCCTCTTGGCTGCCAGGGCACACTGTTGGCTCATATTCAATATATATGATAATAATACTAAATGAGACCTATTTTTTATGCATGGTTCAGAGTTCTGCTATGTGTCACCTAACACGATCAGCTGTATTGCTCCGATCTCTCAGATTCACAGGAAATCTAGGAACCCTTCACCACAGCATACCAGGACAACAAAGTCTGTTTTCATAGACTTTGGCAACTTCTATGAGGCTGAAATGATCACAAACATTTTGGGGTGTGCCACAGCCTATTCAATTCTCATTATAATTCCTCTCCATCATTTGAAATGTTACCTTCAGTAAAACTCAGAATGCCTCTTTCAGCAAAATAAAAAGGATTCTAATGTCTACATTTATATTTTTTGCTGATTTTTTGTATTTGTATTATCTTTGTTGTTTTCATATGAAGCAAGTGGTTAAGAGCAATGGCTGCAGTGTGCTGCTAAGCACAAGGATTGCTTTTTTTCAGCTTTAAATATCACTTGCAAAACACCACTGAGTTTTACTTGTATTCAGGTGTGTACTTTATAAAAAAAAAGTTAGTGGGTGAAAAGTAAAGGTCAGGTCTTTGCACTACCTCCTGCAAATTGCCGTCTTTTTCTTATGCCTTTGTATAGAGGGATGCATTTCCTTGATGCCATCGGATATGAGGTATACTCCATTGAATTCAAATGTAATAGTTAAGTAAAAGGTTAGAAGTGTAGTTCATATAAATCCTAGTATAATTTGTATAAATGGCGAAACTCTCACTGGTAGCAGTGTCAGAGACAATTTAGCCAACAGTGGGGATAGTTAAATAGCTATATTTTATATTCAGACTTGACAAAGTCATATTCATTTCTTACTGTGCATTTTAGAACCACATCCAGCAACCTTATTACAGAGTGTAACAACTGTGTTGTCACAAACTTTTCTCAAAAAACAAAAAACAAAAGAACATAAAAACCCAGACTACTGCCCGTAAGGGACCAAATTTCCTGTTTTAACAGAAGAGCTGAGAGAAGAATTTGTTCAACACGGAACATGCAATGTGTTCTTTCAAGGAAAGATGATACATGTGATGTCAGCTTACCGAAGAATTACTTGGCAGATGGAGGAGAAACAACAAAACCCATAAGACCCAGCTCAAACTTTGGATGATCTTGCAGCTAATTGCACTGCAGCTGTCCAGCAGCAGGTCTTGGAACATGCTGAGCCACTTCTTTACACCTCCAGAAACATTTAATTTCTTAGTCATGCCTGAAAGTTGTGGATTATTTACATTTAGATATTTGTGGCAGTTTCTGCTTTTCAACCAAGAACAAGCTTAGGCCAGAATTTCCCCATATTCTCTCATTTCTTTCCAATTCCCCTGATAACCAGACAATACAGTATAGCTGCACAGAATTCTAGACACATCTTTCTTATGCCATCTGTACATTTTCTCTGACATAGTCTCCTGCCATCCCCCACCACACCAGTTGGAAAGTAAGGTTTGGCTAACAAAATTTTGTTTCCTTTTTTTTTTCTTTTTTGCATCTGCTCTCCTTCTACTTGCCTCCTTGTTGTCAAAGGCATGGCAGCCAGAGCTAGCTCAGGGATGTTTTTAAATTAGCTCAGGTCCACACACAGCATTGTGATGACAGTGTTGAAACTAGACCAAACAGTCAAGGCATCTCTGTAATTTTCACAGTTTGCACAGATACAAGTTGGTCTGCTGAGGGATGGGTAGTAATGCTAGTTAGCTGAAAGCTATCTTTTCAGGTGTTTCAGCAAGTTTCATTCATACCTTTGACAGACATGTAAGCAGCAGGCCCTTGACCAAAGTTTTGTCTGCAATTAAAGTATGGCAGATGTGACATTGCTTTGATTTCGTGACTAACATTGCTTCACACCATGTGCATTGCCTTGTGCTTGAGGCAGGGCAGAGCCAAACACAGAGCCAGACACTAGCCAAAACAATCCATCACGGCTACCCTTCTGCCTGCACTGTGGTGGGATTACTCCTGAAACTTCTGTCCTTCCACCCTGTTCTGTGCTGAGTAGTTTCCATCATGATACAGAGCATTAGAAAATAATAGAATGTTTCCAAGGATTATATTTTTATAATTTCAATTTCTCTAATTGGTTAAATTCATAGTCCTAGTCAGCTGACACTTTCCAAAAAAAAATCTCTGTTTACTTCTCTTGCACTCTGTGTCACTAAGCACAAATACTAAGTGTTTAGCAGAGGTGTAAGATATGTAAGAGATGTAGATAATGTCTGAACATAACCAAATGAAAGCCTCTTTTGGAAACTTAAGTTCAAGTTACACTTAATAAACTGTTTTATAACCTTTGGTCATTTCAGATGGAGCAGGCAATGGAAAGACAGAAACTGTGATTAATATCTCCCTACTTCAGTCTTTAAGACCTTACAAAATTCTGTTGTTCACAAGAGCAACACCATTATTTTGCATTTGTTTTTGGCATGGAAAATAAAGAGGGAAGTTCTACTCTTTGGTACAGACACTTGGGTTGTATCCTTCTTTGTACTGAGTTCAGCTCCTTCAAAAACAGTAAGTCACAATTCTAAGCATTTCTCTTCAAGTGTCCATTATTCACTGCTTCATCTCATATGCCAAGTGTTTTATGGCTACTTTAGTAACTGTGTCATTTTTAGTATAGCACATGTATTAAAAGTCACATTAGGAGTTACAATATTTGTGTCCATTTCTATAAACACTCAATTATTTTTCTAATCTGTAGGTGATATGGATTGTTTCCACTCCTCCCATACCATAATGAAAAAATGCAGTGCTTTTATTTGAAAAAATGTTTGAAAAACTTAAGGAATCAATAACATATCTGGATAGAATTCAGTTCTAGTTATTTGGTGTTATTTATTAATAATATTTATTAATAAATGTTATTAGTTTTATAAACACCCTATTTTATGGCGTGGAAGACCATTTTTCCCACTTGACAAGTTTTCAATATGACAAAAAAAGACCAAGTTTCCCACATGACAAAAACAATCTGGCAAGTACAGTGGAAAATGTGTGTTTGTGCTATGAAGTGATATGGTCTTTCCTACTTATTTGTCATAACGATGTCCAGTCACTTCTCTTTTACACATTAGTGACCTTTAGATCAGTTTCTATGCTGCTTTAACTCACACAGGCATCAGTTTATGGGTCTGAATTCCCCTTAAAATAATTCCTGACTAATTCAGAAGAAATTTTAACAAATTAGGACTGTGAATCTTCAATGGGAGTTCAGTGTCATTCATCACATTGTAGGAGATACTCACCATCTCATTACTAATTAAAGTAAATTTCAAGTAAATTTAAAATTAAACTAAAATATTGTGCCCTTTCAAGGGCAAGCTATATGAAAAGCATGGAAACAAAATGCAATAAAAATGTAATCAATGCTCCAAAAAAAAGTCCTTCATCTGAAGCCTAAAACCTGCACAGAAACAAGAAGTTGTTTCTCCTGTACTTCCATCTCATTTCCTTCTTTCCCCAGCCACACAAAGATGCACATTTATTATTTACAATACTTGCACAGAAGAGTTTGACTGTTGAGAATCTTTCTGCAGAAAGACCTTTTGCTGAATGGTAAAATGCATTGAGGACAACTGTAACTCTAACTGAAGAGCTGCAATGTCAGTAAGGAATACTAGTTGAAGTCACTACACCAGGTTTGTTTTTTTTTAAGAAAAGCTACACAAAGCTGAAGACAACTCATAACATAGATTGAAACAGCAACAGGACACAGCTAAGCAGGGAGGAGACACAATGTGTAACAAACCTCTTCCCCCCACATTGTTTTTCCATATGCCGCAGCAGGACTCAGCTGCTTTTAATGACAGTTTGTCTTAGAGGAGCAATAGAATCAATAAAGTTAATTTCTCAGGTATTCCCAGACAGTGATGTGAACCTTGTTTATCTAACCAAGCAGGGCATACTGCTGATGGGTCTACTTCCATTTGGCACCCATGAAGATCACTGCAAGTCTTCCTGTCAAGGAGGGTGGAAGGAGGGACAAGGCAGGGAGCTGGTGGGGTCTTCCACCAAGACCACAAGGCTGGCGGAACCAGCAGCTCTACATCCAGACTAGTCACCTCCAGCTTTCTGCTTAAATTCCCACCCCAGCTGGTGCTCCTGAAAAGAAGGGAAGGTTTGCACCACCTTTTCTCCAAAAGCTATTGCATATATGCATATGCAGGCATGTTCACAGTGTCGGATCTCTCTCTGAAGGGGAAAGCTTTTCGTCTGTGTGTTTATAGCATATGCTCCCTAGTGTAAAACGTTCATTCTTCATTTTGGATTTTAAGATCAGATTGATAACAATAACTTCCAGTGGACCAAAACTGCCTCAGCTAGGACACTAGGATTTTTGGTCCCCTTATGTTATTGGTAGAGTCTTCCTTTATGAATTTCAAGATAAGGTCAGTTTATTTCCTTTTCTGAAGCTGTGGTGCCAAGAAGGATTTCCACCATGAATTTTAACCCTGGTACAATTTTTGTCATAGTAGTAACACAGAATATTTTAATACAACGTGTAAACTGGTGAAATAGAATATAGTAGCTCATATTTTGATTACCATAGTTTTCTGTAGCCATGGATTTCTAATGTTTCCTTTCCATACTAGTTTCCATCAGCAGACCATTTTGCAAAATGCCCTTCCACCCAAAAAGGTGCATAAAGTTTCAGGTAAAAGGATCATGAGGAAAAAAAGCTAATCTTTTTCACACACACGCAGTGCAGACGATCACTCCAACAGAATTTGGAAAGGGGTGTTTTGATGTATTTTTGAGATAAGAAAAGAACAGCCAGTCAAACTCTTTCTTTCTTTTCCCTTGTTTTAATGAATTTTGATGAAGCATAGAAGGTCACCAATTTCAGTTCTTTTTGGATCCTGTACAGCACAGTATAAATTTGTATGACTGCTCTTTTCATCTCTTGCAACCATTATAACCACTAACCTAGGGACGGAAAGCACTTCCATATTTAGACCAAGGACACTTGCAACAGCAGTGGAGAAGCAAGGGCCCTGACAAAGCTAAGCATCCTAACAGCATTCAGTAGCCCAGGGAGAGAGAGGTGATGGCTATATAAATTATTTTTATTGGGATCCTTGCCTTTCTGTTGTAACTAATTTGCATAGGTATCTTGTTATAGCTGACTGGGTAACTGATTACTTCACCACCAGAGCTGCTGTCATAGCCATGTATATATTTCAAGCTTTGTCACCGACTTCAAGTAACTTCAGTCACTTAGTACAGACAGGTTCTTACATATTGTCTTTAAAAGCAGTGACTGGGGCAGTAGTGTCTGTGGAGTAATATAAACAGTAAATTCATTTATTTCTTCAGCCTCAGCTGTTTTTGAACCAGTCCCAATAGTTACCTCTTTAATACAGATTTGAAATGTTAGAAGAGATACTCTATAGTCTGTTCCAGCTATAAAATCATATTTTCCTTCTCATTCTGAGTGTCTGCAATTGTTCTCTCATAGTGCTTAACCTTTAAAGTCAGGAGGTCATTTGGAAGCTCTCCAGTCTGAAATGCGAACGTCCATATTTAAAATACAGAAACCCTTTTAAAAGGTTGAAGGTATTTTTATTTGAAAGCTCAGTTTATAATGACTGTTGTCCATCAACCCAGAACTACTTTCTCACCAGGGATCTTTATTGTTTCTTTCTTATTACATGGTATAACAATTCTTTGGTACTCATTTCCTGAAGAAGATTACTTTTCAGTATCAAACTTCGCCAACGGGTCTTTTTTGGGCCAAAGTCTGCAAATCTGCATTGCAATGAGGCAGGGCGGCTTTCCAGGCCTTGCCGACTGCAGTGAAAAATCTGACGTCTGTTCTACCTTTTCTTTCTTTGTATATTTACTGCTGATCATGAATGTATGCACTCTGGGCTGTACTCACCTACAAATTAGAGTTTCTTGCAATGAAACACAAAACCAAGAGAAACTCGGCTGGTTTTGAGTTTCATTACAAAATCAAAACTCAGCCCAATTTTGTCTAAAGGTTTGCTATGGTTCTCAAAGCCTTTGAAATAAACTAGGTGCACTTATGACTCAAGTTGGCATATTTATGGCTTCATATCGAAACAGGCATTTGATAAAAAATGGTGCATCAAAATAAGCTAGAATTAAGGTGGTGTTTTTAGATGCACCATTGTGACTTAGAAGCCTTGGTCCCATTATCAAAGTTAACATGACCACATCCATTAATTGAGCTCCAAGACTGAAGAAAATGTGCAATTTGGCTTAATAGTATCATGTTGTCCTGTGCATTTTTTATACACTGTGTTTGCTCTAGGTGGAAATTGAAAAATAATGGTTTAGTTATAAAAAAAATAAAAATAAAAATAAATAAAAAAACCTTCCTTGAGATAGACTTTGGAAACACATTCAAATCAAGAGCATAAAAACTGACCATTTTACCCTTAACCTATAGAAAAGAGAAATAAATCAGCATGTGATCACTCTCCAAAACACAGTTGCCTGACATCATGTTTGCCCCATATCCTGTAGTAATCAAATTAAGTATTTCATAACAGCGTTGCACAGAACCATGTTAAATATATCCAAGACTAGATTTGATATTTTGGTTCCTTATGAACCTTGAGAAAGGGTGCAAAACATCTAGATACGAATACTAAACTGATGAAAAAACAAGGCCAAGCTTCCTTTGATCCAATAAATATTTATGTATTTATGAAAAACAGAGCAGATCCACTAGGAGATTCATGATTGCAGTTTGGGATCTTTCCTGCTTTCATTCTGCAGATCATTACAGTTGTGGCTTTCATCAGCTAGTACAACTTCTTCTTCTATTGCTATGTATTAGAAAGAATGCTGTGGATCAAGGTACATAAGGACATTGTAAACAAGATCTTGGATTTCCTAAATTTTACTTGTATTGTGTAGTTGTGCATCTCTGTGGAGGACTGGATCTGGTGCTATACGTGGGCTTTCCATATCTACACAGTTAAATTCATCCTATATTAACCAATGTTTTAGTCCTTTGGAAGGAGGGAAAATGAAAAAGCATATAGGATGGAAGGATCATTCTTGTAAGATTCATCCATAAGATGGATCATTCTTCTTGATAGGTCTTCATTAAAGATTATTTTCTGAGCCATAGAAACTCTTTATTACAAAAGTTTTATCAGAAACTGATACGTTCCAGTGGAAAATCTCAGTTCATAGTCAGTTGCTTATCATAAAAATATTCAAATTATTTTTCTCAAGAACTCCCAAACCTTTCTCATATTTTCCCTACAAAATTACCTTGAGAAGCACCATTGTGTGATCCATAATTGCAAAATCACAATAAGAGACTTGGATGGAAAGCAGGATTTGTTCTGTCAAAATCTACTAAATAAATATTTTAGAATATTAGTGTCCAAAGGTAGACCTTGGTTGCAAAGCATTTCAGTCAGTGTTATGAAGTTGATCTGTTTTTCACAATAACCAGTTGAAACTTATGATTTCATACAGGTATGCATGAAATGAACACAGATTTCATATATTTTCTTCTATGTTTGATATTAACATTTTTTTTTTCCTTCTGGAAAGAGAATGAAAGATCAACAGGTCTTGCCATCCACACAGTTGATTGTAAGGTTTTCTTTTTAGAAAAGTTGATGTATTTTTAGTAATTAAAATACTTTTCACAAAGGACTCGTAATTACTTCCTTCAACCACCTTCAGCCAGTCAGTTCTTTGTTAGTTCCTTGTTTATTTCTAGTGCCATCAAGAATGCAATTACATTATTATTGAAATATGCTTATTTTGTTTCCTTGGCATCAGATTATAGGCAAATCTTCAAAATGGATTATTTTCCTTGTAACTTGAAAGATCTTTTAACTCAGCAACCCAGCGCTCCTTAATGTAGGGCAAAAGATGAAAGGTTGAGAATTCCTGAGCCCCCCAGAAGAGTCATGAATGGTCATTGTGAAACTCTTGCATGCATTTCAGAAGACCTGAGAGGTCATTTGTAAGCACATGTCTGACTAATATGGAAAAGGAATAAGTAATATCCTGGCCAAACAATACCACATCTAAAATTGCACTGGAGCAGTCTTTAAAACCTTTCCATGCCACCTGCAAAAAATAAAGAAAAAAAAAAGATATTAAAAAAAAAAAAAGAAAAGGAAGAAACAAAAACCTGAAACAGGTTAATATCTTAGTAAAGTTATGCATTTAACAGGTCACAGTTATGGAGATGTCTCTCCCATCTTCTTCCATACGGTAGTTCACACTACCAGCACTGTTCTGCAATGGCATGTGCACAAGCTAACAAGCTATGCAATATTAAGTCATGTCAGTATTTTGCATTTAGAGTGACTCTGACATGAGTCAAGTGAGACTTACATGAAACAGGGTGCGTATCAACTTGATAGAGAAGCTGTTGACATCAAATAGGGATGGCCTGCCAAATGAAACGTTACGCACATTTTTGTTGTTCAGAGCAAGGGCAGAAGTTGCTTTTTGGAACACATGGGTTCTGAAAAGCTTAAGAAAATAGATGCTTTTTCACAGTTCAGATGGTCTACTATGTATCAGACTGTAGAGTTGAGTTCAAACCAAAGTTCCCAGGAGATATTTAGTTTCCATGAGAAATCAGACATTCCTATCTCTGATTTGTTTGACAACTGAAGCTGCCCAACTGCTCAGTCCTTCTCCAGTACTTGGCTCCTTACTTTGGATAGGACAAATATTTCTTAGTGAGGGAAATTATTGCACTCCTGATTTCGTCCAGCATGATTTCTGTCAAGTGGGACCAGTAAGACAGCAGTAAGCAGGTGTCCCTTTTGCTCCTCTACAGTTGAAAACATGTTGCTGATTTTTACTAGTGCTGCAGTGAGTTTACCTAACTCAGATACTTCCATGACTGGTAAAGTTAACTCACAAATCTGCCTGTCAGAACCCTAAGGGCTGGCCTTAAGAGAAAGCTTTTCTTTTTGCAATGGCTCAAGGGTCCCCATCCATCTATAAACTTCTTATGCTGCTCAGCACTTTTGCATATGGTGAGCGTGCTTCACCAACCTTGTCATGTCACCTCACAGCCCCTTGTTAACATATGGTCTTCTAAATGTAGATATTCATCTGCTTGACTTTCTTTAAAGCTACTAGTAAAAATAAAAAAATAAAAAAAAAAAATTAAAAAGACCCTAAATATGAAACAGATGTACTAGTGCACCTTGGGATGGATGTATTACAGAGACAAACCATCATCAGGCTCCTCAAAATCACATTCTAGGGTTGTTTTTTATCACCTGGTCATGTGGTGTGCACCTGTGCTCTGATGGCTCTGTGACTGGTTTCAACACAAGAGCTAACCAGGTCCACAAATAGCATGTTATTTTACTTCTCTTGTATGCTTTTTTTGCCTTTTTTATTTTTTTTTCTATGTCTTGAGTTTTATGGCTCTCAAGGCTTCTGTGTGCTATTACTGCAGTGGGATCAAGCCTATTTCTGCCCACATTTTACATATTTTAAATAAAAAAAAAGAGAGAAGGTATGTGTGTAAATGCACTAGCAAAGTATGAAAAAGCAAGAAGAGAAGAAATGTCAATATGTCAATCAGGTTGAGATCCACAGGGAGTGAGCTGGTGGGCTAAAAATGGTAAGTGGCATTAGCTGCTGGCCTTCAATATCCCACCTGCTCCTTCAGCTGCAAAACACCTCGTCTTGACTCTTTCTATTCTGGGCTGCAGAGTTTCCAGGAAAATGAACCTCTGCAAATTTTGCCTCTGCAAACCTCTTCCCTCAAGCTGATACATATTTGCCACCTGTTTGCCCATCTCATTTCCCCGGCAAGCTGGAGGAGTACCTGTCCATAGTTGGTGGGAGAGACAGGCTCAAAATGTTTTAAAGCTCACCTATAGCACAAGACACACTCCTCTTACTCAAAACGATGTAAGCATCTAGTTCCTTATGCGCTGGGACAGGCTCCCCAGCAAAGTGGTCACAGCACCAAGCCTGCTGGAGTTCAAGAAGCATTTGGATAATGCTCTCAGACACATGGTCTGATTTCTTTGGTTGGTCCTTTGGGGACCCAGGAGTTGGACTCAATTATCCTTGTGGGTCCCTTCCAACTCAGGATATTCTATGATTCTATGATGGTAGCAGCTGGCCTGACTTTGGAGCACTTGCTTCGGGGTGTGCTGCTCCTGAGCTGGCTCTCCTTCAGTGTTTGGAGGGTTACAGTCACCATGACAGCCCTCTTCCACTGGAGAACTCTGTGGAGAGGAAGGCAGGAGGCTGGGGATAGAGAAATCAATCTAAATGGAGCAATCAAAGGGCAGGGGTTGCTGTGCCTGCTCCCTGCAGTGTTGCTGGGCTTGGGTCATGGGAAAAACCATTTGGAAAGCACAGACATTTAAGGGGATGCCTTGCATTGGCTTCACATGGTTTGGATACACCTGCGTTTAACATGAGATGAAGATTTTTTTTCCCACTAGACGAGTGAAATATTACAATCCTCTTCATTCTCACCATGGCCTGACTTCGGAGCACTTGCTTCGGGGTGTGCTGCTCCTGAGCTGCCTCAGATGGATTCTGAGGGAATCCTTCAAAAAGATTTCCATGATGCTTTTCAGTTAGTTGAGTAATTAAACATATTGGTAATGCTGCAGGAGATGAAGTTCTCAGTCAGCTTCTAGTGCAGGGGTCTCTGCATCACAGTGGACTTTACCTGATAGAATTTTAACTCTTATAGTTCATAGCCACTCGCCCAAAACACAGCAGCAAAGATTTCAGATTTTATCCCATGTTGACAATGTGGTCACATAGCTTGTTTCTAGTAGGTAAGCTTGTTTACTAATATAAATATATATATACAGGATTTTTCTTTTTTACTGTAACAATAAATAAACAAATAAATAATCTGCTGCCTGCACTTAGTATGCTAATAGGGATACACAGAAATCTCCACTTGCAAGATACAGCTGGTGTTGTGTTTATGAGTTCTTGTAATGTAGCAACATGTCAAGTGTGATCCAGCTTCCTTTTGTGAAATACATTGTGCACTAAATTAAACCTTTACTCAAGGTATCTTTACAGCAGCAGCAGGGAGCCAAATGCAACACTTCATAAAGAGCTAGGGCTTATTGAATAGGGGAAGCTTACTTGTACAGAAAAAGGGATGTCAAAGTGCTAATTTCTATTTGATTAAAGCAGAGGTGTGTGTGATTTAGAAAAGCAGTCAGGAGCATTGATCCTTGAAAATTAGACCACAAAAATCTGAATTGCACAGGCTCATAGCAGACCCAGGGTTGTTCGGTCTCCAGTTTGACAACCGCATGCCCTGTCAGGCAGGCCACCGCCCTACGCAAAACCAAGGATGACTTAAGTGGAAAAAGGTGTAGACAGATGATTCTCTGCTTTTCTACATGTTTTACCTCTAATACCTGCAAGAAAGGCTGAAGTGGTTTCAGTTTGTTTTGTTTTTGATGGAAACATTCAGTAAAAGAAATAATTTTGATCTTCCTTGAGGCAAGTTTTTAAGCAAATAGGAACTGCCAGGGCAATGATGCATGTTGATGTACAAGAAGTATTGCTATACCTACTGTATCAGTCTTAAATAAAAAATAAAAATTAAAAAAAAAATCAGTTTTGTGGTTCTCTTTCTGGTGCATTGCCTTACTGTATTTTTGAGGCATTTTTCTTTACATTGTTATTGCAGCTCTTTGAACAACAGACCAGTGTTTATTTACATGTGTATATCTTTTTTTTTTCTTTTCTGATTTTTCCAGAAAATAGATATTAAGATTTTAAACTAAAAAACAACTCATTATATTCAGATATCTTTCAATGACCACACAGGATAGACAGACAGAATGAAAACGTTCTACATCCATTCACTTCCATACATTTTATGTCACATTTTGGGGTGTGAATCCAAACCTATTATGTGCACTCTGTTAATGTCAGCAGGACTGAAGTACAACGTATCTCTCAGGATCTAGGTCTAAAATGTCAAATGATTTACCATCAGGTTCAAAAGCTGTTCGATACATCAAGATCTGATTAGCAACCTCTGGGAATTCTCTGAAACAAAAAGACCTTATTTATTGATTTGTTTTCAGGGTGTTATTCCATCTTATTAGATCATACAAAAGGATAAAATAAGGTGTGTACGTAAGCTAAGGAATGTTTATTGAGATATTCAGAAAAACATCAGTTTAAAGAGAGTTCAAAAACAGTGGTTCAAAGTGCTCCAAATGACAGAAAAAAAAAAAAAATGTGTGAGTTTTTTTCTCCCTATGTTCTTTCTTGGCCTTGCCTCCCCAGGTGCCCATACACAACAGGTTTGAGGCCCTGGAGCTTGAGAGACCGGTGGGTGAGGATGAGGTGAACAGTCTACCCAGGAAGATGCCTAGGGCGAGGAAGTCAACTCCACGCCTCAGGGCTGCCTCCGCTAAGAAAGAGAGAAGGGTGATCGTTGTAGATGACTCCCTTCTCAGAGGAACGGAGGGCCCTATTTGTCGACCTGATCCTACCCGTAGGGAATTCTGCTGCCTCCCTGGGGCCAGGGTCAGGGACATTGCCAGAAAGCTTCCCAACCTGGTTCACCCCTCTGACGACTATCCTCTTTTGATAGTCCAGGCTGGCAGAGATGATATTGAAGAAAGAAGCCTGAAGACTATCAAACAGGACTTTAGGGGACTGGGACGATTAGTAGATGGAGCGGGAGTACAGGTCATGCTTTCCTCCATCCCGACAGTGGCAGGGAGGGGTACAGAGAGGACTTGGAAAGCCCACCTGATAAACAGGTGGCTCAGAGGCTGGTGCCAACACAGAAATTTTGGGTTCTTTGACCATGGGGCACTTTACTCGGCACCTGGCCTGCTAACTGCAGATGGGTCCCGCCTGTCTCGAAGGGGAAAACAGATACCAGTGCAGGAGCTGGCAGGGCTCATTGAGAGGGCTTTAAACTAGGTAGGAAGGGGGACGGGGTGGGAATAAGGCTCGTTAGAGGTGTGCCAGGGAGAACAATGTCAGGGTCAGGGGAGCAGGCAACGGCCCTGCTGAAGTGTATCTACACTAATGCACGCAGCATGGGCAACAAACAGGAGGAGCTGGAAGCCATCATGCGGCAGGCTAGTTATGACTTGGTTGCCATCACTGAAATGTGGTGGGACCACTCCCATGACTGGAGTGTTGCAATGAATGGCTATATGCTCTTCAGAAGGGACAGGCAGCACAGAAGGGGTGGTGGTGTGGCACTCTATATTAGAGAGAGTTTTGATGTTGTGGAACTCGGCACTACGTCTGGGAATGATAAGGTTGAGTCCCTAGGGGTTAGGATCGGTGGAAAGGCCAACAAGGCAGGCATCCTGGTGAGGGTCTGTTACAGACCGCCAAACCAGGGTGAGGAGACTGATGAGGAATTCTACAGGCAGCTGGCAAAAGTTGAGAAATCGTCAGCTCTTGTCCTTGTGGGGGACTTCAACTTCCCAGACATATCCTGGAAATGCAATACAGCTCAGAGGAAACAGTCTAGGAGGTTTCTGGAGAGCGTGGAAGATAGTTTCCTGATGCAGCTGGTTAGTGAGCCTACCAGGGAAGGTGCCCCGCTAGACCTTCTGTTCACAAACAGTGATAGACTGGAGGGAGATGTGGTGGTCGGGAGCTGTCTTGGGCAGAGTGACCATGAAATGGTAGAGTTCTCTATTCTTGGCAAAGTCATGAGGGGGACCAGTAAAACTGCTTAGATTTCCGGAGGGCAGACTTTGAGCTGTTCAGGACACTGGTTGGCAGAGTCCCTTGGGAGGTGGTTCTGAAGGACAGAGGAGTCCAGGAAGGCTGGGCACTCTTCAAGAAGGAAATCTTAATGGCTCAGGAGCGGTCTGTCCCCAAGTGCCCAAAGATGAGCCAGCACAGAAGAGGACCGGCCTGGCTGAACAGAGAGTTGTGGCTCGAGCTTAGGAAAAAAAAGAGGGTTTATAATCTGTGGAAAAGAGGACAGGCCACTCAGAAGGATTATAAGGATGTTGTAAGGATGTGTAGGGACAAAATTAGAGAGGCCAAAGCTCATCTGGAGCTCAATCTGGCTACTGCTGTTAAAGACAACAGAAAATGTTTTTATAAATACATCAACATGAAAAGGAGGAATAAGGAGAATCTCCATCCTTTACTGGATGTGGGAGGAAACTTAGTTACAAGAGATGAGGAAAAGGCTGAGGTGCTTAATGCCTTCTTTGCCTCAATCTTTAACGGCAAGACCAGTTGTTCTCTAGATACCCAGTCCCCTGAGCTGGTGGAAGGGGTTGCGGAGCAGGATGTGGCCCTCACTATCCACGAGGAAATGGTTGGCAACCTGCTACAGCACTTGGATGTACACAAGTTGATGGGGCCGGATGGGATCCACCCGAGGGTGCTGAGAGAACTGGCAGAGGAGCTGGCCAAGCTGCTTTCCACCATTTATCAGTGGTCCTGGCTATCAGGGGAGGTCCCAGTCGACTGGCAGCTAGCAAACGTGGTGCCCATCTACAAGAAGGGCCAGAAGGTAGACCCAGGAAAGTATAGGCCTGTTAGTTTGACCTCAGTGCCAGGGAAGCTCATGGAGCAGATTATCTTGAGTGTTATCACGCGGCACTTACAGGGCAAGCAGAGGATCAGGCCCAGTCAGCATGGGTTTATGAATGGCAGGTCATGCTTGACGAACCTGATCTCCTTCTATGACAAAGTGACACACTTAGTGGATGAGGGAAAGGCTGTAGATGTTGTCTACTTTGATTTCAGTAAGGCTTTTGACACCGTTTCCCACAACATTCTCCTCGAGAAACTGGCTGCTCTTGGCTTGGACTGGTGTACGCTTCATTGCATTAGAAACTGGCTGGATAGCTGGGCCCAAAGAGTCATGGTGAATGGAGTTAAATCCAGTTGGAGGCCAGTCACTAGTGGAGTCTCCCAGGGCTCGGTACTAGGGCCAGTTCTCTTTAATATCTTTATCGATGATCTGGATGAGGGGATCAAGTGCACCCTCAGTAAGTTTGCAGATGACACCAAGTTAGGTCCATGTGTCGATCTGCTCGAAGGTAGAAAGGCTCTGCAGGAGGATCTGGATAGGCTGGACCGATGGGCTGAGGCCAACTGCATGAAGTTCAACAAAGCCAAGTGCTGGGTCCTGCACCTAGGGCACAACAACCCCAAGCAGAGCTACAGGCTGGGAGATGAGTGGTTGGAACGGTGCCTGGCAGAGAAGGACCTGGGAGTATTGGTTGATAGTCAGCTGAATATGAGCCAGCAGTGTGCTCAGGTGGCCATGAAGGCCAAGAGCATCCTGGCTTGCACAAGAAACAGTGTGGCCAGCAGGGCGAGGGAAGTGATTGTCCCCCTGTACTCGGCTCTGGTGAGGCCGCACCTCGAGTACTGTGTTCAGTTTTGGGCCCCTTGCTACAAGAAGGACATGGAGGTGCTCGAGAGACTCCAGAGAAGGGCAACGAAGCTGGTGAGGGGTCTGGAGAAAAAGTCTTATGAGGAGCAGCAGAGGGAGCTGGGATTGTTCAGCCTGGAGAAGAGGAGGCTCAGGGGTGACTTTATCGCTCTCTACAGGTACCTTAAAGGAGGCTGTAGCGAGGTGGGGGTTGGTCTGTTCTCCCACGTGCCTGGTGACAGGATGAGGGGGAATGGGCTAAAGTTGCACCAGGGGAGGTTTAGGTTGGATGTTAGGAAGAACTTCTTTACTGAAAGGGTTGTTAGGCATTGGAATAGGCTGCCCAGGGAAGCGGTCGAGTCACCATCCTTGGAGGTCTTTAAAAGACATTTAGATATAGCCCTTAGTGATATGGTTTAGTGAAGGACTTGTTAGTGTTAGGTCAGAGGTTGGACTAGATGATCTTGTCTCTTCCAACCTAGATGATTCTATGATTCTGTGATTCTCCTCTATATCTTCTCTTTCCAGAGAGATAATAAAATCCCATATTTTAATGCTGGTTCAAAAGAACTGTGACAAATTGAACCCTTCCTCAACTGCTTTTCATGTATTTTGATTTTTTCAATAGAGGTAGAGTGAGAGAGGGAGGAAGAGTGCATTTGTGTATGTGTTAAAGAGGGGTAGAGAGAGCAGAGGGACTCCTATGAGAAATGCTTGTAATCACCGGTAGCTCAAAGAAGCTATCCTGAATTACTTCTCTGGATTAGGCTTAGGCTGGAGATCAGGTTCAAGGCTGAATTGGTGTTAAGAGGGTTTTTTTGGGTTACTGTGCTTAAATTTTGGCTTACATTTTGAGACAGCCTTGTGAAATTATAGTCCCCAGTGATGGCAATCAGGGGAAAACAAAAACAAAAACAAAAACAAAAACAAAAACAGGGAGTGGGTTAAAGCCTTGCTGTTCTTTCAGCAAGAAGACTAAGAATTTTCTGCATAAAATTTGAGATGTGAACACACTGTATGGGGTTTATCTGACAGTTTAAAATATGTGATGTATATATGTATAGGCAAAATTTACCTGTATGGGAGGTAGAGGAAGGAAAAGTCACTGTTCGTTGTACTAGTTTACTGCTTCCCATCCCAGGGTAAGTGGAAGCTGGTGTGTTTTTTGGATTATTATTTGTGGCTGAAAGAAGGGTTATTATATTTAGATTAAGAATGGAAGTGGATACAGTGAGTTACAAATGTGGCAGTCCAGGGAGGAAGAAATTTTAAAGAGTCAGGAGATCCAAACCTGCCTCACCAAAGAAATATTTGCTTTCTTTTTAAAATGTAACAAAACCTTTCCCCTTGGGTCAATTCAGTTAGTTAGCAAGCCAAATCCTGACTTCATTATTTACCAGCTAACCCTGAGAATAGAAGACAGGCTGCAATCTCATCTTCAGCCTTTTTTGTAGAGGCAATGGATAAGATGAAAATACTGCTCATGAAGTTAAGTTGTGGGAGATATTTCTGGAATAGTTTTTGAAAGGAAACACATCGCCTATTTTTTACTTTAACCAGCCTCTGTCTTCTTGTCTACAATATACAGAGACACTTTGGTATCGTTACAGAGTTTCAGCATAATTTGCATGTACAATGCTCATGGAGTGTTTTTGTGATGAGGACTTTTGAAATGAGGTTTGTGACATCTGCAGTTCCCTCATAACCCTACCACAACTATTTTCCAGTCATGTGGATCACCTCCCCTTTTATATTTCACCCAATGCATATGAATTTTTCATCACTGAAACACCTGGTCACATAATTTAGTGCAATAGAGAAGAAGGTTCAACCTAGCACAAGATTTAAAATGTTCCATGACTACTCTCCTGGTAAATGTTATGACATGAAGACATTGGTCACAATTTCTTTTCAATGATTTCAAATCTTGGAAGAAAGCTGTCACTCTACGGGGAAAAAAAAAAAAAAATAGAAAAGATTTGTGATCTTATTCTGATGAAGTTATGAAGTTAGGTGATATTTGCATATTAGGGGGATGACAATCCTGGCATGAATCTCCAATTAAGAGTGATTGCGTTGTGCTCTCCTAGAATTTAAAAATACAGATGAATGCCTTGTGGCTAGGGGTCTGATCCCCAAACAAGGATGTTTGTTCCCCAGCAGGATGAGAGACTCTGAGGTAATTGTAATTCTCCAACATTCTCCAACTTCCACAACCAGGCAATGAGGTAAAAGAGAAAAACTGCAGGATCTAGGATGATCCCTTTTCCCTTCAAAGCCCATGTTCTCAATCTGTTGGAGGAACAAAAAGCTTAGGCAGCCTTCTGTCTTTTCTTCTTTGGATCTGAGGTATAGATTGTACTTTGTACTGACGAGCTGCCAGGGCTGGACAACAGGATTACCCAGTTCTTCCCATCACAACTGCATGAGACCATAATTCAAAAAAATAAAAAAGAAATAAAAAAGAAAGCCTTACGGGAACACAAATCTAAATTTCAGTCCTACTCATTTGCTCTGATATACAATTAGAAAATGTAACAAAGCAGTTTTCCTATAAAGGCTGCAAGGCAACATGTATTAATCAAGTAATGATGAAAGGACCGAGCAAGGATGGAATCCATTTTCATGAATGTGTGGGGAGATCTGTATTAAATATTTATTCAGCACCAATATACAGAAAATACCTGTTTTTGTGGAGAGCACTTGTAAGCTGTTTTATTGAACTGAAGTTATTGTGAAAATCAAATGGTCTTATGGTTTCATTATTTTCACACACATTTTGTTGGAAACGTATGCTAGAATAGGGGTTTGGCATGTAATAACAAAACTTTGTCACTTTTATTTATTATAACTACAACACACATGTATCCAGAGTGTTTTCATTAGTTTAGACATCTGCCTGTTGACATACAATTTACATTACACAGAACCTACCCACTAAAAGCTCATTTGGTTGGATGTCTAAAATGTGTTTGTAAAGTTTGTATTCTCAACCAGCATGGATTTTATGTTAAAGGTTTCCCACAGCCATTTCAGTTGTAACTACACAAATTCAACTTTTGCAATGCATATTTTTTCTTAGAAGGTCATTCTGTTTTCCAGGATGCTCAGCTGCCTTGTGGAGCTCCAGCATTATGCTATTTTTTATTAACCATCCCCAACACACACACAAGTTGTGATACTACACAAGTGCTACGGCTTGCTGATTTCCTTCTGAAATTTTATATGCATGATGGTCAGATCTGTCATCAGCAGGCAATGAACAAATTCATTATGAGAAACAGAATTCCTGTCAGTTGTGCAAGTGACTCACCAAGAAGAGCTGCTTTTTTATTTTTGATGTCTGTCTCATCTCATTAAATTTCTAGTTATGGGTTTAGAGGCAAATATCAGTAAAACTCCCCCATAGGGGAAAAAAAAAATGGATCCATTGTGATTTATGTCAGTAAAACAATTGTCTGTATTTTCCTCTTAAATTTCTATAAATATCATGGTATTCTCAAAAAAAAAAAAAAAAATAATTCTTACTTTCTACATAGAAAGTGCTAGATACCCTAGTTTGGTTTGATTTGTTATGGTTTGGATTAGTTTGTTTGTTGTTGTTGTTTTATTTTGTTTTGGTTTGTTTTTTTCGTGAGGGTCAAGAGCCTTCCATTACATGGGAATGGAACAACTTTCTTGCCCTTTCATGATCGAATCTAACATAGGAAAACCATTTCCACCTACATCAGTGAGAGCTTCACTGGAACTTAACCAACAACTGTTTCAATAAAGTCTGGGTCTCCCTACCAGGACAAGAAAAAAGAAAAAAAAAAAAAAGGAAAAAAGAAACAAAAAGGAAAAAAAAAAAAAAAAGGAAAAGGAAGGAAGGACGGAAGGACGGATGGACAGTGGGATCGAGTGCACCATCAGCAAGTTTGCTGATGCCACCAAGCTGTGTGGTATGGTCAACATGCTGGAGGGAAGGGATGCTATCCAGCCGGACCTGGACAGGCCTGAAAGGTGGGCCTGTGTGAACCTCATGAGGTTCCACAAGGCCAAATGTAAGGTTCTGTGTCTGGGTAAGGGCAATCCAAAGAACAAATAGAGGCTGGGCAGAGAATGGATTGAGAACAGCCCTGAGGAGAAGGACCAGGGGGTGCTGGTGGATAAAAAGCATGACATGAGTTGACTATGTGCTCTTGCAGCCCAGAAAGCCGGTCATATCCTGAACTGCATCGAAAGAAGCATGGCCAGCAGGGCAATGGAGGTGATTCTCTTCTTCTACTCTGCTCTTATGAGACCCCTCCTGGAGCCCTGCATTCATCTCTGGGGCTCTCAGACAAGAAGGGCATCGACCTGTTGGACCAAGTCCAGAAGAGGGTGACGAGGATGATCAGAGGGCTGGAGCACCTCTCCTATGAAGGCAGGCTGAGGCACTTGGGGCTGTTCAGCCTGGAGAAGAGAAGGCTCCAGGGAAACCTTATAGCAGCCTTCCAGTACCTAAAGGGGGCCTAAAGGAAAGCTGGGGAGGGACTCTTTGTCAGGGGGTGTAGTGATAGGACAAGGTCTAATGGCTTTAAACTAAAAGGGGGGGGGGGGGGGGGGGGGAGGGGGATGGGCAGCAGGAGCAAATGGCTGTGTGGTGCTTAGCTAAATGCCAGCTTAAACCACAACAAATTGCAGTAGCACAAGCCTGTGTGAGGGGAGAAAGTTTATGCCAGACCTTTCTAACTGTCTCTTGATCCCAGGTCATTTTATGAGAGAAGGTACTGGGCCATACAAGCTCAAATAACTGCTGAAAGCATCCCCCAGTGTGGACTACAGGACATGATTCAAAAAATGTCAAGTGGCCTCTTAGGAAAAATGCTTTTGACATTTCCAGTGGCTGCAGCAAAGCACTAACCATTCAGTCTTTGCTCCAGTTGAGGAAGCTGGCATCTCCTCATCCTTAAGGATGACCTTTTGGACTTAGGGGAAAGGAGTCTTTTCAAGTTGATGCCTTTGAACATGGTGAACCTAATTGCTAGCCAATGTCCCCACCAAACAGTTAAAAGAGGCCAGAAGACCAGAAATCAGAGGATTGTTCTCTTTGGTGACCCTCTGATGATGAACAAATGGAAGAGAAACATGAAGGGAGATATAAGGCTGTAAGGGATAAGAATTATGTAGATAGTGGAAAGAAGAAAGTCTGAAGTCCATTGCTCTATTGTCCACAAATCTGGTCATTCTATCCTAGAAAAGAATATTAGAATAGAATAGAATAGAATAGAATAGAATAGAATAGAATAGAATAGAATAGAATAGAATAGAATAGAATAGAATAGAATAGAATAGAATAGAATAGAATGGAATGGAATGGAATGGAATGGAATGGAATGGAATGGAATGGAATGGAATGGAATGGAATGGAATGGAATGGAATGGAATGGAATGGAATAGAATAGAAATTTCAGTTGGAAGGGAACTGCAAAGTTCATCTAGCCCAACTGCCTGATCACTTCAAGGCTAACCAAAAGTTAAAGTGTATTAATGTGGGCATTGTCCAAATGCCTCTTCAACACTGACAGGCATGGGACATCAACCACCTCACTAGGAAGCCTGTTTCAGGGTTTGACCATCCTCACGGTATAGAAATTTTTCCTAATGTCCAGTCTGAACTTCCCCTCGTACACCTTTGTGCTCTTCCCACACATCCTGTCATTGGGGACCAGGGAGCACAGTCCGGCACCTCCTTCTCCATTTCCCCTCCTCAGGAAGTTGCAAAGAACAATGAGGTCACCTCTTGGCCTCCTTTTCTCCCGACTGGACAACCCTAGTCATCACAGTACATGCCCACCCAGTAACCAGTTTTGTTGTCTTTCTTTGGACACTTTCAAGGACCTTAACAGACTTTCTGTATTGCGGAGCCCAGCACCACACACAATATTCAAGGTGAGGCTGCACCAGTACTAAATATAGTGGGAGAATTGCCTCTTTTGACCAGCTGGCTATGCTGTTTCTAATGCAACCTGAAATGCAAATTTCCCTCCTGGCTTCCAGGGCACATTTCTGGCTCATGCTGAACTTGTTGTCGACCAGCACACCCAGAGACATTTCTGCTGAGCTGATACCCAGCCACTCGTCTCCCAGTCTGTGCCTGTATCCAGAATAACTCCATCCCAGTTACAAAACATGGCATTTTCCTTTGCCAAACTTCATGCCGTTGCTAATCACCCAGTGCTCCGATGTATCTAGCTCTCTCTGCAAGTTTTACCATCCCTGCAGGGAGCCAACAGCACCTCCTGGTTTAGTATCATCAGTAAACTTGATGAGGATGCATTCCACTTCTGCATCTAGATCATTGATAAAAATGTTAAACAGGACTGGCCCTAGAACTGACCCCTGTGGACCACTGCTAGAGACTGACCTGCAGACAGCCTTAGCCCCATTCGCTACAATGCTTTGAGCTCTACCATTTAGCCAGTTCATCATCCAGCATAGCATGAACCTGTTCATCTCACATTTGGACAATTTCATAGAATCACAGAATCATAGAGTGGCTCAGGTTGGATGAGACCTTAAGGATCATCTAGTTCCAACCCCCCTGCCGTAGACAAGGATGCCACCCGCTAGATCAGGTTGCTCAGGGCCTCAATCCAACCTGGCCTTGAACACCTCTAGGGAAGAGGCATCCACAGCCTGTCTGGGCAACCTGTTCCAGTGCCTCACCACCCTCCAAGTGAAGAATTTCCTCCTTAAATCTAATCTAAATCTCCCCTCTTTTAGTTTGAAACCATTCCCCCTTGTCCTGTCACTATCTGATTGAGCAAAGAGTCACTCTCCAAAAATCCAGAAGGATGCCATGAGTCACATTATCAAAGACCATAATGAAGTCCAGAAAGATTACATCCTTGAAGACAATCAGGTTGATCAGGCATGGTTTTCCTTTAGTAAATCCATGCTGAATGCTCCCAGTCACATTCTCCTTTGTCAAAGGACTGATGTTTTTTATTTGCATGCTTGCATTAAAGTTGGGTCTGAAACACTTGACAGAACTTGTGTAAACATTTTGTTTGTAGGTCTTCACAACCATGGATGAATATCCCAATCTCTCTCAATAATAGAGCAACCAGAAGTTTAAAAAAGTTCTTGGACGTTGGAACCATACCATGTTTTTATAGTGCTCTTTACTACATGCAGTAGAATTTAACCTCTGTTTCAAGATTTGTACAAGAGTAATAGACACAATAAGAGATAATGTAACTCTTGTTGAATTTCCAGTTTGTGTATGCACAGAACTCAAGTCAAGCCTTTCTGACGGAAAAAAAAAAAAAAAAAGTCAGAAATCCCTCAAAATAAATGGTTCAATAAACATGTTTGTTCACTGCATTTATTTCTGTCACATGAGCTAAGAAAATGCTTTACTTTAATTTCATGCCCTGCAACAGAACATCAATTCATACTAAATTACAGTATAGTCCCTATGTTACCTTACACCCACAGGAGAATCACCCTTTGAGTGCATGGTCTGAGCAATTTGACAGCTATGAACAGCAGAAAAAATAATATGAAACATCAGGACAAACATTTATGGTGTGAATTTGTGAGGAACTCACACTAATTTTTATGCCTTTTAGCTTTACATGATGTCTGAATTGCTACATCCAAAAGAACTTCTGCACTTGTTGTCTCTGCTACAGCATACATTATATGCTGTTTTCTGTATGTCAGCAGTGTATAAATTCCTAATCAGATTGCATCTGATAACATGGCTTACTGATTGCTCTATTCATCAGCTTGTTTTAAATCTCTTTCAAACCCCATTTGTATGACTGCATTCATAACCCAAATCATCCCGGCTGCAGCAAGCAGGATAACGTGGATTTACATTAATCTGAGATACTCAGCACAGCATAAACTGGAGATTTAGATTCCGTTTGGTTCCTAAACGCTGGGGACACAGTTGGAGTTACAGCTTACAAGCAGAACACTGCTAAGTACTGTTTTACCTATGTTTTAATAGCAAATATCATACTTTCATATTTCTTTAAATCCTTTTCATTAAGCAAAATGTTTCATGCCAAGCTTCCTCTGGGCTCACATTTCAAACATCCCATTTCAAGCTTCTGTACAGAAAGGCATTCGGTGGCTAACAAACGAAATACCTTAATGCACTTCATCTGTAGCAGCACCTCAGGAACTGGCCTTGCACTGCTGCACAATAATATTATGTATCTGAATGAGGCTTCAATCTACCGGTGCCAAGAAATAACATGTTTCCAGTGTGGGGAACATCATCAGGTTACAAGCGTTGAATGGGCTAACAAGCAACCTGCAGCAATGCTAAACTGTAGTTTAACAAAGGAGGACTATGTCTGGGTGAAAATCATCTAGAAAACTGGGTAGAAAGAAAAGTTTACATTGATCTTTGCTGTATCATCACCAAATCTCTCTCCCTCTCTCCCTTTCTCTCTCTCACACATACACACACTTAGAGACACATTCCCCCTTCAGTTCCCTTCCCTTATGGTATGAGCACAGCCACTAGTAATGGCAGAAGCATATGAGGAAGCCAGTTGACTTCTTGACCCCCAAGTCATTTTGTAGATGTCACAAGGATGCCAAATGTGAAGCAGAAGGCTGTCAAAGATGAGCTGGGGCTAAAAGCAAGACTATAAGCTGTAATACAAAGCAGAAGGACCCTCTAGGGAACAATCTGTCTTCCTAAGAAGTCTTGTGAACTGCTTTTTAGTATCAGGTGCATCATCTTGAGAAACCATCGTACATTCCAAGTAAAATTAGTTTAATGTTCCCACATAAAAAGGACCACAGCCAGGTGGAGGATCAGGATAGGAGTGCACAGTGTGGAACTAAAAAGTTTTGCATGCTGCTGGAAAAAATTTATGTGGAAATTTAATACAGATACATTTCATATGTAAATCACAGCCACTTATTAAAGTGGGTATGAAAGAAAGTGTTTTTATGAGTGCTAAATACCTCTACATGTTAGCCTTTGAGATAGGAATGTTCATTCCCACTGGGGAAATTTTACAGGTAGTGGGAAGCAGGTACTTGCCCTCTCACGTTCCCAGTGTTTCCAGGGTTATGACAGGGTGTTCTTGTTGTTGATGTTGTTTGGTTTGGTTTAGTTTGGTTGGTTGCATTTTTGTTGTTGTTGTTTTGGTTTGGGTTTGGTTTATTTTGTTTTGTTTTCCCAGTGATTTTAACTGGAAAAGGATCAGGTGCAAGCTTAGTTAACATTTCTGTGAATAAAACATCATGCATACATCAATGCTAAGAGTATTTTACAGGAGAAGAAAATGAGTGAGAATTAATTAGAACTACGATAACTGAATACTAAATCATTAATCTTGGCCAAAAATGTATATTATATTTCACTGTGACCAAGGTGTTTTGAAGCATGGTTGTAACCCTGCATCCACTTAAATACCTACTGTGTTAGTTATACATATTTTATCACATTTTGTTTGTTTGGTTGGTTTTTGTTCGTTATTCCATTACCATCTATAGAACTGTCATTGGATGCTAATACATTAACAAATCATCTGAATTTGCTCTGGGTAACTCTGGGAGAAAAAGTGGGAAAAGCATATGGTATAAGCTTATGTCGAAAAATATACATAATAATGGATTGAATTTTGCCTAACAATTGCATTTACAGCTTCTAGACATAATAAGCCATGTCAAGATGGAGCTTTTCTGCTCATTTACTCATGACGAGTGGTTACCACATGTTCCTTACCCATTGCACCATGTCCAAGCTCGTGAGTGCTGTAAGTGTCAAAGTTATGTTACAAGCCATGTGTTTTAGTTCTGTTACAGTGGAAATGCTGTTAGAGCCTTGTTAAGTGTGGTATGTCATGGGCTACAGTGCTAGAAAGCATTTAGGAGGCATGTCCAGTCACTTGAATCAATGTGAAAAGTGCAACATGGATTAAACATAGCTTTTTCTCTGCCAGTTTAAGTAAATGCTCAGGGTCTTCTAGTTAACCTGTTTGACTGAAGGATAAAGCTTCCAGGTCAAGTCATTCTACAGACAACCCACTTCCTTGTTCCTGTCTAAAGTTAACATACAAGGCTATTATAAATGATTCCATTATTACTGCTGTGTGAAAGAGGGGGATTTATTTACTTGGCATTTATCAATGCAGCAGGATAAAGAATAGCCTATCTAAGAACTGTGGGAGGTCCCAGAACATATTTACTAGATTCAGTTTTTTGAAACCATAATCTATGACATCTCATGGTTCAGATCATTGGCAACGGCTGATGAAAGCTTAATCCAGAATTTGTAAGGCTATAGTATATGTCACGGGTAGAAATGGAAGGTAGGTATGAGCACGTAGAATACAGATTTACTTCTTTTATGCTTCATCACTGTAATACAAAACAAGTTCACTGAAAATATTCAGCTCATTCAGTAACAGGACAACACTTGCATGCAAAAGCTTTTCATCGTTAAGTATTATGTTAGGACAGTTTTTTTAAATTAGAAGCATAATTCTGTAGACTTGCACAACTGCAAAAATTCAGCCAAGCCTACTGTGGAATAACTGTTCTACCATAAATATTCTACTCTAATTGAGCTCTTCTGGAGTATTTCCCTGATACAGCTTCCCGATATTAAAAAAAAAAAAAAGTGGTCTTATTCCAGAATAATGACTCCTATCTCTGAGCACGGTGACTGCTCAGGAATGAACTCATTCTGGAGAAGATGGGGAGGGCAGAGTGGATAAAACTCCTCACTACAGATCCAGAAGCAAACTGTTGAGCCTTGGTGTCCTGTGACAAAGGCTAAGCACAACTGGCTTCTGTGTAAAGGACTACTGGGTTGTTTGGCCTGGAAAATAAAGATTTGACTGTGGCTACATCACTTTTGCATGTTATGTTTCCTTTAAAAATTTGCATGCCTTAAGTACACAGGTCTGATGGGCCACATAAGTTCAAGCAGACAGAAAAGTCACTCTGCTTTGGGTCTTACTGTCCACACAAAGAGTGATTTGGAGTAAATGTACTCTGACAGTTATTTAGTAGTAGCTGTTCTGATCAATGAAAACAAACCCACTGGGCATACAAAATTTATGCTCATCCACCATTAGGGAAACTTGTTAATTGTTTGACTCTTTGTCATGTCTTTGGAAGCACTAAGGAACAAAATTATCATCACTATGATCAAGTTTTCATTTTCTTAATAAGAAAATTTTCTTACATTTTCAGTGTAAGTTGCAGCTGAGATAGGAAGAGGAAATTCTTTCATAAACTTCAGCAGAAACAGTGGACTGTTCACTTGCTGAAAATGACAGTACCCTTAAACTTTTATAGATTGAAACTGGAAGCCCCAGGTCCATGTAGTTGTATACTGCAATTGACTGTAGCTGTGTGGGTACACCTGAAACGCCACTGTCACTCCATACATCAGAAATTAAAACGCCTGTAAGTCTTATCATGCAGGAGATGAAATTCATCGTATGCCTAATTCTGGAATGGCAGGTACTGTTTGCTTTTTCAGTCTGTGCATGCTGCTGGTGAACTCATGCTGCTGGCTCACATATGCTAGGGATTTTTGCTCAGTAGCTGGCAGGGTTGCTGTTTTTCTTCTTAGGGATCAAACAGCAATAGCAGGAAGAACAGGGGATAAATAAGGGTGACAACTATTACTGTCATTACCTATTGGAAGAAAGTATTCTGAAGGAGGATTCAGGCCAGCTGCATGTTTGATGTGTGTTACAACTCCGCAAGGAGTGGTGTTGTAGCTGTTGTTGCAGAGCAAGGTTTGCCAGGGATAGTGTCTTTTACTGGACCATCTGATGTAGCTGGAAAACCAGGTAGCCAGGATTTCAGGTCTTCAGAGTCTAGAAGTTGAGAGAGAGGATGTGGGAGGATAGAAACTCCTCTCTCTCTTCTCTTTTGTTCCATCTCTCACTCTCACAAAGATTGTTAAAAATGTAAACAGGGATAGACTGCTAAATGATGGCCATAACCTGTGAGCTAAAAATAAATAAATAAACAAACAAACAAATAAATAAATAAAAATAATAAAATAGCTGTGATTTATTCCATGATGTCAAAAGAATGGAGTCACTACAGTTTGCAAGAAAAATAATGCATACGATGTTTTGTATACATCAGGAACATATTTATGCCTAGATGTATAAACTGTGCAGTAATAATTTATTCTACTGCAAGACTTTACAGCAGACTACTGCAGCAACACACTGTCTTTTCCATATTTACTTTCTCTCAGTTAGTCACCATCTTGTGAATTTTCTGTCATCAGAAGGGCTACCAAAATATGTTATCAATGGGGCCGGTAAAACTGATGATTTTGAGACAGACTTGCATATTTACAGAAATCAGTTGGGAGCTTTAAGCTACTACTGTCTCTAAAATTAGCCATATCTGTGTGTTTTCTTAAATAGTGAGAAAAAAAAACACTGCTTCCTTTGGTTTACTTAACATCTATGGGTCTCGTTTACAGATTTAGAAACTCATTTTTGTTCACTCTTCCACCTGCATCCAGAAAAGCAACGAATCCTTGGCTCACGAACACGGAGGTGTGTTTGCAAGCATACAATTACAAGATTTGTTGCAAACATGGATGAACACAAGGAGACATTGAAAACACAAAATTTCAAGAATGACTATGTGCATTCAAGTACAACTTTCCTTGTATGTTGTAGAACTGAAACTGCCACCAAAAATTTTAAAGGAAAACTGACGTTCTTCACTCTCTTGAAATTATTTTAAAATCTAATTTTCAATTAATTTTATTCTTCTTTGTGTTTTGCTACGGGGAAATGTGAAAGCGTACAAGCATCTGATGAGTCAATATTCAATTATTTACAATCATTTTGTAATATTTTACACAATGATTTAAAAATTAAAAACAGCGATATTTGTTGGAAAAGTCAACAGCTTTCCATTAAACCTAGTCTTTTGAACATTAGCACTAAGAAGATAAAAAATTGAACAATCCACATTTGCAGCTCTTCTGAAAGCAAAATTGCTTAGAAAACCATCAGTTTAAGGATCCTAACACTAGTCACATATTCTTAAATTCTTGACCCACCTCTTCTCAGACTGACATCCAAGTCTCCTAGTGGAAATACAATTAAGCATTTCAGCTGTTCCCAGAAATACAGCTTTTTTTTTTTTTTCATAACCATTTCAGGAAAAAAAAAAAGTTTTCCCAGTTTATGCATGTACCCAAGTCTCATAGGCTTTAAGAAAATTTAAGCAGAAGCATAAATGTGAAATCACAAATTACAGTACTACCTCAAATAGGAGTGCACTCCTAAGCAGAAATCTCTCACTGCAGGTTTGTTGGAGTTAGAAAATACTCTGTTTAGAAGTATAGAGTACTAGTTAAGAGAAACTTTAATGTGCCTAAATGCATTTATGCTTTTCCCTAGCTATGGGATCCAAAACAAGGTATTCATAATGTTTACTCTTCTTGTTAAGTGAAATTTCTTGCTTCCCTGATCTTCCTTCAAGAATGCCTGAGCACTAGTAGCACACTCCTAATGTGAAGGCATTTGCATGACAGAGCTTCACAAAGAGCAGGAGCTGCTTCTCCTGAAACAGATTTTCCACTAGTGGAGAGGGCATGGTGTGTTCTTACAAAGCTGAAGCACTGCAAAATTCTAAAAGGGGACACAATAATATTATGGGTGATCAGGAATTTTAATGCTAGACAAGGCTGGAAATAAGAAACTTTGACTTTGTCAGGGTTAATGATGTTATCTTTATTTACAGGAACGAGGTCGATTTAGTTTCTTCACCTGAAAAGTATTGAGAAAGTCTTTGATTACAGTATTATGTGTCTCTCAGTATTACTCTAAAAGCTTGTTTAATGTGACTATAAATTTCACTACATCTCAGTGCCTCTGATTGGCAGGTTCTGTACATTGACTCATATTCTTTTGAGAACCACATATCATATAGTCAATAGTAATCTGTCAGTTACTGAGCAACAAAAAGAGTTAATAAATTAAAAAATAGTGGATAAAAGCAGGGTTGTGATTAAAGAGAGGCTGGGAGCAAAAAATACAATTACCTGGCAGCAACCAAATATTCAAATCCATCAGGAGTCCCTGGAAGATTGGGTCCAATATAAAAATGCCAAACCCGAACAGCTGGTGAAATCTGGTGGTTCACAGTTCTTTGACTGCTTCTTTTAAGAAGTTTCAGTTTTCTTTGCAGATAAGATCAATCAAATTTAAAACAAACTTCTTACCATATTGTGGGGCAAAATACTGCAAAGAAATGTGCAAATATAATACTTAGTGAAGAGCTTATAGCCAAGATCCTGGATAAGAATAGTCTCAAACCTAGAAGTTTAGGATCCCTATCCAGAGCTGAATTATATTCCTGGCTATCACTGCTATAACACAGTGAAACAAAATCCAATCTAAAGACTCCCTGTCTTAATTCCAGTTCTAAATTTTGTGGGTTTGGTCTATCATTACTGAAATGTAGCTGCAAATGTTTGTGCCAAATCCTTGCTGCCTTCCTTGTCCCTCTTTCCTGTTTAATAAATCACTATAATATTTTACTTACCATACATAAAATACCTCTACAGGGAAGAAATGTCATTGTTTTTCATTTCTTTAAATCATAGAGCATGGCAAAACCTCAGCTACAATTTTGTATCAATTTATTTAAAGAGAAAACTATTAAACAAAGGATCCATTTTCAGAAATGACCATGGCAACTGGGAAAAATTCAGCAAGCATGGGTAAAAAGTCTTGTATATGTGGTTTGTTATTTACTTCTCAGTTTTTATTATTTAGTCTCTTTTTAAACCAGTTATTAAATAAATCTTCCACAATGTTACTTATTTTAGGACCAATAATTCTTCTGTTATGAAAATTAATGCTTATTCCAAGGAAATGCAGCTGGTATGAATCCAGGCTCTATTTACTCTTTCCAAAATCTCTGTTCTTCATGGATAGCTCTTCAGCAACTATTCTGTGAACATCAAGGGTGGCTTAAGTAAAGCTGGCTAATTTATCACTGACGCAATCTAGAAACAGGTCCACTGCATGGTCCTGCAGATAGACTGTGTAGGCAGTTCACTGATAAGGATATGCAAAAGACAACAATAGGAGGAAAGGCAGGAACTTCTTACACTGCTCCAGTTAGACCTGGAAACACATCTCTTCATCCCCTTAATGTATTCAACTTACTTAATTACTTATTTACCTACTTTCTTATTTATTCGTTCTGTGGTTCTTAAACAGGTAGAAAAGCTTTTGCTGGATCAGACCCTTAAAGACTCAGTATGTGTTCCCTATCTTCTTTCATGTAGTCTCAATATAATATAATTTTCCAGTTTCTATGCTAACCCTTTTGTAGCTAAAACTGATAATCATACCAGGTTCCCTAGATGTTTTTATTTTATTCCCTTAAGCTTCAGTTTAGTAACATTTTGGCTGATCAATTGGACATAAAACCCTTTATTTTCTGTTTAAATTCTTATTCCAATAAATAAAGCTTTTAGGCTTAAGTCTACATAACTCTCTTTTGAAACTCTGAGCCAGAGAATCAAGAATTTAAAATACAAAACAAAACAAAAAAAACTCAAAACATATTTTCTACTTTGTGGATGTTTTCAAATTTGTGATCTCAAAAAGAACATGTCAGGGTTAGAACCAAAGAGATGGGAACAGATGTTGCATTTTCCATAAAAGAGCCTTCTTGGAAAACAAAGTAACTTTTTTCTTCTTTTTTTTAAACTTTAAAACCCCACAGACTTTACTTAACTAATAGTTTTCATTTAAACATCTTAGCAGTGCGACACGAGGGCATTGCAGCTTTATCCTCACCTAATTTCACATTCTGTACAAATTATTTTAAGCTTCCTAAGATCCCTTCGTATGATGCAGCCTATTCAATAAAGCATGAACTAACTTTAGTTGCTCTACATGTAAAGCCATATTTCTGTATTTTAGTATCCAAGCTGTCACCCTGTGTTTGCATATTTGTATTGTACCTTTCTACTCTTAGGCAGATTTAAGAGTTGTTATCCTAGACTCATAATAATTGCAAGAAAATCCAGTTCCATCTGTTTCTGCCAACATATGGAAATTAAATGAGAATATCAACAGAAAAACGGCACTTGCTCAACATCAATTGCATGCCAGCTATTGTGTTTGTTGTAGAAACTTGTTGTGAAGCAGACAGAGAAGTCAGTAAACTGCCAGTCTGGTAAGAAATCTGGGCACTGATCTTGTTCATGCCAGTCTGTCAGTTGTCAGTTGCTAGATTTCAGCCTAATACAGCCATTTCCGTCACTTACAGATGATGTGTTGCTCACTGAGGTCTGGTTCACCCTGCACTGTTTAATATATAGAAAAACTTTCAATGCACCAAAAGATAGATAAGGTTCTGTTGGAAAAACTAAGTGTCAAATCTGGAGAAGGATAAGGAGCATGCAGAACATAACTTTAGGGCTGGGAGGAAAATAATATTACTGCTAAATAACAACACTTAAATACTTTTCATCCTTGATCAAGTCGTCATATACCCTTGAGAAGGTACAATTGTGGCACTATATCACCAAGATTCAGTTTTGCAACAGGTTACAAAAATGTCAAACATATTTAAAACACACATGGAAAGAAAGAAGTGAGTTGTCTCCCAAGTGCCACAGCAGTTCAAGCCTTCCTCTGTATGGACCTATACTAAACAAAAATTCTCCTATAATTCACCCAAGGATCCACCTGAGGATCAGCCCATATCAGATGCTGCTTGCTTTGTGATTCCAGTTAGACCTTTTTGGGTTTTGCTTTGCAGAAATGTTAGTAATGTTGTTTTTTCTTGCACACACTATTCTAAGCTTTTGAAATCCAGGGATTTCTGAATAGTAAGAGTGTGCTCAAGAAAAAGTGTGCAGTACTGAACGATGTGTAAGGACTGAAGGATCTCTCAAGCAAAGAGATTGGCTTAAGTAGTTGTCACTCTGTAAGTGGGGGCTACCATCTCTCTAAGATATGGGCTGATCATGCAGGTGTCGACTCCTAATCTACAAAATACACACGTTAAAATGAGTTTACTTAGACCAGTATGAGCATCTGAGGGAGTATGGATACCTACCTATCAAGCAGATCCACTGATTTACCTAATTCAGTGGAGTCCACATTTTTCCTTGCTGTTGCATAAGTACTGAGAGTTTTTTTTTTCCCACATGTGACATCTATAAGACCAGGTTGGGAAGGCACTGTCAGGTAAAACCTACAACTGACTTACTTAGGTGCCTTTGTTTTTCTAAGCCACTTAATTGTTTCAGGAGAGGTCATGATAAAAATGTGGTACAAAACTGCCTGACCTATGAAAGACAACTTTTCCTTTCTCCTTCTGTAGATCTGTGTATTATTTCCCATCAGATAAGCAGCAGAACTGTTAAATCTGTATAACCTGGTCCTCTGAGTAAGCAGAGCATATGTGTACAGCACAGAAGACCAGTGGCTTCGGGCAGTGCCCCAGAAGGAAGCCTGCTGAGCTTGGTCTAACACGACGCTGCCAGTACTGTCTCAGCGAAGCTCCATGCAGATAGTGACATGAAAACTCCCTAAGCTATTTCCATTTTCCTCCCCCACCTTCTTCCCTGCTCTTTTAATTGTGATGAAAAGCCCACGGCTTTAAGAACACTTAACTGTAATACAATTTTCATAGCTCAAGTTACATGCTAAGTGTTTTATATACCCCCTGTTTGTGAAAGCCCAGACAAGCTCTTTTTAGGAAGGTAAATAATACTTAAAGCCCTCATCACAATCATCATCCATCTCTGTTATGTGATTTAATTTAATACCGATTATCAAGAGTTTTATTTTTAACAATTCATGTGGTGTTCAGCTGCCAGAAATGTGCATTCTTTTTTAGGGACTCAGGAATTAGGCAAATCTAACATACTGGAGTGCACATCATAGTGTAAATCTGTTTTAAAGATTACTGCCTCCTCAAAGAAGAAAAAAATTGTTGGAAGACCTTATATTCAGGGAAAACTCCATACCATATTATCTGGATTTCATTTCCTCACAGGTTCTCACCCCATTTTCCTTCTCAAATGCAGGGGTAGTGGAAAGGAAGAATCTTAAAGAATCTTTTTTCACAGAAATTGATTTTTCCTTTGATTATTTTAGGTTCAAGGTTTTACTTCTGTACAACCTCCAAGCCTCTTCCACATCTCCCCGCAAGTATTAGGTGCTCTGCAAAGGCCTTAGCAGCATTTTCCTGGCCCCATAGATCTTACAGATTATAAAGATAAACAGAATAAAACTTATCAAAAAACTGCAGGAAAAGAAAAGGAATGTGCTCCATGAACTAAGTGAGACAAGGTGATGAATTCAGAGCCTTGCAGATGGCTTCTTCCCCCCCACTTCCACCCCCCAGCCCTTTTTTCCTGTCCTATCTAAAAGGGACAAATTACATCCACACCCTTCTATATTTGCCACAAAATTCAGCCCTTCTTCTTGCTTCACACCCCTGTCAGACTTCACACTTCACATCCACTTCCTTCCCTGATCCTCCTTAAGCTTCCCATTCCTTCCTTGTTTGGTTTTTTTTGTTTGTTTTTTGTTTTCATTTTTGTTTTTGTTTTTTTAATGAAGCAGTAAAACAAAAATGTTGCAAGACAAGGAGAAGACATGGGCCTTCGTGATAGAGTGGAATGAGTGGTTTTGCTCTGATTTCTGCTGGACGCATCTCACATTTCACCCCACAGCATCCATTAGCTGCAGCGGGGCTGTGCCGGTTTCCACCAGGGCAGCACCTGTCCCGTTACGTGTCTGCAGCCCTGGTGCGTGCCTGCGAGCAGCACACACAAGTGGGGCAAGCAGCATGCTTGGCAGCTGTGACAAATAGCACATGACGCCCTGCAAGCTGTGCGTTTCCCACTCACTAGCCAAGGGAGGTTGTCTCTGCCTCGCCATGTCCTCAGCACGGTCAAATATCTGTGGGATTGGATGTGTGGGGAACTCCCCAAAAGGTTCTGGATGCATAAGTTTCCTGTTTAAAAATGACCTATGCTAAAACAAAGAAAAAATGTAAGAGCACTACCCTGTAAGAAGAACAGGAGACTGAGAAGTAAAACCAGGAATGCTTGTTTCTTTTCATCCTGGCAACTCCATATTAACTTCATAATGTTAAACTTTCTGTTGCATTGCCTTTTTAGATTTAGCCTGCGTGACCTAGCAGCTGTTTCCCTTGGCTCAGGGCATTTATGACTTTATTTTGGACAAATCTTTAACATTTTCATTTGATTTTTCCCAACTCTGCTTTGTGCCTCAAAATTTGTTTTAAATTTTACGGTCATTTTTTTTCCCCTTTCTTACCCTTCTTACAGCTGTAGACTTTGGAACCCAGCAACTGTGGTGTTCCTCTCCTCAGCCAACAGCCTATTTTACAAGGTAAAGACAAAAGAAAGAAGGACTTTTGGGCATTTGGGAGGGAAAGAAAAGCAAGACAAGAAAGGAAGGAAGGAAGAAAGAAAGAAGCAGGAGAGGTCATTTTACTGGATCTACTCAGAACAAGCTAAAACCTAACACTATATAAATACTGAAGTACACAGTAGACTAAAAGTATTCAATAAACATTTACTGTGAATGGAGGCATTAGGAAAGGCTTAGACCCTGACTGAATTCCCATGAAATTTATAAATATTTCTTTCATTTGTTCTCCATTTACAATTAGTTGCGGTCAAGCTGATCAAAGACAGAAGAGGCCTGTTGCATGTGAACCAGCATCCCTCACAATGACATTCACAAAGCAGAATGAAATATGAAATATCAGGTTTCCACGGATGTATGAACTTGTAAAAAATCTGAAAGAATAGGAGGTTTTTCACACTGAGTAATGTGAAACATTTGGTGCGGATTGTAGGCCTCTGAAGAGGAAAACTGAGAGCCAAAATCCATCAGGCAATAAAACAGAAGCAGGCAAAAGTTAAAACAACAGCCATTCACTAAAATCTATTGATTTAGATATCATGATTGTCCTTGGTATTGGAGTGGTTGAATCTAGCTGGAGCTTCCACTGAAATCATGATCAGGAATAAAACCCAGCACAGATCTATGAGTGGGCTTGAATAACATTTGTGTCAGGAATCTATTTTGTCTTTTTGTCTGCACCCTTCCCTTAAAAAAAAAAAAAAAGACAGAGAAGAAAAAAAAAAAGTGGAAAAAAAAAAAGCTTTCCATAGCCTGTTCACACTGCTCCCAAGCTTTTCCAGCCAAACAGGTGCTAAGGTTAATTGGGTAAGTAGCCTGAAGCTTCCAGTTTTCAAACAAACTCTAAGTAAATAAATAACCCCAAGTGGACCCAGAAGGATAGCCTTGCACAAAGCCTCAAAGCTGCGCATTACAGCACTCGAGGTTCCCTCTCTTATCTCTTTTGCAGACCCACGTCTTCCAGAGAGTACGGCCGTCAGCCTTTGTGGCTAAGGCAGGGTGCCTTAATTGCTTCCTATGTCTTTCGCAGCTGTCAGCCCCTAATGGGGTCGGGGTCGGCAGGGGAGGGGCACTTGTTGGTTTCGTGTCCCTTCACCTCCTGAAGCTCTCCTGGCTGCAGAGGGAGATTGTCCTACATTTGTGAGACCTCCAGGTCCCCAAAACGCAGGCTGTGCCTGCTCACCTTGCTCTGGTGCACAAGAAAACCCTTTAACCCTGCTAGAAAAGGTACAGGCGAGTGGAGATGGTGCTCTTAATGCACACCCACCCCCCGCCCCCTAACCCAGGAGGCTCTAACTGCTTCTTGAGTTGTGCAAAATTTGTTTATCGTATTAACCAGCGCTGAACAACAGGGAAGAATGTAAAAATAGACTTTCACATTGTTTTGAGAAAGATTTGGGGGGATTAAAGGTTAACAGGAGCCTGCTAGCATAAACAGAGCAGACACTTTGTGTTGTTTGTGGTATAAACCTCATTATGTTTCAGTCTGTACCAGAAAATGTTCGAAGAGAAGGAGTAGTAGCTAGGGCAAGCAACAGGAGGCATAAACATGCTGCAGATGTCCTTTCCAAGGAAAGGCTTTCGTGGAAATGGTGTAAGGGGAATAGTTCCAAAAAGGGATTACACGAGAAGACATATGAGAATATGTACTGTTTCCTTTCCTTCCTCAAACTCCCTGCAACCAAAAAATGCATGTATTCTCAGGTGTGCTGTAGAAGGGGGTCAGGGAACGGATGGTCTTACTGTTCCTAGTGTTGCCAACCCTAAACACTGAGAAGGTGTGCATTGGGGCCCCAAAAGTTACGAGACCAGCTTACCAAAACTAATGGGTTTTGTGTATGTGTTTTGTTAAACTGACACAGTTGGGGTTTTCATACTTTTCTCAATGCCCGCAAGAGCTAGAAACCGACTCTTTTACAGGAAAACTGAGAGTCTGGAGTAATCACGTATCTCCAAGAATCAGGGCTTTAAGAAAAGCAACCAGCTTTACATAACTTGCAGTAAAAAACTTAGAGGCAGGAATACTGGACGGTGCTTTGGAAGGTTTGTGTTCAGTTCTGTGCTCTGGACAGGTAGCTGCAATGCCAACTTCAACTCCTCACACGAAATGCAAAAAGTCAGGTAACCCCCCTATCCTCTTGTATCCATCAGGTTCCTGAAATTTCCCACACAAGTTAAGTCAAGTTACTTCATTAATCCATGACTCCATTTTCCAGTTACGGAAGCACTTTTATTTATTTATTTATCTATTTTAAATAACTCAGACAATAAGTATACAGGTGGTTGTATACTTAGTACAGTGAGCAGGACAGTGAGTAGGAAAGGGTTTAGAGTTTAGAGAGATGGGTGCTAATTTGCAGTGCTCTATAATATAATGAGTCATAATTTCTTGGAGTAATAGACACTAGTACTCTTAACAAGAAGTGATACTGAGAGATGAAGTCAGAGCGCTGATGTCTTAAAATTAACAAAGTAGTATTCTGCAGTTGTGGAGAGGAATTCTTTGCCAAATGTCTCTGACAGGTCAGAGACTACGAATAGGGGAGAGCACAGAAGTGTAGGGATGGTTACTATTTTCAAAGACATGTCATGAAAATGAAAGCAGTGGAGGAGGAAACAGGTTTTTATAATTTTTGCAGTGCAGTACACAAATTCAGAGAGACAAAGAAAAAGCAAGAGGCATAATTTCAACATCAACTCATTTACCATCCCCCTCAGAGTGCCCATTATTTATAGTCCCCTGCTTGGTAAATCCCACACTAAAGTATAGTCTCTGTCGGAGGAGTAAACACTAATATCCGATGCATTTGTTCTTACACAACCCCTGTCCAGACACCCAACTTGTTTCTGCTCTACACCAGAATTTCTTGGACATGGTGCTTAGGGATATGGTTTAGTGGGTAACACTTGTGGTAGGGGGATGTTTGGACCAGATGATCTCAGAGGTCTTTTCCAACCTTAATGATTCTGTGATTCTGTGATTACTGCTGTACCTTTCTGATGAAACTCAGTGTACTGGCTTTGTCATGACCACTCTTTCTTCCTCGTAACAGATTCAATCTGCTCTCCTGCTAATCGCTGCAGTCTTCTGTCCTGGCTAGTCTTTTTCTTCCTTTATCAATGTCTTTATACACACTTGGGAACTATTTGAAGGCAAACCTAAAGGCACTTAAGAGATGCCCCAATTAGTCTGAACATCAGCAGTGACATCTCTAGATAGGAGGAATGGGAAGATACTTCACACAGGCAGGAAGTGTCTTTGGTACACTGCTGGTCTCTCCCTTAAGCACAATTTGTGCTGTGGGACATGTTGCCTAGATGTTGATTTCTCTCTTTTCTTCTTCCTTCTCTTTGCTACTTCAACATCAATGAAGGTATAAAAGGCACAATCGACGTTTTTTAGAGCTGGAACACCTTCACCAGATTTAGTGAGTATTTTAAGGGCCTATCCACTTGAGTCTGAAAATAAGAGTTTTTCTGTGCAAGCAGGTGAAGAATTCTCTTTGTCAAAATGTAGCTTACATTTTCTAGTCTCCAAGCTTGATGTTTTCTACTTGTGCTCTCGAAAAAGGCAAGCACAAACATGTGTACAGGAGTTCACCATCCCTAAGGACTGTTCATGAAAGAGATGTTTGTCTCCAGATTAACACTAAACAAAATCAGAAGCTAAAGTAGGCATGCATTCCTCAGCACAGATGCACCTCTTTAGGGTTTCTTTCATACTGGCCAGAAGAATGCGCTGCAGAAGAGGCTTCTGGGATAAATGCACTGTACCTTCCCTCAGGGGTGGATCTCAGGACTTTATTTTCATTTATTTTTCTTGGAGGGAAAGATGAGAGAAGCCAAGTAATGTCCAGTGAAATGCTGTCTCTGCCATAAAACTGAAAGCAATTTACATTAAAAAAAAATAAAAATAAAAAATAAAAAAAAACTAATTGAGATGATCGTTAGACAATCTTGCAGTGGCTGTGGAAATATGTGGTTTAAGCTTCTACCCATTTTGGTTTGGTCCAGCTAACTGCTCAGCTAAGAATTTCCAGAAGAGCCTAACCTTCACAAGATATGTTGTGGACTGTATCAGAATACTGTACTTTGTGTTCTTCCAAAAATCAGTGTTCCCATTTTTATTGGCTTGCATGTTTCAACATTTGTTTTTGCTCAAGTCCACTATAAAAGCATATATATATATATATACTTCAGAACTTTTTATGGCAAGATAATACACACAACACTTCATGTAAGCCTGCCTATCATGAGTCATAAAGATCAATGTTCAAGAGACAATCAAGAGGTGGCAATTTTGCCCTCATCCTCTTCACACATTGCTCCTGCCAGCAGGGGAAGGCTGCAGAGACATGTTGAACTCAGTTAATGAGCACAGCTGAGCCTCTTTGGTCACAGATGAACAGCAGCCACAGTACGGGCACGTCTCCCAGTCACAACACAAGCACGGTAGCATTCCTGACCACTCCCAGGTTAAAAGATTGTGGTGGTTCACCTTCGTGGGGTGCAGGTCCTGTGCAGAACATCAATGGCTGACATCAAGATATATTTTAAACTCACAGGGAGATAAAGAGAGAGGTAGATAGGGTAAGAAAGGGAGGGGTATAGAGAGAGAAAAGTGAGGGCATTCAGAAAGGTGACCATCTTGAAAGTAAGATGCACTTTTGCATTTGCATTATCTGAGGAGTCCGTGTCTAAGGTTATAGTATGTTGTGCTCTGTGCATTCATAGCCTGTGGTCTTTGGATGCCCCTTACTTGTCATGGATTGTGATGAGGGTTTGGATACCCTTTTGCTTTCCCCAGGAGCTTGCCAGGAAGGCACAAGGTTTGCAGGCTGTCTTATTGATGAAACGCTCTCCCACACCCACCTTTTTAGATGTGGATTACAAATTTAATTTCATTTTTTAAATCACACTCCTACGAGGATCCTCATGATACTCCCTTTGGTTCATATGGTCTTAACTTTGTCTGTAAAGGTGTTTTACTGTTTAGTTCAGACTGTGAAAAGATACAGAAGTTAATTCCATGTAAGGTGTTATGTTCTCACTTTTCAGTGTATCCCTTTCACTCCATTGACTCCTGTGAGACCCAGAGCTATCTGCCATGTTTCTGTACCACAGACTGTTATGCAATGTGGTTATGCCCTAGGTTTGTTGCTTTCAAGTCTGTTGTTTCCCAGACTACTTGATGAAAGCAAGCTTATATATTCAGAAGAGCAGCGTATATAAATGTATCTGCACCTTTAGTGAAAAGCATATTGGGGGTCCACCAAGCCAGTTAGCTCTTTTACCCAGGAAGAACATCCCAAGGCATTTTGTCAGCACAGTACAAGCACTAGCAGTAGTAACAATAATGTCTTTATTTCCTTCTGCAATTCACAATGCAGCAATTTGATTCTATTTAACATGGTCTGCTATTTCTGAAGAATGTCATTAAGATCCCTATTTTTTATTCCTCACTCTGAGTACTCTAGGACAAAAATTATCTTCTAAATTCTGCTTGTCGATTGATAGTGCCTGTTGGAAATATGCACCAGCTTATAGGAGATCTGGGATTAAACTTGACAGGAACTCTTTTCCCTTTATGATGAGATCAGAACAGATTCCTGAACAAATCATTATGGCTCCGTTTCCAGAAAACATTACAGCAAAGCTTTGTTCATGCTACTATCATAAAGGCTTCCACACATATTTCTATTACAATCTTTATTTTCAAGGGGTTTTAACTCAGCCAGAACAATTCACTATGGGATGAAAGTTGTCATTTCATGGTGTTCACACCATGAAGGAATTTGTTTCACCATAAACTCTGAAAAATAATAGCACAAGCTATTTTGGAGCTGGAAAGATGCACAGGCTAGTGGAAGGCAGTGGCTCCCCACAAACCTATCATTTAATCTACTAAAAACAAAATCAAAGGAACACTTTATTTGCTTTTAAGCAATGATCAGGCATGAGGAAAGATAGGAAGGAAATATTATATCTTTTCAACTGACTGTTGTATAATAAGATCTCCATCCCTCAAGCAGGTCAAAATGGAAGAAGTCTGCATGGTGGATTTCAGAATTAGCTCCTCTGTATCTGTGAATTTCCAGTGGGCCATGCTGCCCCGAAAGTGGCAAAGCATAATGTGTGAGGCCAAGTTCTTGGGTGGTGTGAATTGTTAGTTGTAAATTGGTTTTACAAACTAGCTTCCAAGGAGCTCAAGCAACACCAGATCACTTGAGGGGTCTAGTCCCTAAAAGAATAAGGCCTTCATTTGATGCCTTGCAGACACAGCTGCAGTACTGGGAAATGCTGAAGGGCTGCTTGACTGTACATCTGAACCCGTGTTGCCTGCAGACTTTGACTTATATTAATCAATGGTGTATTCTTACTTTCCTATACCTGCTTCCCTTGCTACTATGCATCTTAGTTGTCTGTCCTGCATCATTCCTGAAGCAGAATCTTTCTTTCACTATCCATTTGTGCAGCATCTAGCACTATGCCGTGTCAGTTTTACGTGAGTCCTCTAGACTTTGCTATGATACAGGTAATAATAGTAGTAAAGAATAAAAATAGGATATGTAGCTTCTCTCATTCACTTCCATGAGAAAAATCTCATCCCTCAAGCCTGGAGTTCTGCCCATGATAAATCCACAAAGTATGAGTTTGAATCCAAACTTTCCATACTGCAGCTCACAAGCTTGGCTCCAGGGTTTTGGTTATGGCCCATTGTTATTACTAAAACATTTCTCTGCCTTCCTCTGATACATCCTCTCTACACCAAACAAGATTTCCTGGGATAGTGAGTATAATTCACATTATTGCACATGCTTTTTCTGCTTTAATTTTATCTCTGAAAGATATTAAATCTACATTTATTAAATGAAGATACTTTTCCAGCCTGCAGGCATCAGCCCAGTATCTTGAAAGACGTAACAATGAGGTTTATGATTAAAACCTTTTTTGGAAAACATGAACAAATGATAACCAGTTGTGATAGTTTTCCACATTTTTATAATATCTAAAAATATGTTCAAATATCCAGAAATGATCTTGTGATTTGATTTATTCACAAGTCCCCTGAAGTGTTTAATAAGTACAATATGGTACAACTAAAATCATGCTTATTACTGCTATTAGCTTGGTAATTCTCCAAGATGAAATCATACTTTTCAGGTTATAAATATACATTTTTATTGTTGATTTTATGCTGCATTTTGAAATATTGCTTCTCTGCTTTCATATTTTCAGTGCTGTATTACAGTACCATAAATCAGCCCAGCAGTAAAGGAATTCTAATTGATATCAGGTGATTTTTTTAAAAAACAGGGAAAAAGTTTAACATATATCCTTTTGAATGAGGATAAATTCTCCTGAAGCTCTAAAAAAAAAAAAATCAGATGTGTCCAAAATGTATCTGATTTATCTTTTTGAAAGACTAATCAGATAAAAGTATGCACAGTACACATCAAAGTATATGTATGAGCTCAAAACCACCATAAAGGATACTTCTAGATGTCTAACTAAGTACAGAGAATCATTTCCCTGGTATTTTTTTCTTTTTTGTATATACTGTTTCAGTTTTTCCATCCCACTAGCTATGTAGGCTCGTGCTTCTGTTCTGCCTCCAGCTTATCCATGTATTTGTTTATCATTTAAACAAAATCCAATTGTATTACAGAAATATATTCCTAATGTCTGAACACCTCCGTAGAGCCAATTTGCTTCTTACACATTTGCTTCTTCTGTCTGTGATAGACCTGCCCAGAGATGGTCCCTATGTCTATCAGTACCATGTCCAATGCAGTAGTTAGTCTAGCAAATGACAATCAACTAGGCACTGTGTGCACAAGATTCTGGGATTTTCCATGACAGCTAGTGCCCTGTGGGTGAGGAAAACATCAGTAAATGAATACGTTGTGGGGTAAAAAGATACCAAAAACACTCTATCTGTAGTATATTTCAAAACAACATTCTGGACTTCCCTTTTCCCATAAATACACAATGAATCCTTAGAAAACATTGGTTTTCTGGGGGGGGTGGGGGGAAGTAAAAGTGATTAATACAGATTTGATTCTTATGTGATGACATGATAGGGATCGAGAAGACAAGTTGGGAAAGTCATGAGGTGGTGTTAGAGAGTTTGAACAGAGTCCATGCTATAATTCATGGGAGCCTGGCCTGGACGCTTGCACTGGCTCTCCCATCAGTGCTTCTGTAGTCCTTCCAAAAGGTGAAGCACTTCAAGGATTTTAGAGCATCTAGAGAGCAGACTTACAGGTTTCTGCAGAATCTCATTTGTTTTGATCTGAGCTTTTGGGCAGTTTCGCATAGCTTCCTAACCTTTCAAAAGCTCCTGTCATTTTCCCTTTCCAGGCCACAAAGCACAAATCTCACAATGCATCACCTGATGTATCCAAGGGAAAAGAAATATTCAAAACAATTATACCTCCTACTTTCTCAGATGTCCTTGCACTGGGTTAGGTATGATCTTTAGGTGAACTGCATCTGTGAGGCAAAGCCACAGCATTAGTGGAATGAATTAATCAATACTGTATGCTTTATGAAGTTACTTTAAAAAAAAAAAAAAAGCCTTTTTTTTATTATTTTTACAAGTGGAATGAATTGCTCTATGCATACTTGAATCTCGTACACAACAGGAAGTTGACAGAGGAGCTTTGTCGTGAAGGCCAGAAGTAAAATTTAAAATGAAACTGATCCAAATAAAAATCGTGTTAAGCAGATATTCAGCACAAAGGCATCTCAGGAAAGATGAAACAAGTAAAAGTATATATATATATACACACCTTGGACAGCTGCTTAAGGTCAGATGAAAACCAGATGGATGAAATCAGGAGGCAAAAAAGGCTGAACAGGGACATATTTGGAAAGATAAAAGGTAGCATGAAAAGTCACCCTTCATTGGCATACTGAAAGTCCACACCACTGAAGTGACAAAATATGGGTACATATAAGATACAATATGGGTTAGAGATACAATCTTATGCCAACAGAGTGAAAAGTGTAAATTTTCATCCACTGAGCCTCTGTTTTCTGAAGGAGAGTGGTGACAACACTTTGGGATTTCTCTCTGGTGAACACAAAGGTGTGTCTGGAGTAGAAAATCAAGTGACAGTGTGAGAACTCATGGCTGCTTGATATCCAGACAGTTCACTAATAATTCATTATTGTTGAATTTTTAGGAATGTATGTAACTTACATGCTGCATGTGTGGGATAGACTGGTTTTGTCTCATCCACTGTAGGCTGTCTGGAGTAAGCTAGTATAAAAAGCCTATCTTAGGGTGCAATGAAAAATCTTCTCTTGTTTTCTATACAGTGTAAAATGGAATGGGTTGCTACTTTAGACTAGATGTCTAGCTTGTATATGACTGATACTATGTGATGTGAATCTATATTTCCATGGTCGACACCAACCTTCGAGAAAAGAGAACACGGAAATCATGATATTCACATAAAATGTTCAGGGAACCATCATGGGTAACTGCTCTGTCTTTGTTTCAGGAAACCTTTTCAACACTTAGAAACTGGACAAGAGCTGAAGAATACACACATAATCACAATAAGAGTGACTGAATATGCCAGCTCCTTAAAAACTGCAAACCAGACCAAGAGAAGTAGTATGGCAATTAAAAGCAGTGACTGCAAGGTGACAACTCGTGCAACCAGAGCCTGGTGTGGAAAAGGGCCACACTGGTCCCTCTGGTCCCTCCAAGGACTGTTGAAGACAGAGTGGGACAAGAAAAGAGGAGATGGTCTCCTTGCTTCCCCTCGAGACCCAGTCCCACACGTTCAGGGTGGCCCTGCAGTGGCAATTGGTGGCAGCAGGAGATGAAGCCTGGGGAGCAAGGCGTGCAACCAGCCCTGTGACAGCAGCAGACAGGAGCAGTTGTCTCCTCTCTCAAAGACTAGATTTTTGAGCACCAAGTTTTGTAATGTAGCAGTTTTGACCTGGAAAACACATGATCTGTTTTGTTGCGGTTTTGTGTGTGTGTGTTTTGTGTTTTTTCTTTTTTCTCTTTTTTTTTTTTTTTTCCTCTTCTGGAATTACAGATGTGGGACATGGATTGCAGTAAGTGACCAGGCAAGCAGAGGAGGGGCTTAGCCATACCTCACCTGGAATCCACTCCAATGCCCACTGATGAGAGTAATCGCAATGGGCAGGCCATAATTACACTCCCAGCAGAGGTGGGCAGTCACAGAGCATCTCCACTTGAGGCCATTTACTAGCTATTGTGAGAGTATTTACTTATTTTGAATGTTTATAAACTCTTCTTGGAACACAAGGCCTATATAGATTCATCTAAATCCTGATCTTTTTGATCTGCAAAACCTTCAGTAATTGAAAAAAATCCATTTCATCTCTTGCTTCAGAACATCATGTATAGTTTATAACCTAGGAACCCATGGCTCAGATTTAATGGTAATCATATAACATCTGTTTAATTTTAAAATTTATATGGAGGCTTTTTTGGAAATCCCTTGGAGTTTTTTGACTTTCTGTCTTCTCTATGCACACAGAGGATGTAGAAAATTAATTTCCTGTGTAAAAATACAAGATGACAGAAGGTCCAAGGTTAAACCTATTTACAAAGAAAATCACTGCCAGTGTTTAGAAAATTCTGCTTTTATTTGAAATATTTGGAGGTGTACCTGGCTTCCCATGTCCTCATGGTATTTAAGCATATAAGGCTTTCTGTCCAATAAACCATAGTGAAAAACCTCCTCTGTACTGATTTTTCCCTGATGAATTGTGAACTGTCTATTCATATGGTGATCCATTTATTTTAATAAAGAAGACAAACCTGTAAGAGTTTCTTGTTTTCCCACCCCTCTGGCCTCTTGTGAAAAGATTTAGCCTGCTGCAGAGGCCAACATTCAATTTACAGATGAAACCAGATGCCACTGGCTGACATCTACTTGGTTACTTTATGGCAGAGTTAGTTTACAACAGGGTAGGAATGTTGCTATCCTTTCCTTATCCAAGAAGAAAGGTGAGGAAATGCAAAGCCCAGACATGGCAGGGAACAGAGCAAGGGTCTCAGTGCCAAGGACAGCACTGACCTTCTTTTCTTCTATTCCTAGTGATGCACCAAAATAAATTAGTACTGAAATATTTGATACTCTTGAAGAGGGGACACTTTCATTCTCCATCTCAACAAAGGGAAGAAAGGCTGAACAGCAATCCCTTTTACTAGCAGGATGATCTGGAAAGTGGTGAGCTGGAACAACACTTTCCTGCATGTCTCATCTCTGCTGAATAAGGAGGGAGATAGATGGGAAATGGTACCCAGGTGTCTATGAGGTCCTGAGAGTGGTGATGCCAGGGCTCCCCTGACCACAGGCTGGGACTTCCACACCATGCTATCCTCCTTCAGCTGGCGGGCTTGAGGCTCCCAAACCCTTTGCACCAACCCATGAGGGCAAGAACCTACTGGGACACAAATCCAACAGGAACACCTGGGACTTAGACCACCAGTGCCAGGTGAGAGAGCCTGGAAGAACTGGGCTGTGTATCCACAGAGCAGATGTCAAGCCAAGAAGCAGCAGCAAATATTACTGCCCTGTTTATAGCAGGTGATTCCTGTGCTTCAGGACACCTCAGGAGACTCTGGAATCAACTGCTTCTTTTGGTCCTGGATATTTTCTTTTATTTTCTTCCCAAGGGAAATTTCAAAACAGCAAGTTTTCCCCTTAATTCAGAATAGAAGGGCCTTCAGAAGATCTGTATTTCCTATGGAACTGATTCAAAGAGCTCTATTAGAAGTAACTTTACTGCTCATGTTGAAATTTGCCTTGTTGAAATCTGCAAGTAACCCAGACAGTGCTTTACTGAAGCATGGGCCAGGTTTGTACCAGGCATTCAAGTATGGCTTTGGTCCTTTAGTGATGCTTTGTGAATGTCACGGCTCCAGTCCTGTCATTTCTTATCACTGATTTTTGCTCCAACCTTAATTTTTTGGCTGAGTTTTAAGTAATCCACACTTTCATCCCAGGCTTTGGCAGTTAGACTGTCGTTTCTACCTGACGCTCACCCAGCAGCTTCTGAGTGTGCTGCAGACCCAGTAAGGTTACCAGCTACCAAAGCAGTAACACCCTGGAATCAAATACTGCTGCAGTAAAACCAGTGAAGTTTCATTGCTCCAAATAATTATGCACAGAGGTAATAAGTACATGACTCTGCTGATGAAGACCAAGACTGAATACAATTCAATTCACATAGTCATCACTGTGCTGACCAGGCGTTTAAAAAAAAAAAAAATGTAAAATTTGTTTTTGTCAATAAAAAGTGTTCATACAGTTTAATATGGGTAGAGTCAAGCTAAAAGGTGCTAGTTTTGCAGTCCCTTTTTTTCTGAGTAGAACCACACCTCAACGTCAACTTATTCTAAATTGGTATTTGCTTGGTCTTCCTTTTTATTTGCAATGCCAGCCTTTGGGGAACATCTAAAGATCAAATAAAGGAGCCTGAAGCATTAGGCATTCTACAAAATGCAAGCTAACTCTCCAGGAACTACAGAAATGTGCTATGCCAAAGCAAGCTGTCAAAAGGCAAGTTTTGCTACTTTTCACCACGTGATTTCCCTCTTTCTTATGACTTCTAATAACATACTTAACAGTTTAGGTTATTACTAATAGCAATAGTACTAGTAGCATCTCAGCCACTGCTATGGTCTGGAAAGCAGAAGCAGTAACAAGCTTTACAAAGTAAAAGATACTTGGATTACCCAAATCTTTGATACAGGATGGCTCATCCACATGCAAGGACAAGAAAAGTAAAATACTGGAAAAGGTTTTGCTGTGGCAGGGAAAAAAAAAAAAAAAAAAAAGAAAGTCAGTGAAGCTTAAGCTGAGTAATGAGGGAAACCTGAGAAGACTAATAGTACACTATCCAGTAACAGAAGGATGGGGCAGACAAGTTAAATATTTGTATTTAGAAACTTTTCTCCACATTCCATTAACACTTTTTATCAGCCTGAATAATCTCACTATATCTGTCTAAAACTGCTCAGTGAAACAGCTTCTTTCTTTACTGAAAAATGCACTGGCAGCCATTGAGCAGAACAACAGGCCACCTGCTACATGAACCATTATTACTTGTGGGTTTGTGCTGTGTCATGTGCAGTTTTAAAGATGTATTAGGATCTGCCATGAATAGAATGAAAGTAAAGCTAAAGTTTCCTTCACTGTTGCTGTAGAACAGAAAATTAAAGGAAAACATTGAAGCATTGTGTGAGGTTTCTCATCTGGATATTATTAGTTCTTTTTTTTTTTTTTTTTTAATCATGTACAATACTACATAGATTCCTGATCGCTACTGTTTTTCTTATAGTAGTCCTTGTATTAGGTATAAAGCACATTGCAATTTATTTTGTCTATCTTACATATCAAACCACTAGAAAACACTTCCCCAGATGAATTTAACATGTAGTTGGGATGGCTGTAAAATAAAATAATATTTTCCTGTTTTATGTGTGCAGGGAAGCTTTAGGTCATATACTGTATTATATTATGAAGCTGTAATAGGTAGGAAATCTAACAACAACCTAGACAGAGAGAAAAGCAAAACTGCACTTGAGACTTTTGCTTAAAATGAACTACAAAATATTCTAACAATAAAATCTATTCTGAGGCTTCCACAAGGAGTTAATGATAAAATACTGATAAAAGAAAGAACCTTGGTAGCAGCTTATGGAAACTTGGACCTGTTAAAAAGCATGAAAAATGTGGGCTGCAGAGCTGTGTGTTTCTGCATGTTGTTGATACCACAAGAACCACAATACAACTCAATAAAACATCACTGCTTTCACTTTCTTTTCTCATTTCCATCTGTGTTCATGTCTTACTTCCGTTGAGCAAATGTCTGGACCAATAAAGTTTTCCAATGTCTAAAAGCCTGCCTAGGTGCTCCTGCATCTCCAGAGGGCTGCTCCCAACCTGCACCTAGAGCAGAAGACTATGTGCTATTCTACTTACTCACAACTAAGCTGAAGTGACTCGAAGTTTAGAGAAGAATGGAAAAGTGTCGCAAGAATACACCATAGAGACAAAACATTTTCTATTCAAAACTCTCAGTAGTCATAGTGCAAGGGAAGGCTGATCAGGAAATTTATTTATTTTTTTTCAGTTTACTGGGCCCCTTTAAAAAAGGTATATCATATTCACTGCTGAGTTTCATATTTTGCAATCTGCACAAATCACATGATGTGCAGCTTCTACTATGCCACTTGTTGTGAGGGTTCATTGTAGACCCTCTAATGAGCCTGCCATACTCATTCAGCATGCACAGCACTGTCTTCTCAATCATGCTTTTCAAGAGATTAAGACTCAGTGATGCAATACAGCCCATGACACAAAGCCTCTTTTCAAACATAAAAGAGCCAATTGTTTTTACAACCTCCAAGCATGCACAATCTTTGCTTCACATGTCCATGCAATAAGTGGCCTAAAAGTTTCATATCCTCCTTGCAATATGGAACTTGACCCTTGAAAATCCCTCATGACAATTCAACTAGTAGAACGGAAATCTTTTTCCAATACCCTAAGGATGCTGGCAAAATATTTGTACTATTTCCATTTATACGCACTCCATTACACTGTCTTCCTCGCATATTACACAAACTAACAACATTTTTGAAGCTATGTATCCTCCTGTCTGCTCTATCCATAAATTATCTCAGCTGCCTCCAGACTCCTCAGATAAATTCTTTACTCCCTCTGGCAGGAGCTACATTTCAGAGCATAGTTAAAACCCCTCTCTCCATAGGCCAGCACTCATTGCATGAACACAACTGTCCAGACCTGGCAGGGACAAAGAAACCTACTTTCACAGGCACAAGGAAATGCTCAAAGCTTTCTGCATCCATTGACTCCAGGACACACATTTTACCACATGGGTCTGATAGCTGGTGAAGGATCAGGGCATGAGATTTGGCCTGACAGAGGAGGTATCTCCGCAGTTTCCAGCCCTGTCACAGGGATCTTTGTCAATTCAGAACAGGCATGTAAAGCATGTTTGAGATAACTGAGCATCAAGTGTCTCAATGCTCCTTTGGTAGTCTGTGGAAAAAGAGGCACCTCTACAGGGCATTTTACCCCTAGTGCTTTCAGTGTCTGTTTTGGAAGGGAGTGAGTCATCCCAGGGTGCCGGCCTCATACCAGTGGTGGAGGCAGATGCCTTGGGAAGGACCAGCCAAGTTCACCCCTAACCATACCTGCTGTCCCCACATGCAGCAAGGAGACAAAGTCACCCCTCACCCCTAGCTTATGCGAGAGCTGCAGCAGTCCCAGCCCCTGTTCAGGTTCATCCATGTCTGTGACCATTTACAGCCCCTTAGTACCATTGCATCAGGGGGCAAAGAAACATCACTATCCTGAAAAAAAAAATAAAAGGAATTAAAGGAGGGGAAAGGAGGAAAGGAAAGGCCCAGAGAGTAGGAGGTATTGTATTAAAAATATATAGTGAAATCAAAACAATATATTACTAAACTAGGCAGTCCTTTTCAGTGCAAGATCTGTGATAAATACTCCCTTGAACTCTTCTTGAAGTTAAACTGGTTGAATCAAACTCACCAGCCATCTGATTCAATGTCCTTTCTCTGGAGGTGGCCACTATTAGGTGTGTCAGTGTAAGACAGAAGATTCACTCTTCTGCACCTGACAGTTGTCTGCCCAGTGTCACTGTCATCTCTATAAACTTAATTTCCAAACACCACTAATAAGAAGTGAGTACAAAGAATGTCAACAAAAAAGTCAACAAAAGTGTAAATGTAATGATGCTATTTTATAAAAAAATGAAGAAAGCAAGAGCTTAAAAAAGAAACCTGAATGGAGAAACTGTCACTGTTTCCTTATAGATAAAAAATAAAAATAATGTAGCATTTTTTGCAATACTTTCACAGTATCACACAGTATCACAGATTTCTAGGTTGGAAGAGACCTCAAGATCATCGAGTCCAACCTTCGACCTAACACTAAGTACTCCACTAAACCTTTGATACACCTGTTTTGAAAACAATATCTTGTAGTGATGTTTTGCTCTGTTCTCCATTTGCTATGACATTGACATGGTCAAAGAACTTTTCTGCAAGATTTTATTTTTCCTAGGAGTGTACCAGGCCATTGTTTATCAGGTGAGGACAGCTTTATAATGTCCCCCAAGCACTTTAGTGGCCCAGAAAGAGGTCTACTTAATGCTCATGCATCTCTGTATTTGATCTATAAGCATTATGTATTTCACAAGGCAAACTCAGGTAAACATACAAATGTCTGATGTGCTCTCTGGTATTAAATGAATTTCTTTTATATTCCAAGGCAACAAAAAAAGAAAAATAGAAGTTAGCAAGATCTGCACTGTTCAGGGCAATTGCTATTTGAAATTTTGGAATGCAGCATAAAAATATTAGTCTTTTTTTCTCTATTTTTTTTGTCTTTCAGTTCTACATCCAGAAGGAAAAGTGACCAAACTTGCTGAACACAGAGATCAGCATGAAAAAGATGCATGAATAGTTAGAAAAAATTTCACCAAATAAGTGAGATTATCAGTGGGCGTCTTGTCACCTGTAACTCATATATGGCAATAGTAATGACTCTGGAGTATTTTCACAACAATTTTTTCAGTATTTAATTAACTGCATAATTTTCATTAACTGCATTAATTTCTGCAATATTTACATTAGTTATTTGGAACAGATAACATTCTCACTAAATTCATAAATAGCGGAAAGTAGAGCAGGACAGTTCATCAGAGGATAAGACCAGAATTCAAAGTCATCTTAAGAAGATGGAGGACTGATCTTAAATAAATATTATATGGTTCAACCAGGACAGATTCAAGTCTCTTAGGGAAGAATAATCATCTGCATAAAAATATGATTGGGAGGCCTTGGAAGAGAAGTGGTACAGCAGAAAAAAAGTTTGAAGGTTTTACACTTACACAAGCTGCAGAAAAGTCAAAAAGAGCTAGCTGGTTGGAGGGGAGGGGAAAGGGGTTCAAATGCCCTACCTAAATGGCTAAGCAAGAACGTAATCTGATGGACATGTAAATCAATTATACTATTCCATTTGGCTCTGGTAAGTCTCTCCAGCTCAAGAAGGCTTTGGTCCCACTTCAAGTAGTCACGAGAATGACTAGAAAATTGTGATATTCGTGGTAATATTGGAGTGCTGCGTTGTTTCAAAAAGGAAAGGGAAGATAAGGGGGAGAGAGCAATAACCTTCTTTAGCTATGTTGAGGGTGCCTGCAAACAGAAGGGAGATGAACTCTTCCCTGTGTCTACTGAAGATAAGAAAACAAGTAAATGAGCTTAATTATCAGCAAAGATTCAGACTAACTTTAAGAAGAACCTTTTTAATGACAATGGCAGTTAAATGTCGGGAGATATTGCCTGGGGAGAGTAAGATATCTCCCATAGAGGAGCTTGCTAAGGACACACAAGACAGCTCTCTGCCCAAACAAATGCTGGCATAGCTAATCCTGGTCTGGAGCTTGGGGATGGAAAGATGGTCCCTTTGATCTCTTCTGTCCTGCAGTTCTTCACAGAATCAATGTCCCATTCCCAGCTACAGCTCGAGCAATATACATGTTTTAATTCCACCCACCTACCCACTGATCCCTGATTTCAGAGCACAGAGTTATTCCCCCCTGATCACCCCATCAGCCTTGATGGTGATACCGTGTTTGCAGAGACCTGCAGACCCCCCACCAACATACCAGGGACACTGTGGGCTGGGCAGGAGTAAAGAGCAGGTTCCAAACCTGCTCTGAATTGTGCTGGTCCATGCCACGTTCCCAGCCCAGCAGCTCTCCAAAAAACAAGCTGCCTCAAGTCAGATATGCCCATGAAATAAGTTGTCAAGGTACTGAGAAAAATGCCAGAGCAGAGGCGAGAGATGGGCAGACAGTGTCAGCTGCAACAGGGACTGGGAGGATAAGCAGTGGCTCATCAGGAGGTACTTCAGAAGCGAAGTGAGAAGTTCCCTCAGCCTATCCTCTCATTTGCAGCCTACATATATGCTAGCCCATTTGGAGGAGGACTTGCTTTAGCATTTTTTTCACTGTCCTGTTCTCCTTTCCCCTGACACATACCTTCCACTCCTCCTGTACTCACAGTCTTGCTCTTTCTCTCCATTACCAGCCAAGGGACATGGAAAACTGCCTTCTTGGGGTTTTTGGTTGATTTTTTAACACTGCTCAATTGTTTTAATATAAACCCACACCTTTTCTAGTTAGTGAATGCTAGCATTTCAAACTGTAATATAATGTGCCATAAACGACATTCCATGCCATAAAATGTTGCAGAAAGATATACTTTTACTTCTGAAAGCAGTGGCTGGATTCTGCTGAGCTGAATTTAGTGGAGATTCAATCAGAACTGAGACGAAACAAAGGAAAAAGATTCCAGGTTCACTGCAGAGTTCACTTGCATTTTTTTCCTGCCCCCAACAATAAGAGGATTACCTTAAATCAAGAGCATCAGTGTCAATGAGAACCAGAAAACTTAATACATAGAAGGGCAAGGAGATCAAAGCTTAGCACCTGGAGAATACCACATGCTCTGGATTAATAAAACAATACACTCCATTACATAAATCTTGAGCAAGGTTATTCATGGACACACATACAAAAAAGAAATTACTGTAGGGTTTGGATAACTGATATTTAATACTCATGCTCTCTCTATCAGAGAATACCCTCTCATATTATAGTGGTGTTGACACAGAGCAGTGAGACATTATTTTGTTTTAAACACTTTCAGTCTAAACTTGACATTACAGTTTTTGGACTTGGATACTGCACATCTGCAAGCCAACGGAAATACCAAAATCTTGCATGCTCCTTTGATTGTTACATTTAAGGTATCATATATGCTACCAGCTCAGCTGCTGCAAGGCATTAAAGTCAGTTACTCCAAGCTTGTAAAGTACTTTGGAAATACTATAGACAAGGATTAGAGAAGATGAGTATTCCACATGGCTTCAGAAGGGATGATAAACAGAGGGTAAATGCACTGTAGTTAAAGTGATATATTGACTACATGTGGGGAGCAATAGCAGGAGATCCCTTCTGATGAATATTTTGTTGAATGGTTTTGAAACTATATGCTTTTATCAAGCCATTATATTTCCAAGAACAGCTCCGTTTACAGTGCCATAGACTACAAACTACTGACAGGCTGAAAACCAGAGGACTCTGAACTCACAACACAGCTTAATTTAAGTTCTGTGTGTTAGCATGATTTGGGAAAGATAGGAAGGTGGGAGAAGAGGTAGAAAGAGAATAATCCAAATACAGTTATTACTTCCACAAAGGACAAAAATCCAGGACAGAAAGGCAAGAGGAACAGGGGTCCCTTTGTCTGGCACTAAGGAGTATCCAGAAACACCTGAGGCAGTATAGCTGTGCTAGGAAAGTCCTCTCCTAACATCCTCCTGGTGTCTCTCAGCATATCCAACTGTTTATTACAACTCAGGTAATTTGCTGACAGCTCACGAGTGCCTCTTCCCCTCTTCTGACTTCACACTTCTGCAGGTGAACTCACTACTACCCTGTTTTTAGAGTCTGAGGCTAATGGAGAGAGGAGAGGTGCTTTTTTAACTGTGGCACAGCTTCCTGAAAGACCTGGTCCCCCATGCCCTAAAACTGGGTTACTGACCCTTGCAGTGGCTGCCTGTCTGATGGTACATGGAGGAATTGCCATCTGTGAGGGCCGTACAAACTACCTGACCTCAAACATAACATGGCAACAGCAAGCATTTACCATCATATCTTGTACTCTATACATCTCTTCTCCTTTATTCTGCAGTGGTGAGGTGATTTTGTAGGGCTTTGGACATGTCTCCTAGACTACACTGAGATGACATGCTTGCACAGAAGGATCACTCATTTTTAAAGTTTGCAAAGAAAGAATTAGGAAAAGGCTTAAAGAGGGAGAACCCTACAGGTTAACTGACTAGTCTCTGACATCTGCATCTCATTCACTCTGTGCCCACTACAACAAATCAAGTCTTGTCTTAAAGATGTCAAGGTTCAGACTTCTTTGCATAGCACTCGGGGCATCTGCCAATTTTCCTCTCCTGTAGATGGCTCGCTGAAAACCAGCAAAGCACCTTGTTTCTATCAGGCATAGTGTCCAAGCAGCTGCCATGGAGGAAAGAGAGTCTCTTACGAGTTCCAGATCCAGTACATGGAGTGTCATAAAGGCTGAGAATATGTGGATGCAGAATTTTTACAAGAAGATGGAATAGACAAGTTCTGACCAAACTTGTCTTCAAGCACTGGGGAAAAGAAAAAAATATATAATTTAAAAGTGAATCTAAGCAAACTGTCTCTGTGTGAGCACTCCTCCTTCATCTGACACCATCTGTGCCTACTTAAGTTAGGTCTGGACCTGCTTCTGGAACCAAATCAAACCTTAACTCCCTTTTGCCGCCACCCTACACTGTTCCTTAGGAAATGGGCTGAATTTTAACATTATTCCTCTAATTCTAGGTAACAATTGCTTGAACAATGGAGCGGTACTTTTAATCTGTTTAGTGACATAGCTGACACAGGGATCTCCAGTCTCCAGGTTCCTTCCCAGGCTCTGTTGTAAACTTGCTTTGTTGCCCTAACTGCTCCAGGACTCAGTTTACCTCTACTTAAAATGCATTTTATATGGAACTATGGATTCAGCTGGATACTGTGAGACTTAACTGATGTCATTCACACCACAGAGCTCTTCAAATGAAAGTAGGGGAAGGTTGTAAATTAAAAGTACAGTAACAAATCTTCACAAACTTTAGAGAGTCCCTCCTCAGTAGTGCTGCAGGGAAAATGTAGGAATGATAATAAATACACCATAAACATTAAAGAGCCGTAAAATAGCTACATATAGATCCAATAAAATCTAATATTGAAATAATTCAAGCTGGACTGAAAAGCAAATACCTCCCACTCCTGAGAGCTTTTGCAGTTCCTCAGGATCCCAAGAAAGGGGGTTGATATCACAGCTGGGCTGACCGCTTATTGAAACTGACATTTTCTTTGAAGGTCGTTCTGCCATGATATTTTAGAAAGCCTTTCGAATAGTCATGTATCAAACTTAATTTTCTTTTTTAACTGAAACAGTTCACTGGAATTCTTTGATACTACCAGCTCTGCTTTGAGACCAGAAATACTGCGTATCTCAGAGAAATAGAGATTGCACCACTAAGAGCTGAAATGACACTGGCAAAACACGCTCCTCTCTCTTTAAATTATGTTTGCTATGGTTACTGCTTCAAAATCTCAGAGGTTCACTTAAGCTTTGGGAAGAATATATTTTATGGCAAAAAGGCTCCATGCCCGGAAGCTCCAAATATCAGAAGAGTCCCAGTTTAGCATTCTGTTAGTACTGTAAAAATGTGCCTTTGACTAAAAGTGAGCATATCAAGTTCTTTGAGTTATTTTTCTCAGTAATCACAGTAAGGAGGCAGAAGAGACACACAGGTCAAAATGACTTTTCCATAAGCCCTCAACAGATTTATAATCATGTGCAAGGTTACTCCACAGAGGGATTTTGCTGAGCATGTTTGCCTAGCTTTTCAGCATCTGCCAAGATGCCCTGGGCACAGCTGAGGAGATGTGTGCATGCGAGCCTGCCCCCAGGATCCCCCCACACTGGGTGCATGGCGGCTAGAGGCCAGCCCCTGCACAGAGGCTGGAAGAGCCCTGGGCTGCTTTGGTCTGCAGGGGCTGCTGCAGCTCTGGGGCACCTTTGTCCCACAGGGGAGCTGATGAGGCAAGGGGGATCCTGGCTTCACACTGGCATGGAGAGAACAAAGACATGCAATGAAGGTCCCTCTTTTGTGTCCCCCATCACCCTAGAGGGTAGCTGACTCGTGTAGGGGGCAAATGTGTGGTCCTTTCCATTCCTCCCACCCAATGACCTGCACAAGGCATGGGCTACTGATCCCCTCAGTAGTCTCCTTAACCGTGCACAGTTCAGACATAATTATCTCCAACTGTCGTTCACAAGAACCTTAGTGGTTTAAAAGTATTTATGGCATGGGTGAGATTCTTTTCTTATTTCCACAAAGGAAATCAAAGATATTTCTAAGCATTGCTATTCAGACGAAATAGTCTTCACAGTTGTCAACAGCTGTCTCGTGAATTAGTTTAGACCTACCACCCTGTCAAAGCCCACAGTCTTCCATAGCCTGCTTGACAGAGGAGCCTACAAATCTTAATGTTTTGCATTTACTTTATGTACAGGCAAATAATATGGTAGCCATTTTAGAAGCATGTGCAAAAAGCTTAAGTGAACCTCATCAAATATCATCTGAGGTGTTTGGGGTGAAAGGTAAACAGTGCCTTAATTTATCATGCCAAAGAAATAAAGCAACTAAGGTACAGAAGAATGTAATCCTACTTTAAATATTATTCCTGGGAATACTTTTATCACCAAATGTTCAGCTTCAAATTGAATTATACATTTTCACCACAGGTCCACATTCCTGGGGCTCAGCTCAAAAATGAAATTGTTTACACAGGCAAAAAGTAGTTGATTTTATGGCATGGCAGAGAAAAAAAAATGGGATTTTGTTTCTGAGTTTCCTCGACACTCTCTCCCCTAAGCTAGTCTCATGTATGCAGCACCTAAAGCCCTGCTTGGTGTCTTCCATTAAGGGTAGCCCATGCAATGCCCTGTTAGTGCAACACAAATAAGAAAGCCAGCACTGATGGGTGTGGCGTGCAATGTGGCTTCTCCCCAGGAATCAAAATAAACTAGTCATGGTCCACTTGAGGTGTACATGAGTTTACACTGTAATCACTAAAGACATCCCAGCTTCCAAAAATGGCTCCACATACAGAGAAAGCAAGTACCTGCCTCTGCTGTCGTACTTCAGGACAGCCCATCCTTTGGAACGCCTGTTGGAAGGGAAGGACAGCCCTGCAGAGAAAAGGTCAAAAAACTGAATTTCCCCTGAAACTTTCATTTTCTCATTTATCTCTCCCTGCCTTTTCCTCCTCACATGCAGAAGGGGTTTAACGGCATGAAGGCATGGAAGGGGATATATGGAAAGAAGCCGCTGGTAAAACAGAGGTGGTGAGGTGGCTTGGAGTGCTCTGCTGGGAGCCACGGGGTGCTGCTGGGCTCGACATGTTGCATGCAAGCAGTGGGGAGAGGCACTTCTTCAGCTGTGCTGGGGAGCAGCTGCGGCAAACACCCCCTCCCATCTCCGGTCATGGGTGTGCGGTGCCAACAGACAGATCTCACAGAGCAGCTGGGAAAGCCAGCCATATTTCGCTGATAATTCAAGAGCGAGTCTTGCTTTCAGCTGTAAAAGTGCAGTTGCTTTGCAAGCATTATGGCCAGAGACATCATTTCTATCTAGCAGTGACTCAGAATGACACTCCTTGTGCACCAAAGGCATTTCGGAGGAGCTGCTCTTGTCCAAGCTGGGGTGCCCAGCTTTCGGTCAATTCAGTCATCCCTAAGGAAATGTCTTTGATTTTGTCATTTCCAACAAGCCCAGGTGTTCGTTGCTGTCATGCACTGCAGCTAGGGGCTTGTTCCAGCCCACAGTTCTGCTGGCTTCCATTTGGCGACGCTAGCTTTGAGCCAAGTCTTCTGCATGTTTTAACGATATGCACGCTTAGCAGAGGGGGTTTATGGCAGGCTGCGAATGCTGTGGATTGAGTACATTAGAAACAAAAATAGAACTGAACCAATACCCCAGATTTTATCCAAACCTCACAGCAGGAGCCTTTCCATGTAACAGTCTGGGAAAAAAAAAAAAAAAAAACTTTTGAACTTCCAAAATACTCATTAAAAAGACTGAATCCAAACTTTGCAGCTTGCATCCATGTCTAATGAGACAAAGTCTGGACTTAAAATGAAGCATATTAAAGAGCACAGCACTGTACCATTACTCATACTGATTCCCTTAGATGGTTTGTAGGATTTCAATGCAGGAAATTCACTGTAATTTGTTCAGAGTTTTTTGTCCACCCAGCAAAATGCAACTTATGAACCATTTCTGTAGAAAAAAATATACTAGCTTCTTTTTTGGACATGCTTATTGGCTGTGGGAGGAGAAAGGAGGGTTTTTTTCACATACATCATTTTAAAATCACAGTTTTAACAGCAGAAAAAGGATAGAACACAGAGCATTCATTGGTATGCAGAGTATTAAAAAAAATGTTTACAAGACACAATAGAAAGAGTCAATTGCATAATTAAATTACAAACTTGGAATTGCCAAAGCATTCTTTTATCCTATAAAGCCATACATATAAATGACTTTGGAATGCTGACTGGGATTCTGCAGAATTGCCAGCTAATTAACAAGTCTAACGAAGGTCTCCTTTCTCTTGCGACTTTTTTTTCCCACTGAAAGTTAGAAATCTTGGAGTTTAACAAATCTGTGACAAAATTCCAAATAACTTCATGGTCATTTTAAGTGATATGTATGTGAGTGTATATGTGTGTATAGCGAAATGCTTAAGTGAACCTCATCAGTTATCATTTCTGATGTAGTGAGTTAAATGTACAAGTGCTTTATTTACTTTGTCAGAATAAAGCAAGCAACTGAAGTATGGAAGAATGTAATCCTTCTTTAAATATTATTCCTGGGAGTACTTTTATCACCAAATATTCAGCTTCAAATTAAATTACATATTTTCATCACAGGTCCACATTCCTGGGACTCGGTTCTAAAATTAAATTGTTTATATAGACAAAAAATAGTTGATTTTATAGCATGGCAGAGAAAGATTCAGGATTGTGTTTCTGACTTTTCTCTCCATAACCTCCCCAAGCCAACCTTTAAGAGCCTGTATATAAAGTGTTATGCAGCGTGGTGCAAATTCAGAGCAGCATATGCATTGCCATATCAAATACAAGCATGGAATTCATTTCCCTTTTAAGATTAAATATTGTTTTGTATAGTGTGGGTCATGTGACTACAATCAGTCTCAGACTTTGCTTCAAGGGAAACCTCATCTGCTTTGAGGGGAAAATGTTAAGTCCTAGACATGCTTACAAAATACTTCAGTGGTGTCAAAGAATTCTTCATCTTCAAAACAGAAACTCTTTGCAGTCCTTCTGTGATACCCTGCAACCATTGTGTGCTGTTAGGAGGACCATCCCACACAAATTACAGCTTTAAAAGTCAGTGTGAAGTCCAAGTCCAGAGGCACTGGACAAATATTACTCTAGAGAAGTGAATGTACTAATACCACTCAGAGATTTTGCTTGAATTCCGGCTGTTCACCCTGTTTCCCCACAGATTACAACAGTGAGTTCCCACTCACAAAAAGGGCGGGCCCTCTGCCTCTTTAGCTTCAGTGCAGGCAGGCAGAGCTCAGTCTGAAACCTGTTGCTGCATACCACAGTACGATAGTCACTGAGGAAAGAGAGTCACTATCTCTTCATGTAGATCTCAGCATTTTTACAGTCTCATCCCAACAGGTTACTGTGGCAAGGTCTTGCACCTAGGGAGGAACACCCCCAGGTACTGGGATATGCTGGGGATCACCCAGCTGGAAAACAGCTTGGCAGAAAAGAACCTGGGGTTCCTGCTGGACACTGAGTTGAACATGAGCCAGCCAAGAGCCCTTGCCGCTAAGAAAGCTATTGGTATAATGGGTTGTATTAGGCAAAGTATAACCAGCAGTCAAGAAAAGTGATCCTTCCCCTCTACTCAGCATTGGTGAGGCTGTACCTGAAGCCCTGTGTCCAGTTCTGTGGCTCCCCAGTAAAAGAGAGACATGGCCATATTGGAAAGAGTCCAGCAAAGGGCCAACAAGATGATGAAAGGACTGGAGGTGGTGAAGGGAGGGTGCAAAGAGGACAAAGCCGGGTTCTTTTGGATGGGGTTTGACTTCATTCCAGAAGCAGGTGCCCAGTAACAAGACAAGAGGCAATGGGCAAAAAGAGACACACAGGAGGCTCCATCTGATCATCAGGAAGAACTTCTTTACTGTGCAGGTGACAGAGCACTGACATAGGTTGCCCAGAGAGGCTGTGATGTCTCCCTCCTGGAGATCTTCAAAAGCCACCTGGATGTGGTCCTGGGAAACCAGCTCTGGATGTCCCTGCTTGGGCAGAGGATTAGACCGGATGGCCTCCAGAGGTCCCTTCCAACCTCAGCCATATAAAATGCATGCATGAGATGGCATGCAGATACCTCACTGTCATCAACAATCAAGAAAAGTCACAGGTACCATTTCTTCTCTTCCTTTTCTGTCTTTTTGCATGGAGTGAGGGTAGTGCCTTAACAAATGACAGCTGAAGACAGCTCTACATAAAGATCTTCACAAAGCCACTGGCTGTGGGAACCCAGAATAAAGTGGCTAGGAACATCTGGTTCATTTAGGAAGATACATATACAAAGTTAGAAAGTCACAGGCAGTACAGGTGGAGAAAGATTTCTTAAAAGATCTTCAGAATGGTCCTTTACTATGAGGGGATAATTTCTTTGGCTTGGAGTTAATGACCAGAGAGTTTGCAGTGTAAGTTAATGGGTGGGTTTGTTCAGTGGTCCTTGAAAGACAGTGGTGCTACCTAGTCCTGCATAGACAAGCTGAGCAAGGGAAGAATAGCAGCAGGTGTGTACCTATTGAGAGGACAATTCTTACTGGAGCTCCTCTACCCTTGCTCTATGCAGGTTTCCTTTGGACTAGAGCTGTTTTGATTTCCTGGATCAAGTGCCCCGAACACTTGTGTGGTTTGCAGCTGCCCAGAGGACCAGACTTTTGTTCAGACCCTACTTCCTCCACAAGGGATTAGAGACCCCTCTGTGAGTTTATGGTGCCACAATTTGGGATTGATTTCCTACAGAAAAAAACCTAGTTTGCTCTGGCAGAAACTACTCTGAAAATCTAACCAAAGGAAGCTGAATGGGGGAAATTAAAGGACTCGTTTCTATACCACATTAAACAGCTGACTTAGCAGCTGTGGAATATGAGCATGAGGTGCCCTGTATCGCCATCAAAATTGCACATGTAACCTTCAAGCGAGTAATGCTTTGTCTTTCAAACTGGTTCGTATGTTCCTACTTAGAGTTCTGATATCATTGCCCATGTTGGAAAGAGGAGAAAAAGTGAAACACATTCAAAGCTTCTCACTTCTCAGACTCTTGTGTTACTCGTGGTCTTGTGTTACTGCCTGTTCCCCCTAAGCAGAGCAAATTGAATGAAAGTCACAGGCAATCTGGAATGCTACAGAGAAGTTGCATTAGATTAGGAATAAACATTGCAAAAGCTCAGTAAATTCATACTGAAAAGCAAGCGAAAATGCATGAAAATTCAAACAAAGGATTTGGAAACATGACTTCAATGGCAAACCATCTCCTAAAATACAAGTTCTTAATCATCAGGGATTACAGGAAAAACTCCATCCACAGAGGCTTAGAATCTATTAATGAAGTAAAACTCAGTGATTCTCTTGCGGAAAACCACAGGTACCATTTTTTCTAATTAAGTGCTTCCTCCCCTTATTGGAACAGCAAGGGGAAAGGAAAAAGGAGAAACGAATTTGCGTGCATACACCATTTCCCTAGAAGTTAGTTCCTCTTCCCTAAGGAACGGCCATAGCACAGCAAGCTAACATTTTGTCATCTCCAACAGCACTCTCCACCTCTACAATTCCAGTACCTATTGATTTTGCCTGGCCAGTCAAAAATAATGAAGGGGAAGATATTGTTTTTGTTGTAAAATAAGTCTTTTTTATTATTATTTATTATTATTATCTATAATGGTAGACATGAGCTGGAACAAATTGTTCTTAAGACATTTTGCATTTTCTTGTGCTTTTTCCATTATCATTTTTATAGCTGAGATTTCTGTGAGGATTCACAGTGAGTCATTTTATGAGGCAGCTCTGTACCATCTGCACTAAAGAGTTTCCTATCACTCTAGACATTACGTATCTCCTTATGGCAGCCTGGACAATGTAGGGAAATTGCCAAGCCAGGTCACATGCCAGTAGGCCATCATTCATCCAAAAAAGGCGGGCAAAATCTGCTTACAATTAGGTTCAAGCCTTGGTTCTGGATAACATGTCCCTGTGGCTACAAATTCTTTCCTGCCAGCCCCCCACAGGGCTCAGAAGGAGTCCTAGGATGGTCGGTGCCTGACCAGAGAGAAGAGGTCCTGGCCTCTCTCTTTCTTTCTCACCCTTTTTCAATCTTTCACTCTCTTTTGTGAGGAACAATGTGTTTCTGTGTTGTGTCATGCTGATAGTGAGCACAGCTGCTGCTCAAAAGGTTTATACAAGAATTAAATGCTGAAATTGAAGAGAAAAAGTAAGAAAAGAAAAACAAAGAAACATGAAGCTGCAACTTCAAGGAAAAATATAGAATATATTAATTTGAGCTTCTAGCTTGCAAAAAGAAAAGATTTCTTGAGAGTACTATATATGTAGAAATGAGCCAGAATACTTATAATGTAAATGAGGCTACCTTGTTACTCCCAGAGCTCTGCCTACCAGCAGAAAAAAAAAAAAAAAGAGAGAGAGAAAGAGAAAGAAGAAAAAAAAAGCATTTGAATACATTCGACTGCAATTCTTCTTCTGCAGCATAATCTGATTAAAAGGAAGCATTTGTTGTGAGATGGATTCCAACCTAGCAATAGATTATGTGAGATTAAGGAGAAGATGAAACTTTGATTTTAAAGTAGGTCTGAAATTATTTGGCTATCGGAGTGTGCAAGCCAATTCAGAAATTATAACAAGTCATTTGGAATTCCTTCCCCTTTTCCTTATCAGCCAAGTCTTGAATTCGGTCTTCCCCAGTTGCTCTTGGCAACTACAGTTACCTGTAAAGAGTACAGACCCCTGTCTGCTAGCGGTATCATCTGCCAGAGCAGGAGTGTAGGACATGGTGTGGCTGTACTCAGGGCTAGTCAGGAAACACTTTCAAATGATTTTCACTGTAAAACTTCTTTTAAATAGACATTTATATTTCTAGCCCCACATCCATTCTCCGTTTAGACAACTGAAATCGACATAGCTGCTGGGACTACAAGTCACAGCAACATTTACCCCATCTGGAGAATCACATCAACAAATCTGCAGATTTTAAGTCCAGTGGATGTACTCTGCAAAACTCAGGGATATCTCATATAAGTCCTCTCCAAGGGCAAACAGTTCAGCTCCATCAGACAGACCACAGCAGATGTTTTTTCATTGCAGAGTTATCTTCATGATCATTGCGAAGACTCTTGTCATGATTTAGTGTCTGAAGGTGGTCAGGCAGCAGAGAAGAAAGTGCCTTCTTTCCTGTAGGTGACTTCCCTCTCATCTGGCCAATAACATAGTTATGAGATAGAAGCAGAGACAACATACAATCAACGTACATCTAAGAGGTCTTTTCTATTGTGACCCTCTTCTTGGAAAATAGTCTCCAAAAATTATAGCTGTACCATTGCCGATGGTATTGAAAGCAACAGCACCATTTCAGAAAAGGGAAATGCAAATGAGACTTCGTATTCAGAGGCACCTACATTCATGGAAGGTTTTACTTCTGTGAATCACTGAAAATTTAAAGGAAAAAGAAAACTTTTTTGTAAAGTCCATGCTTGTTTTTGTAACGACTCGTTCTTATAAATGCTGAAGAGTCAAAGTTATGGAAGCAAGGCATTGGATTTAGGAATACACTAATTATTGTGATATTGAGGACAATGTGAAGCTATTTGAGATTTTGGGTGCTTTTGTGCCAGAAAAAGACTTCTGTTCCAGCTGCTTTGTTCTTTCAGAGAACAAAATGCTGAACCAACTCAGTAGTCTGGAAAGACGTGTGTACATCTGGAGAGATTCATTGACGTTTATGCACTTTGTGAGAGTGGTTACCTCTGATCCAGCTGGAAAAAAAAAATAAAAATAAATAAATAAAAAATAACTTACAAAAACACCTGTTTCTCTGTTACCTGCAGGCTGCTACATAAATTAGTCAGCCGGGGAATGCAGCAAGGCTCAGTGCTTTGGTTCAAACTTGCTTCCAAGTGTGTGCTGTTGGGTTACAGCCTCGAGTAAAAAGGCTCGTACAGCACTGACTCCTGGATCATCTGAACCCAGCTATGTCAGCATATATCCAAAATGATCTGCTGAGACTGCTACAGTCAGCATCTTACCCTGAAAAGCACTTACTGTGGCCAGAACTGCTCATAACTCACTTGCAAGCTGGCCAGTCAAGTGCGTAATGGCTTGTGCAAAGAATGCTGCTAACCTCTACCCTCAGTGTCAGTTTTACTTGTGGGATCACAACAAAACCTGGAGGACCACAGGACTACTTTGACCTGAACTAGAGTTGTCCCTACTGCTTGGCTCTTCAGCTTCCTTCTCAAATCTAACAGGCAGAAGGTGCATCCTGTAAACAAATTATAGATTAGTGCCACCACCACCCAGCTGATTTGGCAGAACAAAATTAAGAATAGAGACAGAAAACTTCCAATCTCTGGAGGCACATGACCTAACCACCAGAAAAACTGTACAAGAAGACCAGTTAGTGACCAGTTAGTGACTGTAACTCTTAGAAGATTAAAGGGTTGTAGAAAAACTCTACAAAAAAGACACAGGTACAGAGAAAACTGCAAAGGCATGAAAAAAAATGCATGTGGAAAATGGAAAAAAAAAAAAGAAGAAGAAGAAGAAAGGAAAAATAATATATAGTGGAAAAAAAAAAGTCCAAGGACAAAAAGATGTACAGACAGAAAAAATGGTGGGAAAGAGGAGCTTGTGTTTAATCTTATTCATATCTGGTATTGATCTAATGACAAGAGATTTGGTGCCATCATTATTTCTTTTCTTGATATTGACTCCTGACCTGAGGAAATCCCTAGTAACAGGTTATAATTCTCTTGTACTTAGTGCTGGACCAACAAAGAACAAGAAGATGTCACTTGCCCCAGTGAGCTTCCAGTCAAGCTGTCTTTGGGTTTTGAACAAGAGGAGCTGGTGATTTACACTGTACATTATTTTTCTTGAAGAAAGCAGGGAGAAGATTAATGTTTGGACAGCTGCTATCATGTGAGGCCAATCTTCTACAGTGAGGTAGGCTGTATCAAGCCAAGGTCAAAAGCCTGCAAGAATGAGAAGATTCAGAGTATGGGATGTTAGAAAGTAAGTCAATGGACTTCCAATTTCCGTCTGCTTTCTGGGGGCAAGAAACGAACATGCTACACTTACTGCAAACAACATGGAAAGGCAGGCCATGGCAACTGCAGCAGCAAGCTGGCTTGTACGAGCAGAACTTCGTTCATTGAAAATGTGGTGGTAGCTGGGTCACATGTCAGGTCTTCTGTAAGTGTTGGCTTTACCATCCAGGTCTTTTGCACAAACAACTGCAGGAAACTTGACAGGTTTTCAGCTACTGGCAAACTTAGATCCGTGCTTACCAGCTCTTCTGCACTTCATATTTCAGGTGGTATTTCAGAACTGTTTGCTTCTTTTCTTTTGAAGAGTAAGACAGAAGGAAAAAACAAAAAGTGCAAAATTTAGGACAAAATTACTACTGAAGACTTTAATTCAAAAAATATTACTAGTTAAGGCCAGTCCTATTTTTTTTATCACAAATAATCTCATTCATACGTAAGTTTAATAGTTCAGGAAAGGAAGGAAAGAAACTTTTATGTTGTGTACACTTCAAATTAGCAGAAGAACAGCAACCTCTCTGCAGAAAACAGGCATAAAATCAGGCGACACTTTTGAGATACCATGCAGTAATACATCCCAAAGTCAGACCTTTTCCTTTCACTCTGCTATCTAAATCCTCATCTGTTTGTTTTGGTATTTTGTTTGTTTGTTTGTTTTTTGTTGTTGTTCTTGTTGTTGTTTTTGGGAGGGGGGATTTCTTCTACAATTCTTCCCATTTCACATGTGTTGAAAGTCTCTATTTAGCCCAAGCTGCCATGTAAATACGAGTATAAAGAACACATTTACCAACTGCTCCTGTCTAAACTTAATGGGTGCTGTGACTCTTGACTAACACTAGAATTTAGGAGGTGCTGCCTGTCATCTTTTCCACAGTCAGTACCTTGCTTTTGAATACTTTGGGCATCTGGGAGTAGAAAATGGGGGATCCCAGTGAGAAGCCTAACAGGGGAGTTATGGCTTCTGTTTTAATAATTGCTCAGCTGAACTACAATTACCACAGCTCAGGGAGATAATAATAAACAGAGTTGCCATCAAATTAAGCTAGGCACATTTCATACGTCTGTGCCTCTTTTATACACATACGTAAGCAGAGGGAGTGGAGCAGAGAGCATACACATCAAGTGATAAATACCAGCCCCTGGGGGTTCTTAGAAAACAAATGGGATAATTTTGGAGAACCTAACTATCATTATTGTGATTATTTATTATTAAAAGCCATGCAGTAAGAAAGAGCAGCATCAGGTGATTATTGCTATGTACATAGAGAACTTTCAACATTTATTGTAAAATATTCTCTCATGTCAAACCAATAATCACCCTTTCAAAATGATACCGTGGAGAGCTATATATATGGAGTGCTGAGTATAAATCTTTTGATTCCCTGTTGTAATGTGCAAAGTGTCGCCTCTCACATGAAGGCTGCTGCTGCAGGGCTTTGTGGCAGCTGAAAAGCATATGTTGTGCTTCCCCCGCCTTCTCCTTCCCATTTCCTTACAGATTTTCAAAGTCTCTCTTGATAAATGTCTTCAGAAAAATATTTTATGAGGTGCTTACCTATAAAAATATATCTTTCAAGGCCGAGTACACAATGAAGCCTTAAACACTAACCACACACAAGAAACACTGTTCATTTGGTCCAGAATGTAGATGGGAGGAAATCGAAACCAATCAGTTCTTGGTGAGGGCCAACGTGGAACCTATTAACAGTTTGCTGTGACTTGATGTTATTCACCTGCTGTGGGAGAGAAGAGAAACTCTCTCACGGAGGATGTCCTTTTGTTCAAATGGCAGTTCATGCCTCAAGACATGGAGCCTAAAAACCTCAGCATGTGTGATCAAAGACTTGGGACAGCTTCTGCAAGAGGAAAAACCCAATGTGCTCAGACTCTTCAGTAGAAAGAGGGGAATGCTGAAGGGAGGAGATGGCCCAGATCTAGTGATAAATATCATGAATGGTTTAAAGAAATGATTGGGGAACAATCATTCACTTTTTTTTTTTTTTTTTCGCATAGCACAGTAACAAGCTACTGGGTTTAAAGCAGATGAACTCAAGTATTTTGTCTTCCAGCACATAATTATGCTTTAGAGATCATTGTCACAAGACAAAGTAAAAAAGAGGAATAGAAGTGCATTCAAAGAGCAAAAGAATGTTATATTACCAAAGTGCCTGGACTTTGATACTTCAGTGAACCAGTGACAGACCCTTTTTAGGAGAAAGGCTATCAGGTCGTGATGGTCACAAAGAATAAATCTCAAATCTCATAGCTGACACATTCACCATTGCAGTCCTCCTAAATAACTTGCAGAAGCATCAGTTCAAGTATGACCCACAGGGAAAAAAATCACTTACAAATCCCTGGGGCATGCTTGTGGTGCATTTCACATTTCCAAAACATCATGGCTATTTTACTGCTGCTCCAGAAGCAGCTCACTACAGGTTGTTACTTCTATAAAATGTTTTCAGTTACTTTGCGGGTGTTCACCATACCACACTGAAAGGTAAACAGCCTGTGATTGCCTGAGAGAAAAAATATATTTACTGTTACAGCTCTCCAATTCAGAAGAAAATATCAAGGTGTGTTATTTTCAAGGGAGGTCAACTGTCAAGGTAACTTCTCAACATGTACCTTTCATTCCGCCTTTTCAACATGTTATGAATATCCTCATAAGTCCTGACGTTTTGTTTTCCATGATACAAATATTACATCTTTTCCCTCACATTATACCTAGGATCAATGTGCCAAGAGTGAATCACAAAATTGCAAAATGTGGCACCATTATAGCTTGACTCAATGTAGCAGCTCCATTTATCATTTTAGGTGAAATTATTCTAGCTACGTAAAACAAGGAAACATCGGTGGATGAGGAAACAGATGTTACATCTGTTCCTGTTTCACTGTACAGACAGCAAGAAAGTATCAGCATAGCTTATTCCTAAATATTGCTGATTCTGTACAGCCATGGCCGTTTGCACTGAGATCTGTGGGACTTCAAACTTCTGAGACAGTGCTGCATGGCCTGTTTCAGTTGTCCTCTGGTCTAAAGTGAATAAAATGGCAATATCCAAGAAAAGAGCACACAGAGGACAGATGAAAAGGAGACTATTGGGGGGGAGGGGGGTGTAGATTTAAGGACAAGAAAATAGGTAGGTTATTTCCCACAAGGCCCTTGCCAATTTGCCTGTTACTTAGAACTTGCTCCTGAACAACTGTCCTCAGCTCCCAGTCCCTCACTCACTCCATGGCATCTGAAGGCACTAAGCTTGAAAATGGAAATGTTGTAATGCTGTGTCTTACATACCTTTGGCATGTGTTGTACCTATCCACAGTGAAGTATAATAGGCTGCCAAGGGACTATTCCCTCTTCCACTATCCACAGGAAGCCCTTTGCACTCTTGGATTAGAGAAATATTTAATTCCAGGCAGGAAGACACTATTGAGGTCTGAGATTACCATGATGTAGCTGCATGAATTTGATTTTGCCTTTTTTAACAACTCTGCATTGGGCTTGATTTTTGCAGTCTGTAAGAGGAAAAGTAGAAATAGAAATATGTCAAATCTACTTTGAAAATTTTGTTGTTTGTACTTTAAGAAAGTTCACCTGCTCCAATCCAAATATGCTTTCACTCTAAAAGTTATACCACCTTGGTTTCATACAACCAGGAGCTATTTATCTATTGCATTTATGATTTATTTAAAGGACTGCTTTGGGATCCAAAAGAATTTCAGGTTCTGTCTGGGCATTGGTCAGTGGGTGGTGAGCAATTGCATTGTGCATCACTTGCTTTGTGTATTCTTTTATCATTATTGTTATTGTTATTATTATTATCCCTTCATTTTCTGTCTTATTACACTGTTTTTATCTCAACCACAAGTTGTTTTTTTTTACCCATTTTTTATTTTTATTATTTCTTCCCCATCCCAATAGGGAGTGGAACAGACTGAATGGCTGTGTAGTGTTAGCTGCCTGCCAGGTTAAACCACAAACCCACACCTACTCTTACAGAACAATGTGAGCCTTGCTGCACAGTCATTTCTTCTCCCATCAGATGGAAAAGCTGTAGCAGAGAATAGACAAGGACTTCTTAATATCAGAGTTAAGACTCCCTTTTACTTTTCCCTATCCCTTCTTCATGCACTCTTGTCAAAGGGAGCTTCCCTAGCCCATTCCATGTTATATCTCAGAAAAAAACAGGACTTATTCTTTCAGCTGTTCCATGAACTAACATCCTGCATGCCTTTCAGTAACAAAGTTTAGCTTCAGGGTGATCTTGTGCTGTCTTTGAGTTTTTAACCAGATGATTTCAGTGCTCTTCCCAGTGCTAGCTGTCTCCCAAGACTGTGTGCTGAATGGGGGATGTCTTTTTTTTCAGTGCTTGTACAGGTATATGTGTCTCTTGTACAACCTAAATTTAGCTTAGATTTTAAGTATTATATACACTATGTGTTCTTGCTGACAGTAGAAAATCTAGGATCATCCAAGGAAAATCAGAGCAGACTGTATTCTGCTTCTATCAGCCATCAGTCTTCAAATGAAAGTGACAAACTACAGAAAATTATATTGTGCATCTACTTACTTATATAATAGCATTGGTGGCAGAAAGCTACCTTCCTGCCCTGCTGAAATGACCCAGACACCTAGCCTTGGGTTATTTCTATTACTAATGATACAGAGCTACAAATGTTACTATGCATTGTTGTGTAGCAAGTGCCTTTATAAATTTGCCAAGGTTGTGTGCAGCTGGAAGTAAACGTGGGGTAGCTCCTTTGCTTTTCATCTTTGGACACTAATCTATTGTACAAATGTTTAAACACAGCATGGCAACCCTTGCTGGTAAATTCATGGAAGAAATATCACCTGTAGACAATGACTGATGTCTGCTTCATGCATTTCTGCCCTACATTCAATCCATATATTTCAGAGGAGAAGATATCATATGGATTAAGTTAGTAACACTCATCCTCACATTTTCAAGGAGCATTTCCCTTTAAATCAAATCTCTGTGGACCCTGACAGGCTTTCACACCTAGTCTTATTTCATGCTGGAACTTTCCAGGGATACATTAGTCGTGCCTCACAAATCACCATGTTTACTAGTGAATGAAACACCGTACGCAAGCATTACTTAAATCCATGATGGAATCAGGAGCATTTTACACTTGTGTTGGTGGTGAGCTAAAGGACCCATCTCCTTGAGGCTTCTACCATATGTTTTGTTCTTAAAGCAAGTGTCTTAATAAGGCACTCACAGAAGATTTTGATTAGTGGAAGGTTCCCATGATATCTTTATCTTATGGTAGGTTTCCTCTATACTCATCTGCAGGCATTTTAATTTATTTTTTTTAATCTAAGGAGTATTAATCAGGGATCCTAATACATTTTTAGCCAACATCTCACTTATTTTTGTTCACAAAAAAAAAAAATGTATCTCTTCTCTCTGGTTTAACATGTTAATATTTGAATACAGGAAATATATATATAAACAGCAAGTGTCTCTGTTGAATACCTAGAGCACAACTCCCATGATACCAATGGTCGTGCATGTATGACAGTATCTAAACTGACTACCCCTGTGAAATGTACACTTCTGTGAGTCAAAGTCTGAAGTTTTTAATTTGGAAATAGACTTTGAAGTAACCTCTGAAAACAGCAGGAAAACGAGCAGAATCAAAGTCTCTGAGACACTACTGTATTCTGCAGAAGGACATTATCTGAACTCAGATAATTTACTAACATCTTGGTGGATATATGATATTCTAAACACTTGTGAGACTTTAGGTTGTAATGTTTTGGGCGAGAGAAATCAAACCTTCAAAAAAACAAGTTCAAGGAAAGTATCGTCCAGCCTGACTGCTGCCTTCTATAGTACAGGTGGAATAAAGCTAGGCAACTCTGATTAGCAAGCAGTCAAAGTAATGTTCTCAGGTAATAATGCAGCAGAACATAAGATAAGAGCCAGGCTGAAGCAGGTCCTTATCAGCTCCTTCAGTGCTGTGAATGGTAACGTTACAGGCAAAATTGGCCATGAACCCATTTATTCCAGATTGTTGTTTTTGACTCCCTTTTCCAGAAGACATGGATCTTGAAGTATGCAGAAGATGTGCAGGTCAATGATGTCCTAGTAAGGATAAGCACAGATTTTGTGTTACCTAAATCAGTTTGTTGGAAAAAGATCTAGAGTATCCCACCAAGAGGTGGCACACCATGACATAAGGAAATACCATATGGCCATGTTATAACAGAAGAACCCAGGCTGCTGTGGGTTGATTTTGCTGCGCTTTCTAATAGAGCTTCTGAGATGTCTGTGCAGAAAGAGTGTTGTATTTTTACTTTCCAAAGGGTGTAGCCTGTATTCCTTCACGTGACAAGGTACTTAAGCTGGCTGTTGTTGATACAATCTTCCTACATGAGGGCATGAGGTCTTTTAAGCTCTCTCAGTTCTTGGAGGAGAACGATAAATAAATACCTCAAGAGGGCAGTAAATTTCATTTGAAAACAGGGAATCTCTGGAGCTGCTTATCTAATCACAGAGGCAGAGTAGACTATAGGCTTACAGCAGATAGCTATGTTTTAGACAGCTAAATGTAAATTGAATTTAGTTTGTGTCCCATTGCACACCCATGTAACACAGAAGGAGCAAAAGGACTATTTCCATGTTAGTGTCCACACCTTGCTTCTGCACCCAAAGACAACAGGAAGGCAGGCATGCAATGCTTCATGCTTCCAAGGAAGCCATTTCTCACCACTTACCTGTGAAATTATCCTGTCTCTGAAGATGAGATACAGAACAAATCTATAAGGAAACCATGCAAAAAAGCCAGCCAAATCTCTGTCTGGGCAGCTAAACAAGCTGTTTGATCTTAAAAAATGCTCTGGTTGATGAATTTTAGTGATTGATATTCTCTCTTTTGGTGCGACAGAAGATACAAGTACATTCCCCACACTGGGTAAATAATAATGTTCTTCAAGTCAATGGATATCTCTAATTTTAATTTTATCTATTTAAATATAATTGCTTACATAACTAAAACCAAGCCTATAAGCTAGAAGGCATATCATCACCATGGGATCTACTGCACTGAACTAGAAAGTTAGGACAAACATACAGGTAACTGGCTCAGTAAAGTAAATGAGGAAGGAGAGAACAAATCAGTGCCACTTCATCAAAAAGCCTGGATGTTGCAGAAATATGTTTTGAGCTGTTTGGTGTGTAAACTGCATGGTCTTTGTGACCTAACATACAAAATAGCTTTCTGTCTACCCTTAAACATGCTCTTTGTCACCGTAACAAAAGCCACAGCTGTAAACAGTTTATGGTGCAATTGCTTGATCAACAGCCACCGGAATAAAAGTAAGATGAACCCATCTTTGTTGCCTCAACAGCCCTCACCTCTGCTACAAAAATGCTTTTTAACTGCCTGCAGACGGGCTTCTTCACAAGTGTTTCTAATTCAGCTAAACATCTTGATAGGAAATGTCATAAATTACATGTATGAGACTGTCAGTAGAATTTTCAACAGACGTAACATGAGTTTATATTGAAATAAAATGAGAACTTTGGACAAATTTCTGAGCCCATAAACATTTAACTTCACCTACAATCCCACTCACAAAGATATTTGGGAAATATTTGATGATCTCAGCTAGCATGTGATTGGAGGGAAAGAAAGACTCATAGTATGTCATTTCATTACACCTTGCATTGTAATCTTCCTGCATTTTCCAGAAGTGACTCCACTTACACATTCCAGAAGTGATAAAATGTACCACAAATGAACTATTGTGTCCATTTCCTGAATACTCATCTTGGACCGGGACAAGAATTTCTCTCTAGACTTTGATATTTATTTCCTGGTATATTTATTTCTCTGGTAGACATTTGAGATCTGGGTGCTGAAAAGATGCATGCATGTACTTAACTTTATATATGTGAGTACTGCCATTGATCTCAGCAGGACTAGCCTTTTCCTGAAGTCAGTGAGACTACTCATGTCTGAAATTGGGCAAGTAAATTAAATCTTTTCAAGATTAGGCTTGAAGCAAATATTTTTTCCCTCAACAGTGTTCAGTGCAAAAAAAAAAAAAAAAAGAGAAAAAGAAAAAAAGAAAAAAGAGAACAGGAAAAAAAAAAAAGAGAACAGGAAAAAAAAAAAAGAGAACAGGAAAAAAAAGAGAGAACAGGAAAAAAAAGAGAGAACAGGAAAAAAAAGAGAGAACAGGAAAAAAAAGAGAGAACAGGAAAAAAAAAGAGAGAACAGGAAAAAAAAAGAGAGAACAGGAAAAAAAAAGAGAGAACAGGAAAAAAAAAGAGAGAACAGGAAAAAAAAAGAGAGAACAGGAAAAAAAAAGAGAGAACAGGAAAAAAAAAGAGAGAACAGGAAAAAAAAAGAGAGAACAGGAAAAAAAAAGAGAGAACAGGAAAAAAAAAGAGAGAACAGGAAAAAAAAAGAGAGAACAGGAAAAAAAAAGAGAGAACAGGAAAAAAAAAGAGAGAACAGGAAAAAAAAAGAGAGAACAGGAAAAAAAAAGAGAGAACAGGAAAAAAAAAGAGAGAACAGGAAAAAAAAAGAGAGAACAGGAAAAAAAAAGAGAGAACAGGAAAAAAAAAGAGAGAACAGGAAAAAAAAAGAGAGAACAGGAAAAAAAAAAGAGAGAACAGGAAAAAAAAAAAGAGAGAACAGGAAAAAAAAAGAGAGAACAGGAAAAAGGAAAAAGAATAAAAAGAAAAAGAAAGAGAGATCTTTCCTTTTCAGACCTAGTATTTTCTATTCTTGACACTTTTGTTATCATCAAGACTACCTTATTCCTGTGTGTAATTCTGCTCTATTTTTTTCTGCAGTTGTAAAATGCATTATGTAAATTTCCGTAAAACTTAGCTTCTACTTGTTTTCACTGCAAACTCTGCTAACTTTGAAGTATTGTATGCTACCATGTAGCCACATTTTAAAGGTGTTGATTGGTTTCCTGAGCAGTTAGGTATATCTTACTGCATGTGGTTCTCTTCTATTTTATGGGATTCATATGCCACACTACTCACTTTTATGCCTCTGATTCTTCATTAAGGAGTGTGATTAACATCTATCATTGTCAAATTTGCATTGAAATAGAAACCATTGCTTTGAAGCATCACGGAGTTGAACTCCATGTTCTGGAACTGATGTGATTCTACACACACCAGTCATCCTAACATGGTTTCAGGTTAAGGCCAGTTGCTGCATATCTATAACTCATGGTGTTACCCACCCTTTTGACCTCTCTGGAGTGCTCCTTAAAATCTCCATTCTTTTGCTTCATCTTTCTGGTCACCTAAGGATTCTCAGTAAGTACAGCTGGACTTAAGCAAATGCTGCTTTTCCTTTCCAGATTGTATAAACAGCAATAAACAACATCTTGGCAACATACTTCAGTCAAAGAAGTTGCTTATATCAAACAGGAGGAATAAAACTAAGGAAAAAGAAGGCTATAATACAACAAAACTCTGTAGTCATATCCATCTTAAACTGAGGTGGGATGTCCAAAGTAAAGCCCGATTTCTTCAGACTGCCTAGAAAAGCGAGAAACAATTCCACAGTTACCCTATGGATGGAATTGGGTGTTTTTTCATCTGTTGTTCTTTACACATGTTGCTTCTCATAATGCCACATTTGGTGACAGCCAAATAAGCAAGATTTCCTCAAATAATAGCTCATTCTTCACCATTTACATTTCTGAAATATAACCCCAAGGTGTCCTACCTCCACTCTTACTAAGATTCTTTCTTCCATCTACGAGCAATTAAGTCCACATGTTCAACCAATAATAATTCTAGAAACCCAAGCACAAATCCATATTCATAAGGTAAGCAATGTAGTGCAAGTATATGTTTATGAATATAAATTTTTATATTTCATTCTGTGTATTGTAATACCCAGTACTTCATTTCCAGGCAAAAGAGTTACTTTTTTTTTCTTTTCTGTGTTCACAAAGCAAATATTATCAACTGCATAATAAACTTGTGATTACATTCTTTAGGAGTGATTGAAATTGGATGCCCTGAAGCCATAGATAGATTGCATTAGACTTATTGCTGTGAAATTGCTGAATCAGACACCAACCATAGAAATGTCTCCATTTCACAAGAAGAGCATTTGGCTAACGTTTTCTTGCTAGTCTGGAAATACTCAACCTGAACTGATAATTTCAAACCTGTAACTTTTTTCTGGCAAACAACACTCAGAGAGATCCCAAATTATTTCTGTTATGGGATCATTAAAAAAATAAATAAATAAATAAAATTAAAAAATATATACATCTTGAGAACTTTTGTGTAATCCACTTACATTTCCAGTTTATTCCTTCCAAATTATTGTTGAACCAAGCAGCATTGGGTGGAAAACAAATTTAGCAAAGACATTTGACTCAGTGTAAACAAGTTGGGAAAATATTTTTTAACCTGTTTCCTCAGAAAATTTGCTTGTATGTGCATCTATTCATCTGTCTGTTTGTACCTCCAAGTACTGTTACCTTTCACTGTTTTCCAGTTTTAACTGATCTGTAGAGGTTATAGTGTAAGTTTTCATACACTTTTGGAAAAGAGGCAATAAAATAGAGAGAAGAAAACAACACTGCAGAAGCTATATGCTGCACTCAACACCGATGAGTCCTAAGGGGATGCCCACAGATAAAAGATACTACAAACACCCCTAGGAGAGGAAAAGGTTGGGTCAGTGTTTATACTTCATGAGGCATCAGACAACCCAACTTTGAGGCACAAGTCACGGGAGCCCAGACCCAATTTTCCTTTTCCTCTTGGAACTAGGTATTGATCCAGCCATTAATTATCATTGGACGTGCTGATCATTGGCATCAAGTTCACTGCAGTGCACATAAGGATGATAAGAGACATATACAAAATGACTTACTAATTAAATGGCTGGGAATACACTTGTACACATTCAGTATTTAAATGTTGCTACAATGTTAGTGGTAAGAATAGTCATAGCGGTACTTCATAATTATGTATTTATTTGTTTCCTACCACAGATCACCCAAAGAATTTAGAAAACAGACAAACATTTTTACCTTATTTTCAGAGATAAAGCAAAGAAGGCAAGGGGCTCAGGTAACTTACAGAGGTAAAAAAAGATCCCTTCTCCCTCAGGCTCCAGCACTATCTTATAACTGTTTGATTGTGTCACCAAATAACAGCAGGTGCTGGAGGAGTAGTTAGTAAATACCATCACCCCAGAACCCCATTGGACATTTTCCATGATATCACTCAGTATCAGAGCAACAGTATGAGTGTAAATGCTCTCCTCTGCCTAACCTTCTAGACATTAGTCCATGGTCCTTTCACCTTACCCATGTTCTCAGCTTTATACATAGACTATATAAAATTGCCAAATCACCATATAGTTAAGTGGTTCCAGGTTTATATTACAGTATTCATTGTGGTTGGGAAAATATTCTCAAATACTGTTTAAACTTACAATAACTCTTCAGAAATTGTTTTTATATTTGACTGTGGCCTTTTATCTCTTCCTAGTGCAGACAGGGACCTGACTCCATTAATCTGCAACTGATTTGTGTGATGGCAACATTTCCAGCTGCACAAGTGCTGTAACATCTACACCTAAATTAGCTCATGAGTCAACATATCCAGTTGGGTTATTACATGTATTGCATCAATTATCTACAAATGAAATACAGCTGCGTTGTCTGTTGCACCATTTTAAAACATCTACTTAACGAGCCTCAGAGCTCAGAAAGATTGGGAGCATTTGGTGACAACAAATATAAAAGAAACCTAATCTGGTTCTACATTATCCAGCTGTAATTATTCTTTTATTTATTTTTTTTAGTAGAACCAAATCAAGTGTTTACCATAAACATAGGCGGTATTTTTAGTTTATTTGCTAAATAAGAGCTGGACACAAGAAGCATGCTTATGTCACAGTCAAAGGTTTTCACTTGCAAAACAAGGTCACCCAGGTCTTTGTGACAGACACTTGAATAAAAAAAAAAAAAATGGATTCTTTTCCAGCAGTTCAAGATCAGGCTGACATTTTGATTGATCCTCCTTAATCTTTTTCACATTTTCTTTTACTAAACAGGGCAGCATCACCATGGCCTCGCAGTTTCCTCCATTTCTGGGAGGAGGGGGAGCAGGGGAATTGGAGGGGAAGCACAGGATCGGGGTCTGAGAAGTTGTCTCCATATTTTCAGCAGTTGAAAGAATCTCCAGAGAGCTCCCAAATTGCCTGTATACTTTTTTATGTGCGGTGTGTTTGGCACCTGTTTTCAATTGCATCTTCAGATCAGAAGATCCTCCTACTTGGGGTCTGCAAGCCTGGCCATAGCATATAAAACGTCCCGTGCATATGGCTGTCATTTCTGTTTTCTTTGCAAATGATTTCTGCTCCATGTGTAGGTGTCTTGTTTGAGGCCTGCTTACATCATACATATGGAACTTGATCCCCAATGTAGGAAGTACGTACGGAGGGCATTTGTTTAAACTTTTGGTCAGTGGGGGTCATTCTCATTGTAAATGGATTTTCACTCATAAACTATGTGAGATTAGTTTAAGTCATCACTGGAGACCCCAGCTTTGCAGAATTCATGGCACATGAAAGCAAGATGACTTCTAGTTCAAACTTGTCCCAATACAGCCTCCATATGCTGGCACACGGGCCAGCAGCTTTCACACGACTATCCATCACAGCTGCAATGATGAGGGCTGGGGACATTCCACAACAGAATAAAATGTGGTACACCCTTTCCTGGAAAATAGCTGTCTCTATGAAGAAGTGAGATCACCAGAAGGAAGCTGACCCTTCTGCTCACGTGAGGGTGGCCTTACTTGCTCTGCAAATCCCTGACATCTGACCTGGAGACAGTCTGGGCTTAAAATCTGAGCAGACTTTTAAACACCCACATTCTGGGGAGTCTAGAGAGCAATGCTTGGCTGAGTTCATGACTGAGGTATGGTGTGGGAATGGAGGTCAGTATGAAAATGGAAGTTAAAGAAGAAGGAGAAAACAGTCCTTAAAATAAATGTTTAACCTATAACTTAAACAGGCTGTTCAGTCACAAAACGTCACAGCGAACAACCAACGTGCCTGGGGAGGCAAGCTAGCACTCCTCTTCACCCAGGGTACTATACAAGCCAAAGAAGTGACGCAAGAAAGCCAAAGAGGCCCTTTCTTCCTGATAGGGACATCTCCAGACACCCAGCAGCTGTCCAGCAGCAGCAGCACCCTTTGGCAGCACCCCAGACCCCCCAGGGAAAGGCTGCTGCGGTGGTGCCCAGACGCAGAGCCTGGGGGAGGCTGCCCCAAAAACACCTTGTGGGGCTGAGAGACCACAATGCCCATGCTGCAAAGCAGATGCCTCTGAGAAGGTGGCCCCCATGGCAATGTACAGAGGCCAGCTAATTGATCCGTCTTCTCCTACACAATGTTTTTTAACTGTCAGAAACGCAGCTTGGAAGGGCCAGTAAGACATAGTGAAAGAAACACAGGGTTGGGTAGGCTGGAGTTCTAGAGACGGTAGAAAACATCCTCCAGTGTGACCAGTGTGGGAGGCCAGGCCAGATGAGTGGGCGACTCCAGAACCTTCCCCACAAGACCTCTAAGAGGTCTGGAGTCACCTCCTGACATGTGCCCACCCTGAGCTTCCAGCCCACCTCACAGGGCACCCAGGTCCCAGACTGGGTGCCCAGGGCTCCCTTGGCCTGCCCACAGGCACCACGGCACTGTGTGACACACGGACCAGGGCTGGCTACTCGGAAGGGGTGGCACATCACATGAAGGAGCAGGCTGATGCTGCTCTCCCAGGGGCTCGGGTGAAGTTTGGTTTATAATATCCAAACATCCTTGATGCTTACATTCCTCTGGACAAAGGCTTTCACACTTGAGACCCCCAGTGTTTTCCTTCCCATTATCATGATTACAGAGCATGTAATCCCCTTTCTCCTCTTTTTTGCCTTCATTTGATCTGTCATCAAGGAGCTGTTTTCTTTGCTCCCCTGGCCACTGTGCCCCTCCCACCCTTGGCTATCTCTGGGAAACACACGCACGCACACATGGCCTTTACTGTAGGCCATCCCCCAAAGCAAGGGAAAAAAAAAAAAAAGAAAAAAAAAAAAGAAAAGATCAAAAAGTCACAAGTGTAGCAGATGTCAAGTGGTCCCTCAAGACCTCTACTTAACCCCTTCCTCAGGCTTTGCTGAACTTTGACAAGAAATCAATCAGAAGGAAAACAAAGCTTTTCTAGAACTTTACTGTGTTTTATTATAAATCAGGGCTCAGTTTATATATCCCAATGCCTTGCTCAACTGCAGGAAACATTTAATGAAGCCAGAGCTGGCTTAAAACCCTGGCTATGAACTTACTTACTACTAATTGGGGTTGTTTATGACTTTATGTAATAAAGTTTGACATTGCAAACTGTGAACACTTTTTACAGTACTTCCTTCTCTTTCTGCCCCTGAAATGTCATCTAAAACCAGGTGTATGAAATGTCTGTGCAGCAGTTAAGCAATCAATGCCTCTTATCTAAATGACAGAGATGTATGGGGCATTTAAAGCCTAATGATTATAAATGGGGGAGAAAATAAGCGTGGAGGAACTTTTCCATCTTTTTTCTCTAAGTACAGTATGCCTTGAAAATTTATATTCTCTGCAAGCCACCTCAGGATTGCCTACAACTCCTTACACAATGAAAAATTGCAGACCATTTTGCAGAGGGAAAATATCTTCTCAGATTGCAGCTTTGTCTACAGTTTGGGGAATACTGTCCAAACTAAAACTGAAAAATTTTTAATAAAAAACAGTAAGTCAGCCTGAAAAGATAGAAAACTCCAGAAACAGTTAGTTGGAAAAAACCATTGAAAAATGGTTTTCCTGTGTGCGCAGTGGGCTTTCAAGGTCCTCTGAAGACAGTTTTTTTTTTTTTTCCTACTGATGTATTTTATTCTGAGTCAGTTTTGGTTTTCAGCTGCTGGTTGCAGTTCTGCAATCAGTTCTACCCTGGCAGACCTTTTCACCTAGGCATAGATCCTGTGAGGGCTTTTCATCTTTGCACAAGACATAACTCCCCCAGTTAGATCAGATTGCAGGATCAGGGCCTAAGCATGAATACATCCAGTCCTCTCAGGAAATGCTTGACTCAGCCAAAGAAGTGTAACCCAAGAAACAACACTCTACTTGGTATGGAAAAACCAACTTCACTGAATATATTAGTCTGTAGTGCTCTGCCATCACAACCAGCAGCTACAAGAAAAGGTGACATTCTTACCTTCTCTGACATGCCAGTCCTCTCTCAGGCTCATTTTGGAAGACTAAAAATATCAACGAATTCTGCGCAAGCACAGGGGTCTGTAATTATGGCTCTTCATGCATGACTGGCACCTTTATTGTGTACGATGTGGTTTGATCTTTATCTACCTGATTACAGGCAAAAGGAGAATGGGAACATGGCCTTCATCTCTACTTTACCTCCCCCAGCAGTGTGGTACATTTCAGCCTATTGTCTGTCTTATCACTGGCAACCCAGCCACTTTCCAGGACGCAATAATGGATGTTTCTGTCTGGTGGCTGTAGCTCATGTTCAGTTTATCTGTTCATGTATCATAGTCTAACAACCTCGGGGGACCTGAGTCCATCCAACTAATACCAACCAATTGCACTTGCACAGAAGGTTCAATGCCAGATCTATCTTCAGCAGTCACACCCTTTCCCCATATTTTTTTCCTTGTAACTTATGTCCTACACAAAACTGTGCCTTGCCTGATGGCTGAGGAAAATGAATTTCACTTATTGAGGCATATGTTCCAGAGGCATCCAGCTAGAAAACTGAAGGTGGAAACCCAGGTCATGCAGGCTAGTGCTGCAAGGATGAAATCCAACATCATGGATCCAAAGCACGAGAGGACACAGTGTGACATGCAAAAGAGTCAGACCTCCATAAACATACAAAATCTGAGCTGAACACCTAATAGCCAAAGGATGAAGGTAGGCATCACACTTAAGGGTACAGGGAACAGCACGTTATTCTATGTACATCCAAGTTGTCACGAGCTCTGGGCAAGGTATGCAATACTTGGCAGCCTTGTAAGCATGTCTAGGTATCTAAGCATGTGATTAGATCCCATCTGACTGGGATATTCAAATGAGCCCAAGCAGGATAGATATCTAGCATCATTTTTTCCTAGATCCTCATCTTGTAATTTGTCTTGGTATGTCTGAAAATTTTCATAAGTATCTATCTATCTATCTGTCTGTCTATCTATTTATCTGTCTAACTATCTACCTACCTACCTACCTCCCTCCCTACCTACCCATCAACTCCTGGAATGTCTAAACACCTTTGAAATGCTGGTACTTAAGTCTGGGTTCTCTGGAGCATTGCCTTGTTACATAGCTAGGTAAATGCCTTCAAAATGCTTCTAGTCAAAACAAAAAGGGGCAAATCCTTTGTTTTTCTTAAATTGTCAAGAAAAAAAAATTGTCTAGAACAAAGCCGGAATGCATGATGCAGTGTCTAACATACAATTATATATTATTCACTTCATTCCTGTAACTAAGAGGTTTCTTTCTGTGTCTTTTACAGATAAAATAGTGTTAAGTCAAGTCAGCTTTTCTTTTTTCTTGATGTCCAAAGAGGATAAAAATATAGCGCAGGTGTAATTAATCTTTTTTAAAAAGCAGTTTACCTTTCTCAAAGTACCTCCACTATAGTATGTAGAAAAAAAAAGAGAAATGGCCCTCTCTAGTGCTACAGGATTTCTCTCTTTAATCAAAAGCATTTGATGGCTGATCATTAATAACATGTTTGTCAGTAACTGTAGTCTGGTTCAAACACCGTTCTTTGAACTGGAGTATCATATTTGGGTACACTGCAAGTCCACAGTGATTTTTACACAACGTTTTATTTTACCTTTTCCTTGTGTCAAGAGATTCAAGTTACATATGAACTGACAGGCAGATGCAATAGATCCTCTGCAGAGAATGATGATAGGCAATGGGTTTTGTAACTTTTCAAAGTGGACTGCCATATTTCAAGTGTCTAACCTGGTGATGAATCAGCTATCATTTACCATTAAATGCTTTGGTCTCTGCCTTCAGAAATGTGAGGTTTGGGGTGGGTTTGTGTCTTTTTTTCCTTTCTTTTCTTTTCTTTTCTTTTCTTTTCTTTTCTTTTCTTTTCTTTTCTTTTCTTTTCTTTTCTTTTCTTTTCTTTTCTTTTCTTTTCTTTTCTTTTCTTTTCTTTTCTTTTCTTTTCTTTTCTTTTCTTTTCTTTTCTTTTCTTTTCTTTTCTTTTCTTTTCTTTTCTTTTCTTTTCTTTTCTTTTCTTTTCTTTTCTTTTCTTTTCTTTTCTTTTCTTTTCTTTTCTTTTCTTTTCTTTTCTTTTCTTTTCTTTTCTTTTCTTTTCTTCTTTCCCCTTCTCACGAAACACAAAGAATGTCCAGTTTTGCTTTTATTAAAACCCATCCCAAAACTATAACACACTTCAATGCAAACAGGACAAAGCCCAAAATAAACCTATGAAATTGCTTCAAATTGCAACATAGTCATATCCTTGAAGAGATAGCATTGTCATTAACATCTTCTACAGCCATCAAAGTCTGTGAGAATGTCTAACTGACTATGTCTGGCAGTTGAATAGCAGCAAATAGATATTTAAGATTTTGAGGATATGTAGTTATTTGTGCCAGACTCACAAAAGATACCAGTCTTTGATCTTTGAAAGAAAGCATTATTCTTTGTCGGAAGGAAGGAAGGAAGGAAGGAAGGAAGGAAGGAAGGAAGGAAGGAAGGAAGGAAGGAAGGAAGGAAGGAAGGAAGGAAGGAAGGAAGGAAGGAAGGAAGGAAGGGAAAAGAAAAGAAAGAAAGAAAGAAAGAAAGAAAGAAAGAAAGAAAGAAAGAAAGAAAGAAAGAAAGAAAGAAAGAAAGAAAGAAAGAAAGAAAGAGAGAGAGAGAAAGAGAGAAAGAGAGAAAGAGAGAGAGAAAGAGAGAAAGAGAGAAAGAGAGAGAGAAAGAGAGAGAGAAAGAGAGAAAGAAAGAGAGAAAGAAAGAGAGAAAGAGAGAAAGAAAGAGAGAAAGAAAGAGAGAAAGAGAGAAAGAAAGAAAGAAAGAAAGAAAGAAAGAAAGAAAGAAAGAAAGAAAGAAAGAAAGAAAGAAAGAAAGAAAGAAAGAAAGAAAGAAAGAAAGAAAGAAAGAAAGAAAGAAAGAAAGAGAGAAGGAAGGAAGGAAGGAAGGAAGGAAGGAAGGAAGGAAGGAAGGAAGGAAGGAAGGAAGGAAGGAAGGAAGGAAGGAAGGAAGGAAGGAAGGAAGGAATTGTATGAAATTTTACAAAGATTTCAGAGAGTTTGATATTGTTATGGTTTGTCTAATGGCTCTGAAATTGGCATACACAATGCAGCGAAATGACAGATTGATGGTCACCACAAATATCAAAGAATATCACCTGCTGACCCAAATATGGTGTACCCTTATGGTATCAGATTCTTCTTTTGCTTTTTATTATGCTTTACTTAAAAAGGTCAGGGTAGACTGAGAATCCCAATGAAATTCAATCTCTCCATTTAACAGGGAATCTAGTAAGATGTCTTGAATACTATAAGGAAACTGTATTTTGAGGACTGGAGTAATCCCAAGGGGATCTTATCCTGCCTACAGATGAAATACAACAGACCTGATACTTTATTCATAGTCAAGCAATATTTTACTTATTATTTTTAATTACAATTCTATTACTCATCATTTCAAGCATTAGCTTTATGTACAGCTATAGGGTTTGTGAGAAACAACATAGAGCACATAGAGAAATGACCATTTACAATGGTTAATTCTTTTTGCATAATGTTTTATATAGAGATGTAATAATAATAATAATCATCATCATCATCTCTCCAAACTCACAGAAGCCTGGAGCTAAAAATGCATGTCTACCAGTAGCAATACATTTGTCCTCACATCTTCTCCATATAGTATATGAGGAACACAGGAATATGAACCCATTTAAGAATGGTTTCTTCATCCAGGTTTCCATTAGCATACAACCCTTAAACTCAGGCTTCAGAATATCAGACCCAGTCCCACAGAACAATGTGTCATACCATAGCTCTTTGTCAATTCCTCTTTTCCAGAATGCAAAGAAGCCATCCTGTTTAAAACTATGAAAAGATAATAGCCTCATATACCCTTCTCTCAACTCTGATGGAGGTGTTTGGCATTCAAAGATTATTGCCTTTTAGTGTATGCATGCAAATAACTGAAAAAGAAGTAAGAGTCTAAGACAAACATCTCCCAGCTTTTAAAAATCACTACTGCTGGGGAAGAAAATAAAATCATTCTTTGGTTACCAGGGTAAGTAGGACAGTTATTGGCTTGGTTGTCTTCACCTGGGACAATGTCACTGTTGAGAGGACCTCTTTCAGAGGTCATCTTTGCAGCCTAGAGTCAGATCCTAGTTTTTTTATTCTTTAGACACTGTTTATTTATGGTTGACTCTAATGAAAGCAATTAGTCTCCCTGATGTCATGACTACTAAAACTGCATGCAGTTACTCCTGAATAACGATGTTCAGCTCCCTTTACTGTGGAGTACTGTGGAGTACTGTTTCCTGATGCAGCTGGTTAGACAGCCTACCAGTTGAGGTGCTCCGCTAGACCTTCTGTTCACAAACAGTGATAGACTGGTGGGAGATGTGGTGGTCGGGAGCTGTCTTGGGCAGAGTGACCATGAAATGGTAGAGTTCTCTATTCTTGGCAAAGTCATGAGGGGGACCAGTAAAACTGTTTAGACTTCCGGAGGGCAGACTTTGAGCTGTTCAGGACACTGGTTGGCAGAGTCCCTTGGGAGGTGGTTCTGAAGGGCAGAGGAGTCCAGGAAGGCTGGGCACTCTTCAAGAAGGAAATCTTAATGGCTCAGGAGCGGTCTGTCCCCACATGCCCAACGACGAGCCAGCATAGAAGAGGACCGGCCTGGCTGAACAGAGAGTTGTGGCTCGAGCTTAGGAAAAAAGGGGGGGTTTATAATTTCTGGAAAAGAGGGCGAGCCACTCAGGAGGATTATAAGGATGTTGCGAGGCTGTGCAGGGACAAAATTAAAAAGGCCAAAGTTCATCTGGAGCTCAATCTGGCTACTGCCGTTAAAGAAATGTTTTTATAAATACATCAACATGAAAAGGAGGAATAAGGAGAATCTCCATCCTTTACTGGATGCGGGGGGAAACTTAGTTACAAGAGATGAGGAAAAGGCTGAGGTGCTCAATGCCTTCTTTGCCTCAGTCTTTAGCGGCAAGACCAGTTGTTCTCTAGATACCCAGTGCCCTGAGCTGGTGGAAGGGGATGGGGAGCAGGATGTGGCCCTCACAATCCATGAGGAAATGGTTGGCGAGCTGCTACAGCACTTGGATGTACTCAAGTTGATGGGGCCGGATGGGATCCACCCAAGGGTGCTGAGAGAACTGGCAGAGGATCTGGCCAAGCTGCTTTCCACCATTTATCAGTGGTCCTGGCTATCAGGGGAGGTCCCAGTCGACTGGCAGCTAGCAAACGTGGTGCCCATCTACAAGAAGGGCCAGAGGGTAGAACTGGGGAACTATAGGCCTGTTAGTTTGACCTCAGTGCCAGGGAAGCTCATGGAGCAGATTATCTTGAGTGTTATCACACGGCACTTACAGGGCAAGCAGAGGATCAGGCCCAGTCAGCATGGGTTTATGAAAGGCAGGTCCTGCTCGACGAACCTGATCTCCTTCTATGACAAAGTGACACACTTAGTGGATGAGGGAAAGGCTGTGGATGTGATCTACCTTGATTTCAGTAAGGCTTTTGACACCGTTTCCCACAATATTCTCCTCAAGAAACTGGCTGATCATGGCTTGGACTGGTGTATGCTTCATTGGGTTAAAAACTGGCTGGATAGCCGGGCCCAAAGACTTGTGGTGAATTGAGTCAAATCCAGTTGGAGGCCGGTCACTAGTGGAGTCCCCCAGGGCCCAGTACTGGGGCCAGTTCTCTTCTATATCTTTATCGATGATGTGGATGAGGGGATCAAGTGCACCCTCAGTAAGTTTGCAGATGACACCAAGTTAGGTCCATGTGTCGATCTGCTCGAAGGTAGAAAGGCTCTGCAGGAGGATCTGGATAGGCTGGACTGATGGGCTGAGGCCAACTGTATGAAATTCAACAAGGCCAAGTGCCGGGTCCTGCACCTGGTGCGTAACAACCCCAAGCAGAGCTACAGGCTGGGAGATGAGTGGTTAAAAGCTGCCTGGCAGAGAAGGACCTGGGAGTACTGGTTGATAGTCAGCTGAATATGAGCCAGCAGTGTGCTCAGGTGGCCAAGAAGGCCAACAGCATCCTGGCTTGTATAAGAAACAGTGTGGCCAGCAGGTCTAGGGAAGTGATTGTCCCCCTGTACTCGGCTCTGGTGAGGCCGCACCTCGAGTACTGTGTTCAGTTTTGGGCCCCTCGCTACAAGAAGGACATGGAGGTGCTCGAGAGACTCCAGAGAAGGGCAACGAAGCTGGTGAGGGGTCTGGAGAACAAGTCTTATGAGGAGCGGCTGAGGGAGCTGGGGTTGTTCAGCCTGGAGAAGAGGAGGCTCAGGGGCGACCTTATCGCTCTCTACAGGTACCTGAAAGGAGGCTGTAGCGAGGTGGGGGTTGGTCTATTCTCCCACGTGCCTGGTGACAGGATGAGGGGGAATGGGCTAAAGTTGTGCCAGGGGAGGTTTAGGTTGGATGTTAGGAAGAACTTCTTTACTGAAAGGGTTGTTAGGCATTGGAATGCGCTTCCCAGGGAAGTGGTTGAGTCACCATCCCTGGACGTCTTTAAAAGACGTTTAGATGTTGACCTTAGTGATATGGTTTAGTGAAGGACTTGTTAGTGTTAGGTCAGAGGTCGGACTCGGTGATCTGGGAGGTCTCTTCCAACCTAGACGATTCTGTGATTCTGTGGACTGTTGACTTCAGACAAAATATAGGCAACTTTAAGAAAATAGGCAGTTTTAAAGTTACTTTCAAGACATTAATTTTCAGCCCACTCAGCAACAAAAAACAGCCATCAGATCAGTATGTGCAATAAAAGGCAAAATGTTCCTGCAGCATCCATCATCTCTGAAAAGACACTTACAAAAATCCACATCCCCTTTTTCTTCTCTGTTCTCATCTCCACCATCAGTCACTTGCTTCAAGCCACAGGTGGAAACCACTGAAGAGTTCTTGAATTATTTGTTAACATATTATGTGTGCAGTGTATTTTTAGGTGGAATAGGTTTTGAGAAGCAGCTTCTGAAGGATAAGTCAGCCTCTCACACTCTGTAATAGCCCCTCAGGAGGGTATTCCTCAGCCAAGTCCTCATATTAATGGCAGAGGACAGAGGGACTGAGGTCAGGGGATACTGTAGGCGATTCTCCTTAGCTGACACTTGAAATAAGTCCCAGAGACTGACAGCTGTATCAGGATTTTCCAGTGGGAAATATAAATCAGGGAATTATAACCTGGTTCCTGATTCTGTTTCCTGTATTTCCCTGAAGTGACTGAAATCTGGTAACAGGTGAGAATTCAGTTCATAATGTGTGAAGAAAGTGCAAGCATACTCAGGAGCAGAAGTAGGCAGCAACTCAGGTGCCAAAATAATTTTCTGATGGATCAGTAGCTCAGCTGAATATCTTACCTTATGGTGGTATACTTTAGTCTAGTCAACTGCCTCTTAAATGAGTTCAAATGCCTTCTCCCTTACCATTTTTTTGGAATTAGGATCAAGGTATTGTCCTGGTTCCAGTTAGGACAGAGCTAAGTAGCTCATAGTAGCTGGTAGGGTGCTATGTTTTGGATTAGGATGAGAAGAGCACTGATAACATGCTGATGTTTTAATTGTTGCAGAGCAGTGTTTACACCAGGCCAAGGACTTTTCGGCTTCTTGCTCTGTCCTGCCAGCGAGCAGGCTGGGGGTGCAGCAGGAGCTGGGAGGGGACAGACCCAGGACAGCTGACCCAAACTGGCCAAAGGGGTATTCCATACCATCTGACGTCATGCTAAACAATATATAGGGGTGGCTGGCCGGGGTGGGGGGCCGGCTGCTCGGGAATAGGCTGGGCATCGGTCAGCGGGTGGTGAGCAATTGCATTGTGCATCACTTGTTTTCTTACACATTATTATTGTTAATACTATTATCATTATCACTATTATTATTATTATTGTTATATTATATTCCTTATATTCCTTATATTATTATATTCCTGTCTTAATAAACTGTCTTTATCTCAACTCACCGGCTTCACTTTCCCGTTTCTCTCCCCCATCCCAGAGAGGGAGGGGGGAGGGTGAGCGAACGGCTGTGTGGTGTTTAGCTGCCAGCCGGGTTAAACCACAACAGGTATACTCCCAAGAAAGTCAGTAGAAAGATGCCCTCCATCATGATCTGGAGCACCTTCACACCTCTTGAGCTCTATTTTGGGGGAAAAAGTTAATGCACCTGTGGGTGAATAGCAAGAAAATCTCTGGAGGACAGTGGTCTGGAAAGATAAACAACTCTCCTGAGAAGTCATTACAGCAGTTTTGGCATTTAAATCTTCAGAAGACATTGCAAGTAAATTGTTGGCAAAACAATATCTCCAAATTTTAGGACAGATCCTGTCATGAGAACCTCAGTCTGGTCTGATGTTGTAACATAAGCCATCCTATTTGAACTGCAATCCATTCAGGAGAAAACAAACAAACAAAAAAAAATTCTTGATTAAATCCTTCAGAATTACAGAAAAAATACTAAGATATTCACTCATATACATTATCGAAGGATAAGGTTCAACAGATTTATATATATATTTTTTAAATTTTATTTAAATTTTTAGGCAGAAATTAAATTTAGCCTTAGCAAAACCTGGCAGCATTTTCTCAGAGAAGCAATGGAATTTTTATAGAAAGGCAAAAATCTTCAAGTTTTGTGGTATATCTGATTACACAATAGAGTTCTCATCACATTTGTGTAGTTAGGCATAGTGGTTGACAAAGGATGAGCAGTGCTGGAAAGCGTCTATTTCCAAAGCAGAGGACATGTCTCCTGTCTCTTAGCATTGACCTTACGTTGGACCTTCATCCTGAGATGACTGAACCAGCAGCTCTTTCTCTGTGACAGTGTATTTAATCCTGACTCTCACGAGGCTGCCTTGAACATACCAGTTACTGCTAACTGTGCATGGACATTGACATCTGTTCCTTAGAAACCACAGTGATGTAACAAAACCCATTTTTGTTTGGATTGTGAAAAAGCTCTTGCTGATGACAATACAGACCCTAAAATCTTACTTTCCCATAACTGCCTTTTTGCTAGTTATTGCTCAGTTTGGTTTTGTTGGACTTGTTTGCAGTGGTTGTCGCTACATCACCTTAAAATACTACAGTCAGACATATTTGTGTAGTAATGTCCAGGAATCATGAAACTGTTTACAGGGTTAGAAAGGACAGCATATGGAAGAAAAGGAGAAAAATCTCTGCCGTACAATGAGTTTGCTCTCTCCACCCATGCTCAGCAGTGGGCATGGAGTTTTTAATGGGTTCATTTTTGCTGGTAGAGGAAATCGGGAACTGAGAGCATTAAAGGAACAAAGATCTGAAATAAAAAACAATAATCACATAGTTTTTGGACATGAAATGTAATGTATTGAGCAGAAGCTGTATGCTCTTTAGTTGGTACCAAAACAGCTTCAAAATCAATGTGTGCTTGGTTAAGAGGGAAGCCCAGAGAAGAACAGCCTGCACCTCAGCTACAATGTACATGGGCCATCACAAAATGTACAGCAACATTGTTCAGAAGCAGCCATCTAGGAAATAACAGTGATTTCTTGGAAGAACTCTGGACACATTTTTAATACAGAAGAATACTGTTTTCGGGAGGTTGTTTTCCAACAGCTCTGACCAAGATTCTGACAAAATGATAGGCTTATGCATTGCCAACCTGCATAAAAAGTACTGACTTCTGCAACAAGAAAATTACAGGACCCAGCTCTTCTTCTGGGGAAAGAACAGAGAATATGGTGCTCCAGCAGTCTTCCCTGCATGCAGCAAATAAATCTACATGAGATTAGGAAGCTTATATCACTTGTACCCAACTGCCATGTATAAGCAAAGCTGGCATTCAACTAATTCATGAAGGTAACAGCACAGAAAAGAGAAATTGTGAAGGGAACAGACTCCCAGAACTCCTTAGAAGGAAATGTATGAATAAAAGATAAAGGAGGTGAATGATGAGCTGGTGAGAATCATACAAGGCTAAGACTGGCAAATGCACCATCCTATCATTTTAGTGGAATAGGCAGACCCTAAGGGATTTCTTGTCTGCCCTGCAAGTACACTGAGCCTATGGATGGTAAACAGTGTATAGAGAGGTATCCTGTGTCTCAAAAATCATAACACTGAATAAAAGCACTTAACTCATGATATTCAGATATCCAGCAGAATACATCAGGGGCTGTAACTGGAAAACAGTAGGTTCTGTGCATGGGCTAAAACTGGACCTTTTTGAACTTTGAGGAGAATGAAACATTAAGCCACCCAAGGAGAAAATGCAAATACACAGCAGCAGTGACAGGCATGGTCTGAGCATTAGAAAGAGCCCTACCATCACAAACTGCCTTCTTGTCATAAACTATTCATTCAGACTTCTGGACAGTAACAGCAGCCCGTACTGGTCATAGAGACAAGCACTCAGAAGCCCTGTGCCTGAAGCAAGTCAGTTTCTGACTGTAGACGTAATTTACTTGTGGACAGTTTGTGCAACTTGGCAGTGAAAGGACACCAATCACATTCCACATTTACTACACTGCAAACAGTTTAAGGGCAAAAACATGGTATAAGAAGTATCAGAGACAGACATATGCAGGATCAGAAAATGTTATGAGAATGACCTAAAGACCTCCCAAAAGCAAGGCACAAAGATTCTTTCATAGGTACAATTATGCAGGACAATCTATGCAAATGCACAAATCACTCCGCTGCAGTGATGGCTCAGTATGTACTAATGTGACATTACAAACACGGTCACTCCACACACACAGTCAGAAAAACTAACCATGGACACACTGGATGGAGAGATGAGCACCCTCACGAAACAGCATCAGTAGAGCCCAAGCTGATAAGCAACAAGAAATCCTTAGGACAGGCTATTGTGAAATCACAAGAAAAAAGAAAAGAAAAAAAAGGAAAAAAAAACACTTTGTAATGACAGCCTGCTGTCATCACAAGACTTGCACCCATTACATCAACCATGCCTTCTTTAAGCATCCGTGTGTTTTTTTAAAGGGTGGGAGTACAGCTGAGGGGAAAATAAATTAACTCACAAACAAATAAAGAGTTGGGTCAGAGAGGGCAGGGAGAAATACAACTTTGAAGAATTTTACATTATTATCTGACTTTATTGACTGCAAGAAAAATAATCAGAAAGTTAACCAGGTTAAAAGGCTGTGGGTAGCTCTACTCAGTTTTGCTAGCTCAAATGAACGTGACAGAAGTCTGTTGTGATGGACAGCTTCCTGAAAGAGGAGGGACAAAATAATACATGTAGCAACATGAAAACACTGTTCAGAAAAAGAGTTTAAGGAAAGAAGACAGACTTCATGGGAGAAAGAATAAAGGCTGGGTGATGCGTTTTCTTGTCTTTTTCTTTCCTTTTTATGTGACAGAAAATGGAGAATGCTGTTCCCACTGAGTGGAGCAAATCTCCAGAGAATTATCCAGGTACTTACTGGAACAGTTGTGCAGGCTTTTTGTGCTGAGGTTAAAAGTTAAACCAAATCTTAACTTTAAAATCATATTGAAAAATTTGTTTGGGCAAAACAGAGTCCTCAGGGCTAGCCAGCGAGTCAAACAATTAAGGTTCTGCTTGGAACAGTTCATAAAAGAATTCCCAGTTCAGGCTTGACAAACTTCCTTTCTCACCTGTGTTTTTTGTTAGCTTCCTTCTACCTTCTCAAGAACAAATCTGACTTTCTGAAGCTCCACTGCTTGTCATCATTAACTGAAATGGAAAGCTTTTGTTAACCAGTTTGAATTGTTTGACTGTGATGAAATAGTTTTGATTAGAGAATGTTTTATGTTACTTTCCAGAGTTTATTTTTCCTTTTAAAGGTAATATGAGACCATAGGTTAGATTTAGAGTTTTCTTAAGTAAAGTAGTTTGTCCAGAGGCAATAGATATTTTGGTAAAGGAAAAGCTATCTGTCTTCACTTGCATTATGCTTGCTGTTTGTCCTCTTCATTATATGAAATGCATTTTACCCACTGTGTTTCCAATACCTTTAGCAGTCACGACTTGCCATTGACCCCTTTAGGACAAGTACATGCTCTTAATGTGAGCTTTGTGATTTCTTATGAAGCAACAGAACTGAGCTACTTTCTGGTTCTGCTCTGAGGGCATTTATAACGCCCCACAGGCAGCAAATAGACATGTTCATTAGACTGACATGGAAATGGAGAAACCAGGAGTGAAAAGACTGTAATAAGAACTGCACCCATCCCAAGCAATACTGGATCCAAAGTATAGCACAAAAGGGGTGATTGACAAAACAGAGGAGACTCAAGTCTGAACTGGAGATTTGTATAGGAAATTTTTTTAATCTATACCCTCTCCATTGTGGGGAGCATGGTCCTTTAAAGAATGACTACTTCTGAGAACCATCAGCATTACTGCAAATAAAATTGAACAGACATATCAGGGGCTAAGACATAACTGCAGACAAACAGGTTGAGATAAATACTTAAATAGCAGGCTCCCAAGGTTCATGACATATGAGTGCTTCCATCACAACGTGGGCACTTAATCCTCAGGAGCAATATTTAAGGTAAATTTGAAAATGAAATTTGGAAATTTGGAGGTTTGAAATTTTTTGAATTTGCAAAATAAAATTTGGAAATTTGGAAATTCATGGTTTCTCTGTGTGCACACAGAGAAAACAAGAATATTTATTTCTGAACAATGACAACCAAGATTGAAAAAGCAGGAGTCAATTCCAATGAGGAAAGTTGTCCATAAAATTAGCAAAACATCATTACAGGTCTCCATGTGGAGGGTCATCTTGGCTTTCAGTATATTCTGTCCCATGGATGAGGAAGTGACTTCCAGGTAGGCTCTGGACACTGTAACAGTACCAAAGGTAATGTCTCCTTTTCTTCTCTTCCCTGAATATTTTTTTGAGGCACTAATGTAGGTACCACTTCCACAAACCCTGCTACTGATTTTATGGGTACTCCATAACTGAACAGGAGGGGAGAATGCTGCTCATCTGACCTCAGAGCTAGTTGGGAAACATAAAAATCATTTGATGCTTGGATGATAAGCATCATCAGAAAGCCTTGGGGGCCTCCTTCATCCCACAAATCTACGGTGACTGCATCACACCTGCATCAGGCAAGTCTGGCCAGGTTCCTTGCACGGATCAGAAGCAAGGCCCATGGACAGTTGGTGCAACGTATCCCAGTGCAAGGCCATCGACACTTATGTACTTGTTTTGTGTATAGTTGCCCACTTTCTGTACTAAGTATCCCAGCTGCCAGGAATGCTAGGAAATAGCCTTTTGCTGCAAAAACATGAGAAAAGCTATTTCCCATAATTTTTTTGCATTGAGAGCCTGGGATATGACCAGCTGATCACCTGGGGAACTTGGAAATGTGACCCTTTTAAACTCTGTATTTAGAGTCCTGGAGGGTGCAGGACTTATCTTTTTATATTTCCATACTATTTGACTCTACATCTGTTTTAAAAGAAAGTGACCAATAATGAATGACCCATGTGTATTTCATCTCTGTGTATGCATTCTTCTATAATTTCTTCCATAATTTACAAAGTTGCTAAATCAGATTGGAGTTTTTAATCTCGGATACTTATAAAAGCTAGCATAACTGTCCATTGAAATAATCCACAGATGAAATAAATAAACATTAAAAAATAAAAAATAAAAAAAGGCTAATCCCAAGAAAAGCCCAGGGCTTTTTATGTCAACAGCCATGGGCTGGTATGCACCCAAGAATGAATGAATGAAACCCCAGACTGTCATTTAGTGTTCACTTAGTATTTCCTTCCATGGTCTAAAATCTCCCTGGCCTGTCCCAGGGAGCCATATCCTCCCTGGGATATCCTCATACTGTCTTGAAAAGTAAATCCAAGGATTACTGTTATTTTTGTCATCTGACACTGTGCAGTGGCAAGACATGCCAAAGTCTATGAAAGGGGCTAACATCTCTCTTTAGGGTACTAGAGCTTGTTTAGTTTTGAACACCAACATGAAAGATTAGTTTGTCAACCAAATGCTTACAGTTTTGTTGTGGTACTGGAAGCTCTCCTTTCCTTAATGCTCTTTCATTATAATACACATATCTCCTTAGCATTTGTCTAAAAACAATACAAAATGCTGAGCTGTCACAAAGTGTTTTTTATATGTCATCTGCCCATGCATCCCTTTAGAGAGAAAAATAGCTCCTACCACCTGATCCACTGCCACTTCTAAGTACACATATATCAATCCTCATTCAAATGAGTACAGGCATTTCTTACTAACTGCTGATTTTGATTTGCAATGAATACAAGGATTCTGCCAGAGCATAAAGCCTTTGTGCACCCCATTGAAAGGAAGAAGAGATGAAGAGACATATGAACTGAGATTAACAATCTGGGCTGTATGCTCCTTCTGTCACAGAATTTTGTAGGAGACTTGGAGAGACTGTAAACCTCCCCCAGAAGCTCATGTCCTGCTTTGAGGAAGAGGAAGGATGTGACAGCAACACACTCTTCCCCAGTCACAGCAATTTAGATGGTGCCCCATGTTTCTCAGTGCACCTTACTACAGTGTCTGGAGATGTGAGACTGGGAAGAGAGGTCATATTAAAAAATAAAGAGAGAAGATAACTTCTGACTATTCTGTGGTTACTATTTTTATGTGGAGGAGGCGTATTTTTCTTGCTGAAACACTACTTGAGAAAGTATATAGTGCCTATATTTAATTTAGGTTGAAAAGAACCACTGAACATTTGTGGTCCGATACCACACTCAAAGCAAAGCCGATTTTAAAGTGAAGTCAGGTTGCTCATCCCTGCCCAGTTGAGTTTTGTTATCCCCAGTGACAGAAACGTCATCACCCCTCTGGGTAATCTGTAGATTAAAAAGTCTAATCCTTCTTGACAAAAGATGTAGATGAAGGTACAGCTAAGGCATACTGCTTAATATCCAGGTGTTGCTTGCACAGAGCTGTAGAGAAACAATTCTTGGGCCATACTAGAAGTTTTGCATTTACTTTTCACACATGCCACAGCTCTGAGGTAGTCCTTTGCACCCCTTCTTTTAGTATCACAACCTAAGGGTCTCAGACCAGTTCTCAGCAAATGATTGGACCAAAGTAAGTGCATCTCATTTGATCTTCTCCTTTTTGTCCAGCATAGTATCTTATTTACAAAAGTCAAAAACATACCATGGTCATGGCAGCACTGACCTGATTAGTTTAGGGAGGTGAACTAGAGATGTCAGCTTCATAGGTTTATTGCATTTAAATCAAAGAGCATCCTGCATGCTTTTTCTGATTTTCACTAGCATCTAAATCTCTCTGTGTTTTGATTGCTCAAGACCATGGGTTTCTTTAATATACACTTATTTGTGACTGTTAGCAGTGTGAAACCAGCAGCCTTGTACAATACATTCTGCTGCTTTCCCTGAGAACAGCTACATGGCGATGAGTACTGCTTTCCTAGAAGTGTGCCAGTTCTGGGTAGGGGGTGGGAGCTGCGGAGAGGAGTTTGCATTTAGTCTGAGTGAGATCTGCCAGCTAACTCAGTGACCAGGAAGAATTTTTTATAAAAATAACATTTGTGTACTATAAACTGAGGATGTAAAAAAGAACACACTTCCAGCTGCAAACACACTTCCTCATGTGTTATCTTAAATTAAATACCAGAGAAGTTCTGGAAACACCCAAGCAATTAACTTTGTGTTTCCATAAACTCCACAGACACAATATGAGGGACTGTGACGAGGGCTGAGTGAATATTTTGAGGTGAAATCTAAACCCACTTAAACCAGTTACATTCAAATTAGTCAGCTCACCACGTATGTTCCAGCTCAAGGTATCCTTGCAGAAATGCTGTAAGAGAGCAGTTTTCTCCCAGGTATTTTTCTCCAGCCACTCCCTCTTCATGGCAGTTGCCCAGCACCCCGTGCTCTGTCCTTGTGTACAGCAGTGCTTCCTGAAGCAGTGGAGGAGATGAGGTGGGACAGGCTAGGATCTCCTGCCTGGGCTCCCTCCAGCAGGTCTTCTGCTGCTGGTGGCACGAGGCAGGTCAGAAATGCCACCTGCAACCTGTTTGGTGGTCGTGGGAGGGAGCAGCAGTGAGATGGGGACTTCCCACATCCTCACCAAGAGCTACCGCAGGTGGAGAAGGAACAAGGTTTTGTCCAGGTGACTTTTTTCAGTGTTTGAAAATTGAAAGCCAGGGTTGAAAAATGAGTCAGCCTGTATGGTGTGATAGAGGCAGGGTGCTGAAGGAAAGCCATGATGGAGGCAGAAGAGAGAAAGAAGGGGAAAAGATGGTTTTCTCAGAAGGAGATTGAGATGGTAATGGGCTGAAAAGACAGAGAAAGAGTAAAAAAATGTGAGCAGAGGGAGTAAGAAGAACAAGAAACTACAGCAGGAAGTCTTTGTCAGACTATCATGTGGTCGTGATAGCAAAGCAGAGGTGGCAAAGCCCTCAGCAGAGATGCATTTTACCCAGACAAGAGGAGAAGGAGTTTGAAAAGAGGTAGTGGGGGAGTGGGAAATTTACCTCCACGTTTCCCCTCCCCTTTGTATGAGCATACTCAAATACTCCTCAAGTGTGCAGGCAATTCTAATGTTCATCTCCTCTTTCCACACCACGTCCCATCACAGCATCAACTGCTCACATGTCAACAGCACCGGGGACCACACACAAGCACCAGAGCTCCTGGGTGCTGCCTCCTATTTTGATTTGTTTCAACTACTAGCAAACGTGAGCCAGCAGCCTCCCAGAGAGCTCCCATACACTTTTCTACCAACCCAAGCCTCTGCAACGGTTAAGCCAAGAGCCTCAGGATGCCAGGACTATGTATTGAGACCAAAAGCCAGAAACCTCTCCAAAACCTAAGTTTGCAAGCAACCCCAGCAAGTCAGATGTTCTGCACTAAAGAGTAATTAAAGGGTTATTCTTCACATTGGGCATGTAACCTCAGGGCCATGAAGCCAGACGTATTGGTGTTCACCTTTGACATCAGCCTCGCTTTTTGAAAGTAAGTCACAGATACCACTAATGCCAATACGTTTGCTAAGTAGACCTAATGAGCCCCTGATACTGTAATAGCTTGTTTCTTGACATTGTCCTAGCAAATTAGGGGCACCAAAGGTCTCAAGTCACACCCCAGACCTTGTGAGTGTGTTTGTGTCTGCATATTTCTGCATCATGTGAAACCTGCAACTAGCCTTGTTTCTGCTGCAGCAGACTCTATGGGAAGTTCCTGCCTTTCTTCTGTCTCCTTTCATCCCTTTTCATCTTTGAAGACTTCCTTTTAGATATACCTGTCTTTAAGCTATTTTCTACATGTTGGTCCTGTGATCTGTCTTTATTATTTTTCTCTTCGTTCTTCCCATGTTCCATATGATCATGTTTCACTTGTTTATTTGTCATTGTATGCCAATGAGTGACACCCCTAATCCCACATTCATTCCTCTGTTCAGGACTTTATGCACTGCAGGGGTGAGGTACTTTACAAATCCCACTATTATTATTTATGGGATTATTGCTGTTCTACATGCAACACAAAAATGATATGCAGTGGACCTTGATTTTACTCCAACACTCTTTTATTAACTGTAACTGTAAAACAATAAAATGCATTAAAAATGTGATGTAGCTAAGGAGTTTATTAACAGGAAAAAATTGACAGTAGTTGTAACTTAACTTGAAACTTGAGTGAAATAACTGGCAAAACATTCTGATTTATTTTGCATGGTGAGAATATGATCACTGCATATTTACAGCAACGACTGAAGATAAGTACATTCTGTAAAGTGCTACTGAAATGTATTTCCTTCATTTCCGTGACAGCAAAAGGAAGCAATGAGTGCCTTAAATCACAGAAAATATTTATGATATGAAAGATAAATGGAAGCCACATTCATCTACTGCAGCATGCAGAGTGGCCAGTATTTTACAAGGTTCAGCTAGAGTTTATGGGAAATGATCACAAAGGTACTTCTCCTGGGCTGTGCAGCAGGTCGCTGCCTACTAGGCCCTACAATGGTCTCCTCACAAAGGTGACAACTTGGTATTACTCTTCTGACAGGGATTACTTGTGGAAGGAAAACAAAATGCCAGTTTGTTAAATTGTTTTCCTACAGCAAGTCACAACACTGTTTTTTATCACAGGAGCATACGTCTTTGCACATGAAGTCCTGTGCACTTTGAGAAACAAGCCATGAAAGGAAAGCCAACCTACTAGCTGCATGCAAGTTGTCACTCAGATAAAATTTTAAAATGTACTAACTTTTGTTATTTTCTTTTCTATACTCCATAAACAAAACAGCAAAACAGCCCCTGGGACTTCACCAAAGAAACTGCTAAACATTAGGTAGATATCTGAAAGCACTATCAGGAAGCAAACCTGAATTCTGGAGCAGTCTCACTGGACCAAGTCATCCCTCACCCAGCCAGAACAAAACTTATACACAGTTATCCACATCACCCTCTGCCCAGGCTTTCAATAACAATGCAAAGATCTCACATCCAAAACTGAATGGCAAGAACAGTGATGCTTGCAAGAAAAGCACTTGCTTTCTTTCCAGACTAGAATGGAAAGACAGGAGACTACAACAAATTAAGAGAGATTTCAGTACAAAAAACACATCTTTCTCTCAACAGATGTTGTTGAATTTTCATTTTGGAAAAATGCAAAAGGCTTTAGCTTGAATTGGGTCCACCTTTGGGTGTCCACCTGCAAAAGAGTTGCACTATTGCGGCTGTATTCTTTACAACATTTTCTGCCAGGAAAGCTGAACCTCTGGTTTATATGAATTATGTACAGCCAGCATAAAATCACTGTGATACACCTTTGCACTTAGTGTGCCAGAGGAAATGTAGGACTAGCTCAGGAAGACACCACAAGAAGTCAAAAAAAATCAAAAACATCTTGATATTTTCTGAAACTTGAAACATATGGTAATGCCCAGCTGAAAATTTGGAACAATATTCCCAGAAAGCTTGGCTGGCTGAACCCATCCTCTGCTCACTGCTTCTGCTTAGATGTCCACCTGAATGTCCTGAGCATTCTCCCAACCTGAGGAGCACCCCCTCCAGGGTGACAGCACCAGACCCCATGAGTACTACATGAAGGTTCAACCAGAGTAGCCAGACAACACTTTTACGAGTTTGTCTTGGTTGCAACTGAAACCCAATCCGTAGAAAAAAGGTTAAGTCTTACTTTTCATTTAAGAAGGGTCCTCAGGTATTATAATACATTTTGGGATATATTTTTCCTTGCTGTTGTTTATAATAATCCTTTGGAAGCTTGAAAATGAAATGTGTTTGATATCTGATATATTTTTTTCTTTTATTACTGACAAATACTGATTAATTATGTATGGTAGATCTGTAAGGAACACAGCTGTTCAGAAAATTATATTTTTTCCATATGAAAAAATATGAAAAATTACTTCTACCTCTTTTTTAATAATTTTTCATGTTTTTCAAGCAGACACTTGTCTAGGCACCAAAAACTACAGAAGAAAATTGTTTTGGAAGAGGGTGATGTTTAGTTTCCCTAAGATAAGTATTTTGAAGAAGATTTTGGTTCCATTGGAAGGACATGCTCCCCAGGAAATGTTTCAAAATTTTTTTTCAATGACATCTTTAACAAATACAATTTAACTGTAGTCTCTCTTTTATTTACTTTGAGAAGAACTTAAAATACACAATGAATTTTGCAATTATATGCAAATAAAATAGCTACTGTTTGAATCAAGCAAAAGTTCCTTAAAAAAAGTATCCCAGAGTGGAATTCCAAACAGGTATGTGAAGGTACTGATTTAGATTAAGTAATAGAATGAGTTATCATTTAATTAAAGCCATTTATTTAAATATATATATTACATATATATATATATAGGAAGGAAGGAAGGAAGGAAGAAAGGAAGGAAGGGAGGGAGGGAGGGAGGGAGAATATGTCTTCAGTGTTTCAACATGATAGATTTTGCACTGTATTGACTGGTCCTGTCACACTTCCAAAGGCTTCTCTGAGTAGCTGATATGTGACCACAGTAGGCAAATCAAAGAGTGTAGCTCAAGCCATCCACCTCACAAGGGCTCTTTAGTTTATTTCTTCCCGTATTTCTCTAAGCTGTGGAGGAGTGTATGAAAAATGTTTATTTCCTCTAAAAAATAAATGTATTTCCATGGAGTCATTCATTGGTTTATTCTTTTCACGTCAAACTGAGAGTAAAATTGTGCTGAGATTTTTGTAGTGTTTGCTTTGAAGAACAGAGGTGCAATTGATCATAATTATCCTCAGATGATGCTCCATGTGTTTTCTCACCCAAGATAGTAAATAAATTACTGCAGAGCAAGCCAAAGACAATATCCTTGATGTTAGTAACAGTATCTGTAGCTTTTGCACATTAAACAATATGGCACCTTTATCATAACCAAAAAATGGGTCATGAAAGAGGAACAGGCTGCGATTTCAAGACCAAAGTATCAAAAGCATTTTTCAAACAGAACAACATATACTTGCATTATGTTTTACTTTAACAGTTTTGAAGGGCTGTCATTTGTATGCTTGTTTTTTAAACCTCTCATAAACCTCTAAAATCTGCAATGTTTTTACAGTGATAGATGAAGCATCTTCCCATCAAAATCCTGTCTTGGAAAAAAAATGTACATAATGTTAATGTTCTGGAAGGTGAGTGAACTATTTAAATTTTATCACCCAAAAATATTTATCCTGGAAAACAAAGATCCTGCTTTGCCACTTGACAAGCTTCCAGGGAGAAAAGCACATATGCAGAATAAATCTTTCCAAGTGGCAAAGCTGGAGACTAACAGGAGCTGCCACAAGTTCAAGGAGTTCCCTCTTGTCTTTCCTTAGCCTTTTGATTTGACTGCAGCCTGAAAGATCAGAAAGGATTTCAGATACAAGATGACTGGAGGATTCAGGAGTCTGACGGTCATTTTCCTCAGGATCATACTAGCATTCAGTAGTCTAAGCACAAAGGAGCTGAAAGATTGGCTGCGAGGTGCTTTTGCAAATATTGCTTTTCCTTGAGCAATACAAGGTGCCAGACAGACGCTCCTGAGGCTCTGCCACTTGCAAGTTGAATGATCCAACACGTACAACTCACATAAGATCTTATGTGTATTGCAAATTCAGTTTCAGCAAATATGCACATATACAGTTTTCTCCACACCTACACAGGTGCCAATAGAATTTGATGAGCAGAATATCCCTGGGAAAGAAAAATTCATGCAGAAAGAAACAAGTTTGGCATGGCTAAAGCCAAGTAATTTAGCAGTTGAGTACGTCATTGTATAAGGGATTTTTCACAGTGTTTGCTCAGCTACAATAAAAAGAAGCAAAGTATGCCACTATGTAATGTGTGTCACCTACTTACCTTGTCCATACATGTAATACATGGTTGCACCTGCCCATTTTACAGGTTCATCTTGGCAATTAATGCTTGAAATTCTAACTGCGTATTCCCAAGTGGGAGAAGGGAGAAATCAACAAGAATTGAAAGTGCTTGCTTTCTGGCTTGCCCTGCCATATTGCTAGATGAGGTCAAAGGAGGGAAGGATCTCAGGAGGAAGCTGCCTGCAGTGGAATGTCAAATCACAAGTAAGAAACAATAAAAGTTTAGATTATGTACAATTAGGTTGCAGCTGCAGCAAACTAGGAACATGCCCACACATACTGCAGAGTTTCAGCTGATGGTGGTAACCTTTTGAACTTTTGCTTGGGTCACATTCTGCTATAATAGCTCACAACTGAGATACCGAAACTAACATACAGACCCAGCAGATAAAAGAGGAGCTCTTAATGGTCTGACTGCCTGGATAACTACACACTGACAATAATGGTTGAGGAGCAGTTCTAAAGTTCAGGTTTTTGAAGCAATATTGAATGGGATAAATTGTGGTCTCTTTAAATGACTGAAGGGGATTTATGCAATCAAGAAATGTCAGCCTTTGAGAGGAACGTTCTAGAAAGTATCTTATTATGAACATTAGGGCAGTTTTTCACTAGTATATACTGTGCTGTATAGTGGAAGGTTTCCTTTGAGAGCAGTGAATATCCCTTTTTCTTATTCTAATATACCAAAAAGCAAACTAAACAAATGCAAAACACATGCTATCAAGTAGAACCTACATCCATATATACTCTGTCACATGCCAAGTACCTTTTGACCTAAATGAATAAATAAAGAGACATAATCACCACCCAGTTGATTGGGCAGGAACATAAACACGTGTTTCTGCCATGTGGAGTAAACCAGCTCTTTTCTTGTTTACATTTCTATTTCAGCAAATCATGTAGAAGCCATCTCCTGCCTTCACCCCTTGCTCCTTGTGCTCCCATAGACCGCACTCTTTTCTGTTATGTTTCAGGAAACCAAACACCAGTGGTAGTGATGTAAACTCATTTGTTCACAAAGTTCTGCTTCAGTGCAATCTAGAGGGGAAAAAAAAAAAAAAAGAAAACTTAAGATAAGGTGACTGGTTTTTTATGATATCAAGCCCAGAGCCAAAACCAAGAGATCTTTTTAATAGAATGACTTAATCACCAGAATAAAATTCTTTTTTAGTATGAACTTCTTTTCTTCCATGGAGACTCTACATGTAACATATCGCTGATTTATTTGAATGTGATTTCTGAAAGACAAATGTTAAATATTAATATTGAAATGTAAAATATTCAATATCATATTTCTTTTCAGGATTTTTATAGGGAAAGACAACTTTTGTGAAGGTATGACTTTATACTTATTATATCAATATCCTAAAAGTCAAGTTATTCCAGACTGAAAGAATCCAATACTTCTGAAGGAAAATATGTATATATATATTCTGCTTGAAATTCAATTGTACAATCTTCTCTCTGTATTGTCTCACCTCAGTTTATTGAGACTCCCTGTGGAACTAAGACTCTCTTTCCCATCCAAATCAAAGAGTTTGCTTTTGAGCAATTTTCATTTTGAAGCCCATGAAGTACACTTCATAGCCATTAAAAGTTACAAGTATTGGAAAAGGTTCAGTGGACCATAGATCATTTACAAGCTTTTCTGTCACAGCATCAAAGTCTGAGAAATACATCTGATAATGTTATTTCCTGTCCTCTATTGTTCCCACACAACTTCTGAACATCAAAACACCTTGAACAATTCAAATATTAAATCAGTAACAACAGAAATAGTTACAAAACTCATTAGTTCAGAAAGAAATTCAGCACACAGCTATCATTTTAAGCATGTCAGCTCCATCTCTCTGATCTTTCTTAAACCCACCTGCTCCTCACAGCCCAGTTGGCTACAAGGGAACTGCCTCCCACATCAAATACCTCACCCAATCTTTTCACACCTCCAGTGTGCATGAGGGTTGTGAAGACTCTTGCCAAAATGGAAAGAGCCCCGCAGAAGTGAGTCAGACCTTTACAAAGGCAAGTTTGACCATGAGAAACTTCTCATGTTTTTTCATGAGAAACTGAGGTTTTTGGCACACAATAAAATACAGTCTAACTGAAAATGGAAAGAAGACCAGGTAATTTTAGGCTATGGAGAAATCAGAAATGCAGAAAATTACAATACTTCTTTGAAGAGATAACCTACTTAAATAGTTATTTACAGACCCCTTTTGTAGTAATGAGGATATCACTATGGACTCCATGAGGTTGCTGGCAAGCCTCCCTCTTAGGAGCAAAATCTCTGGGGATGAGGTTTGACTTCCATTTTCTTAGTCTGTGCTGCCTCTTGATCTTCTTCCAGAAATGTTATACAAAAGATCTGTGAGGCTGAAGGGATGCCAAGCCAAGAAAACCATTCATTTCCTTCAAAGGACAGTTTGTTTCTCCTTTCCATTCAGGAAACCAGCTGATGAGAAGTGGAGCTCCTGACTGCTGCTGCTGCTGGTTGTTGCCCAGTTTCTGGTCCATGTTTTGAGAGCGAGTGGATAACTGGGAGCATGCCTGGCTGGGCTCAGCCCCAAACCTGGGCGTGGGAGGTCACTGCTCCTGCTGTCTGAGCCACACAGCTAGCTCCCTGGCCTTCCCTGCCTTCCCTTTTCTTTGCTCCCTCTTTCTTTCTCACAGCCACTTGTACCTCATACTCTTCTTCTGCTCCTGCAGATCACCCTAGCCTCCCCTTCCTATTTTTATTTTCCCTTGAGTGATGAACAGAGCATCAGGCCCAACAACTGGAAAAGGGCAGAGATTATCAAGGCTGCTGACCACAGCTCCTGACAGCAGGCCTTCTCCCACAGCAGACCTTCTCACTTGTCTGCGAGGTAGTCAGGGCACCAGCTGTCCTGTTCATCCCTTTGCTGGGAGGCTTTCAGCCCTATAAACACAGCTGAGGCAAAGCTTGGCAAAAGCTCCAGGAGATGTAATGGTGGAACTGTTAACTCGAGCGACTCCTAAAAATTTTGATGCATGGTTATCCAGGTCCTCTCCGATATGCCACAAAAGGTTGTAAACGTTCCCATAAATATGCTGCATTTGACATCAGGTGCAGATCTGCCATTTCTGAGTGGTTTTAAGTCTTACAGAGGCTTTAGAGTCTTAATAACTGCATGCACAAGAAGTTCACAGAATCACAGAACAGCTGGGGTTGGCAGGGACCTCTGGAAGCCACCTGGTCCAACCCCCTGCTCAAGCACCCAGAGCAGGGTGTCCAGGACCATGTCCAGGCAGCTTTTGAAGGTCTCCAAGGAAGAAGGCTTAACAAAATTTCCACAATGCCATACTCTTTCCTTCTCAGCAGCAAGCATAGGCTTTTTTTTTTTTTTTTAATTCAGTTTTAAAATGAAAGGAGAAGCAATGCAGTTTTGGTGAAAACAGCCCACAATGAACACTGTTTACACTCTCAACCATCTTAACCCCTATGTCAATACCATCACAGGGGAAGTGATTGAGAAGGCAATGCCATTACAGGAGCCATTTTGAATATGTCCTATAGCTCCATGTTTCCTATCACTCTGTTGGTTAGAAGTGGCATTAAGAAAAAATAATAATCTGTAAATTACCATAGTTTTTAGTATAATGATTCTTTAAATAGTCTGTGATATTACATTAACACTGTTTACGGGAAACACATGTTCTATCTGAGGTGTTTCTTCGGTCAAATTCTGAGCTAGGTATAAATAAATACAGTTTTATTGGTGCAAAACCAGCACTACCATGCTGAAACTGTGCAATGTTAGCCTGAAGTGGGCAAAAGTAAACGGAGGACAGAAAGGAAAAAAAAAAAAAACAACAGTCTGCCATACCTGTAACAGCCTGTACTTTTCTATGGACAGAGTGATTTTTTTCAAGTTTGCAACCTGAATAATGAATTAGCCACCAGTCTGCTTTTGTGCAGCATGCACAGAAGTCACATTATCTCTTACCCTCAAAACAAGCTTTTCATCTCCTTTGAAATGAGTAATGAAAAACACTTCACAGCAAGTCAAGGCTCCCTCTGAATTATCACTGCACTTTTAGGTGTACTGTTTGGACACTCCCAGCTGAATAAGATTTTACGTGGGTGGTCACTTTGCTGATTGCTAATGTAAATGCCACTGCTGGTGTAACAGGAGCAGCTGGGAAGGAGAGCTCAAGAATGGCTACTGAAAAACTATTACCTGTAAGACCTTTGCCACAGCTCTGTGTGCTTTCACTGCTGTATTGAACAGTCATTCAAACGCAGTAAACAATACACATTTCTTTTTAGCATTCAGTATGTTGGCAACATTTGTCTATCACAAAGGTGAACTTGCATTTATTCAGAAAAAAATAAAAGAGTAGAGTTTGCTTGAATAAACATGTTTAACATGCCATGGCATCAGTCCCTTGCTGCCAGGAGAGAAGAATTGAAATGATACATTTTTCATCCCACACTAATCCACTGCTGTAATGAATGGCCTGTTAAACACCCTCCAACACTGACAAGTCAGGAAAGACGAGGTTGTTCAGGTCGCTCTTGCAACAGTGAGCATTGTTAAGTTAACAGACATTGACTTCAGTGGTTTCTTAGTATGGCTGCAGAGAGCTATTTGCCAGCTAATTAACTTCTGGCTGCTTGTCTGATACATCCTAAATCACGGCCGTGACTTTTCAGGGGCAGGGTCTCAATGGCCTGCAAGGTCCCTCCCGTCTGCAGCTGTGATGCTTGCATGTCACTTGCTCCATTTAATTGCCATATGATTTATTTTGACACCTGAAATCATTTTAAGTTGTCTTTGCTCTCTTTTCCCTTCCTCTCTGGGCCATTTTCTCGTGATTATACACACTACTTCCTGCTTCTTTTCCAGGTATATTACCTATGAGAAAACAGGAATGTTTGTCTTCTTTTTTGTTCACCTGACTAGAATTCATTTTCCCCTGAAACACTAGCCATCAAACAATTGCAGCTTGTGTTCACTTGCCTAATTGAGTTCCTTGGGCTATTTGCAAGCTTAATACCTAGAACATCTTAAACCAGAAGCAAGAATGTCTATTGTTGAGGTATTAAAGCCATTGAACTGTACCAAGTTCATTACCCAGTTACAGGAGCCAGCCATTTAAAGGTCAGAGACTACCATTCCGAAGCATGGCATATGCTCAGGCAGGTTTTCCTATCTGCAGTTCAGTTCACACATAGGCTTTACCAGGACTTTCAAAGCTGGGATTAGCTGCTTTTGGTAATGTTTTTCCAAGCTGGCTATAGACAGTATGATTTTAACTTCTCTCTGGTTTGTTTTCAGTCAATAATGGTAGCAGAAATTGTAGTATAGAGTATTACAGCAGGAACTCATTATCCCTGAAAAAGGGTGAGCAAAAGTGACACACACAAATTGTTTTCTGTGATTATATTGGTGAGTAAAGTTCATATTGTCTATAGTCAAAACAAATCCTGATAACGCACTGACTTCATCTTTAGACAGTTCGTAGCATGGAAACTTACCTAACAGACTCCCCTGAATAGCTTTATTACAAATTCCTTTTTCCTCTTTCTTCATTTTTACTGTTGTAAAGTAAATAAAGGTCTCAATTCTCTTTTTTATTTTTGTTTCAGTATTCACCATTGTTGACAGTTATATAGTATTTGCCCTTTTAAGTGTTTTCAATACATCTTCTTCAGCTGTGGGGCCATGAATAACCCATTCCTGGGCAAAAGCCTGCTTTAAGATGACTTTTATCCAACTTACTTCTTCAAAGCTAGTATCAGTGTTGTACCCCAATACTGTAAATCTTCCCAGTGGAGGCAGAGGAAAAAGAAAACTCCTGGCTTTGCTCTGTCCCAGGCAAATGCAGTGGTTGGTGTACGTCTGCTCCTTTCCCAGGAGCTCAGTGCAAACCCTGAAGTAGCACTCTTGGAGAACAGTCGGTGAGATAGCCCTTCAGAGAAGTGTGGAACCAATGCAGGTCACAAGGGTATCAATGCCAAGGTCAAGAACCCCAGGTACAGTCTTGCAGAATGCCAGACATCATTTCCATTGACAGAGACTGCTGAAACAGTGCTTTTGAAGGAATTTCAGTCTAGTTCCTCTTTACACAACAGAATATTTCCCTAGATTTTGCACTAAATATGGCTAATCTCAGCAAGCTTTTTTTTTTTTTTCTGAAAAATGTCTTCTTGTGTTTAGCAGAAAGTAGCAAACCAATTTTTCTTCCTTGCAGCCACAGAACAGACTTCTCAATTCAAACTCATGGGGTAAATTATTAACAGAGTAAGTTACTTAATAAAAGCTAGAAAAATAAAAGTTACATCCAAAAGGTTATTCTTGTTATTTCACTTGCAAATACCTCCTGATATCTAGGAATAAACAATTTCAAAGCACTTTTGTAAAGAAGAGTTAGAAGTGAGACACCTAACCTTTAAAAACACACAGCTTGAAACAAAAGTTACAACATCTAGAAGCCAAAAGTAAGAAAAAAAAAGTATCATAACTCCAGGTGATGGATTAACATATTCCAACGTGGATTTAAATTGTCATGCCATGCCAATATGCTGTCAGTCATGAAAGATTAGTCTGACATTGTGAAGATTTTCGTCCAACAAAAGTACCGAGAAGTTAAAAGTATGCTGTCTAGTTTTATATCAACACAATGTAGAGTTATATTAAGTAAATATGAAGAAAATTGTATAAGAGGTATAATTGTTGACATACAGGTTTAGATACAACAAAGGGAGCCTTTTAAAATGTCATTGCATTCAGATAAGAAAACGTATCTTTTATCACGTTAGTAGAAAGGGGGGCCGTCCTCAAAGTATAGTTTCCAAGAAAAATAGACATTAACTCACAGGGAAGAGAAATTTCACCTTTTCACCAGCTTAATCCACACATGTTTTAGGGATACCTGATACTTTTATTTATGTGTTTCATATCCTATTCCCTTACGAACTTGTTGTTAGCTTAAGTAGCAGGGCCTGTGAAGGTATGAGGGCGCTGACGCTGAGCGGCCCAAACGTGGTTAAGAAGCACGCGCTGTAAACACCACAGGGATGGGGGCAGCCAAGGCACCCCCGGCCCAGGTCTGCAGATGCTGAGCTGCAGCCAAAGCCTCCCATGCCCTGCCAGGTTGAGTCCACAAATACAGCCCCACGAGAAGGCACCCCACGGTCAGGGAGAGATGCCAGGGGTGGGGAATGGCCAGAAATCAGGTTATTCTTGCAGAATAGGAAATTTTCTTCGTGTCATTCACAAGCAAAAATACCTCAGCATCCTTCTTTTGCAGGATGCTCCCTGAAACAGCTTGGGGAAATGCAAAAGGTGGAGGGTTGCAGGTTTTTTTTTTGTTGGTGGTGGTGGGTTTTTTTTGTTTTTGTTTGTTTGTTTGTTTGTTTTTGTTTTTGTTTTTTGAGTTTGAGCTTAAATTGGTACAGAAATTGAATGGCAAAGGTGGTTATGGGGGCAAAAACCCTTAATTGCTGCCACTCCACACACTCACTTTGGTGGGAGTATGATAATATACGACTGACCATGTGAGGAATTCATCTTTGTAGCCAGAGCATGGGACAGGGAGCCAGGAAATCCTCAGTCCTAAACCAGCACCCTAAGACTGATTGCACTTGTGGCTTGGCCAGCTCACTTAGACCTCCTTGCTCAGCATGTCTGTTTCTACTGGGGAGGTCAGAGATGAGCAAAATTCATGGAGTGCATTCAACCCATGAAAGGGCAGCAGGTGGTGACACACTGCATCGCTGCTCACTTCTGAGGGGAGCAGGGGTCCCCTCCCCTCACAAGGACTGATCCTGGGCAGGAATAGAAAACCGTGAGGATCCACTGCCCTGCAGGGGAAAGGAAAAGTGCTTCTCTCCAGAGCCCATCCGTTGGCTCCATCATTCTAGTGAATCTGAGCCCAGCTTAGATATGATGCACATGTGGCAGCAATCAGTATGTCATTAGAGGCCCTAAGCATGAAAAAAAGACCATGTGCTCTTACTGAGAATCTCTTACTTCATGAAGCAGAGGGTATCAGCCTTGGGGCTCCCCTGTACAGGCAATGCTCATCACGTACCAGCCTGTGTCAAAGAGTGATTTACGATTAGAGCAATCACACAGCCGAAATGCTACCACCACACATGACTCCAGGAAGGTCTGCAGACTTAACTCCCCACTCTTGGCAGCAAATTTCCATTTCAACCTATTGCTCTTTAGACAATCCTTTTCTCTGACTGCCTTCCTCCAGAATGCCCTAAGCTGAGGTGACAATGATAGTTAACCCTTCTTGTGTTCACCTCTGGCCTTGGAGCATGGGAGATTCACTGAGCACAGTCCTCATGCTTAGCTTGCTTCTACTTCTGCTTCAGCTGGGATGTAATGCATGCGTCTCTGTTGTTTTTGCCCTGCTCACACCAACAACTGCAGCCTGGGGACCTCAAGGTGCCCGTATAACTACCCCCCTGCCTCCCTCCATCCAAGCTGGCATTCTTTCTCTTTGCAGAGAGGTTCACCAAAGCTCAGTTCCTACCACTCAGACTTGCGTGATGTTTGTAGGGGATGCAGCCCCTCCATACCTAAGTACCCAGTTTGAATTCCTCCAAAATATTCCCATTACACAGCTGTAGCATTCAGATTAATACATAACCAGCAGCCTCAGCAAAAAGGGCAGAGGAAGAGAGGAAAGCTCTTTCTCTCCCCAAGTAATCCATCCAGACCAGAGTGAAGGTATAGTGTCTGCAGCCACTGTGAGAAGGTTTAAAGAGCCACCCTGAGCTGTATTAAGCCTACGAGTGCCAGACTACTGTTTCTGACCTGTTGCATTAGTCCCATATTTGCCTTTTGCAAGCATGGAATTCAATGCACTGCACTTCAAAAAATGTACATTTTAAATAGTTCACCCCTGAAAATGTACTTGTTCTCACAGTTTCACAGAAGGCTGATGCCTTTTGCACAGCTGCCAACAGTCTTCACACCCCCTTGCATAGCCCACCTGTGTAAACACTGGGAACGTTTCTCTTTGTGAAGCACAGGTAGGGTCTTGTGGCTTGATAATGTGCGAAAAAGGGACAGACCATTTCTTTGCAACACGAGATGTAGATCATCCAAGTATATCAACAGTTACTGTGCATTTGAGGGCAGTTTTTAAACTTCTCTTATAAATAACACATTTTTTCAAGGTATTGTATGGAATATGGCTGATGTTTCCCACCAAATTAATATTTTTAAAGCATCTTTAAAAGTTTTGTGTTTGAATGGCACTGCAGAAGACAGCTGATCTGCAGAAAACCCAGCATCCCCTCTTATTTGCCTTGGTCTGTGTTTCTTACTTGGGTCAAATACGTTATTATACAAATGTTCCTATTGCTTTCATGGAGCCTAAGCATATAAGAATGTAGTCATCATGAGTTACAGCTGGTGAATATATTCTTCCTATTCTTTTTTTTTTTTTTTTTTTTTAATTTCAATGAAGGGATGGACATTTATGTGGTGAAAACGAACAGACAGCAAGAAGCTTGTTATGGGAGAGGTTTTATGAACACGGTCTGAAAGATGGTTGAGGAACATCCAAGGTCTCAGAATCATTGTTTCCAAGACGTCCTCTAGAATTCACTAGCTGGTATTATGAATTTGGGATTTACAAGCCTTATGTGCTACAAACAGCTGTACTGAAGAGGAAAAAAAAGTGGGGGGGGAGAAGGTTAGAGAAACTTAAACTACCTAACACTGCAGAAAACATGTGAGTGCCTTAGAAAGGAGGAAGAGGATAACAAATTAGCTGTTTTGAACCTGCTCCACAGCAGAAATCCTTTCCTTAACAACTTGACAAATAATTGATCATGAGAATGTGTTGCTCTTTCACTTTGGACTTTATTCTGGTCTCAGAGAAGTTCTGTCCAACAAAATGCTATCTTCTGCAGTAAAAGCAATTTGGAGTCACACCAGCTTGTGAAGAGTTGTCTGGATGTGGGTTTATGCACCAGTTCCAGCCTCCGTGTATCAACTTTACGAGGCTTTTCAAGCCTAGAATTTCTCACACTTGGTGATGAGAAGACAAATAATAACAATAATATTAATAACAATAATGACAACAACAACAACCCACAGTAGGGCTGCCATTCAGCTCTTGTTCTTCTGTGAGCCCAACCCAGCACCTACAGCAAGAGGAATGCTTCTCCACATCGCTCAGAGGCTGCACACAGCCATGAAGTACTCTGGTACTGAAATGCCAGCAAAAGGAGAATACCCAACTCACTTCCTGCATTGCATAACTTAATTTGAACTCTTAAAACAGGCTCATTATTTTGCAGCTGTATTTTAGATGCCATCTTGAGACAAAGAAGTGCAACTTTTCTGTTTATCCAGAGGCCAGAGAATAAAATATTTCAAGTGCTACTTCAGGAGAAGACCAAATAGTTTAATTAGGGGGGAAAACATGTCTAGCAAACCCGCTTATAAACCTTGTTTAATCAAAGAAAGCACACTGTGTACTAGCCATCAAGTTTTAACAACTGCAGACTGGAATGTTACCTTGCCCACGTCCCATCTCAGGACTGTGAGCACAGGGAGAGGTTGTTAGCACATCACACTCGTTTCTGTCTATTTTCTACCAGCTTAATGAGAAGAGAATGAAATCCAGACTGCGCTTTAGACATCCCCTGCCTTTCATTCAGATTCAGCCCCATATTCACTGAGGCTGTTCTACGGAGAAAGGCATGTAGCACTGGTAGGAGGGAGGTTTTTCAGGCAGATCTGAGGACAGTCACATACTGGAGCTGGTCTACACTGTGATGCAAGTGCATTGTATCCAAAGGTAGAGAGATACAGAGACCTGAGCGTCTCTGCTGCCATTTGTGGAAGGGAAAAACTCTGGACATGTACCCATTCATGCTTCTTCCCCATGCACAAAGAGAGCCTGAACACTTTCACTTTTGGAGAGATGTAGGGAGTGCATTTGCCTGTGTGTTACTTCTTTCACATTAAAATGTTTTGGGGCTGTACAGAAGAGGCTATAAACACCTGTAGAAGTGGCAGTTAGCAGCAATAACTGGTAACAAAGGAGGTGAAAACAGATTAATTGAGGCTGTCAAAAACTCTCAATTCTTTTTCAGTATGACTCGCACATACCCAGAAGAAAAGACATCTAGGTAATGATTCAGCACAGTTGCTCCTTTAATGGCCAAAAATTGATCCTAACTGGTATCTCTGGAGGTCCCAGGAGGATTGCCAGTGAAACCAAGGAAAGCAAGATTTGACAGTCTCACTAGTGCCAGGGTTAAAAAACAAAAGCCAGGGAAGGTTAATTTGAAAACAGATTCAGTTCTTTGGAAAGAAATACCTTTCATAAAAGTTTAATGAAATGATGGTGTATTTATAGTATTTAGCATCAGGATTACTTATCTGACCGTCTGGGCAGATGCTGCTACACGTGATTTGTGCTGAATTTCTTGCTGCAGACTCCTACCACAGCCTGCACACACTTTAACTTTCAAATGAGAGAATTTCAATAGCCTTTGCCTTTGACCAATTGAAGACTGTATTGCCCCGATATGGATAGCATGTTGTCGTACAACATCTTCATTTTCCCCTCATTTTACCCACCCACAATCACAATGTTACTTTCAGAATCCAAATAACCAAATAAAACCTGATTCTGCACCTGCTTCTAGAGGAGGAAATTGTATTTGCCCATTATAAAACAATCAAGATTAAATAAATGAGCTTGCTGTAAGTGGACATAAATAGCTAGTCAATCTAGTTTAATGACTTTTATTTACCTTTAGTCTTAATTATACTGTGTACTTTTTAAATAAAATCATGTCTTGATTTCTGTAGAACTAAATATCTCAAACCAGCAAGGGAGGGCATGTGAAGAGAAGTGTCCTTTGCTATCCTGTAATTAAGGCACTGACTTAGCTCTGCTGCATGCAGTCCTGAGGCATATCACCAGCTGTAGGAGTTCGCTGCCTGATGCCTTCATCCTCCACTTAATTTGTCCCTGCGTACTTCTGCAAGAGGTGCATTACAAAATGGAGTATAAGTGCTGTACCTGTTTGCTAATGTTGTTGCTCTCTTTCAGTATTCTTTTCCTTCCTCAGCTAGGTCCCAGGCTGTACATGTCAGCATCACCATGTTTGTCATGTCAAAGTGTTTCCTCCTCCCGAGGAAACAGTGAAGTTATTCGACTACAGCTCTCTACACTCTTGTACTCCACGAGCCAGGTGAGGTAGGGTGTGAAAGTACAAAATGCATCGCTGTCCTCACGCATACACAGCAGTGAAGATGCATTTCAGCCATCCTTGCTCTCCAGGCCTCTCTGCACCACACATATGTACACGCTCCCATACCCAAAATGTGGAACATGAAGAACGAAGCTCCGAAATCTTCCCCTCCCACGGCTGTGAGCTGCTGTTAAAATCACAGGCGTCATCTAGCGGGCGCTCAGAGGAAACAGGGAGCACCAAAGTGCTCCACCAGCAAGCTGCTGGAGCTCCAGGAAGGCACAGGCAGATGTCGGGGCAGGAAGGCAGCACGGCTGCTGCCCGCAGAGACCCCGGGAGCTTCGTTTTTCTGATTTAGACGGCGTGGATGATGAGCAGGAAGCCTTAATTCGTGTTTGCCATAAAATTGAGAACTCTTCATCTTGGGGAAAAAAAGAAAAAGGAAAAGGAAAAGAAAAAGAGGAACAAGAAAAAGAAGAAGAGGAAAAAGGAAAAGGAAATGAAAAGGAAAAGAGAGGAAAAAGAAAAGGAAAAGAAAAAGGAAAGGAAAAGAAAAAAAAAAGGAAAGAAAAAGAAGAAAAAGGAAAAGAAGAAAAAGGAAAAAGAAAGCTAGATATGTCTTTGAGACACCTAAACTAAACATTCATATTTGAAAGGCAAGTTTCATTTTTTTTCAGTGTTCATACTTATGCAGAATAAAGTATGACTTTTTTAGCAATTGATTAACTACTACCTTTCAAATGTGTGTCCCCTGTTGCCTAATTAAGAGTATCTCAAGCATTGTGGCAGTGTTATTCAAATTACTGTTTTAGCTATGTTGGATGGTAATAGCAAGGAAAAAAAATAATAAGATCTGACCACAGATCATCATAAGATTCAGATTGCTGTGCCTTCCATTCTCATTTGCCAGCAGAGAGAAGCAGTCTGTCTACTCACAAATTTGAGCTTCATTAAAGACACAGGCTGATCATGGTACTAATCACAATGAGAATATGCCACTACAGAGAAGGTGCTGTGGGCTAAAAGCTGGCTTTAAGCATATAGTAACTGTGCCATGCCTAAAACATGAGTTCCAAGCAGCTGTGTGAATGCCACCAGGCTGGGAATGCGCCTGTTTGCAACACTCACACAGACCACTCCAGCCAGAGCCTGACCTGCTGGTACAAAAGAGCAGCCAAAAAGGGTAAGAAAAAATCCACTGGGCACGAGACCACGAAAGGGATGCAGGGCTAGCACTGCCAGCTTGCAAGTCATACTTTCACATATCTTCATGTCCCCATGCCCGTCCTCATGGAAGAACTCTATCTGCTAAAGTCAGGCTATCTGTGATACATAGGAGGCTCACTCACACCTAGCATGAGAAATAGGATGCTGCTGTAAAGAACACAAGTCCTATAGCCTCAGTTATAAGAGGCAAGCATTATTAAACTTGAATCACAGCAATACCACTAAATAAAATAAAATATGCCAGAAAACAAGATTGGCCTTTTTATGAAATCCTAGAATCATCCATATTGGAAAAGACCCATAAGATCATCAAGTCTAACATTACAAAATCCATCACTAAACCATGTGCGCAAGCACCATATCCATATGTTTCTTAAGTACCTCCAAGGATGGCAACTCTATCACTTCATGGGGCAGCCTGTTCCAATGCCTAACCACCCTTTCCATTAAGAAATTTTTCCTGATATCTAATCTAAACCTCTCCTGGTGCAACTTAACATTGTTTCCTTGTGTCCTACCACTTGCAAACTCCTTTCAGGTAGTTGTAGAGAGCAATAAGATCTCCCCTGAACCTCCTCTTCTCCAGACTAAACAACCACAGTTTCTTCAGCCATCCCTCATATGTTCAGCTGTTCATATGTTCATATGTTCACTTTGCTACCCTGAAGAATGAAGATGTCTTGGGCCACACAACTCTGCTGAGTCGAGAAGCAGAAGTGGCCTTTGAGTAAGCAAATACCTTTGGGATGGGTGGAGGAACACAAAGGATTTGGTTAGGGAGAGAGTTAGTCACATATCCTATGGACAGAATGAAAGTAGTAGAGGTCCACCTTCTGCTGCAGGTAGTTGTGGTGGAGCAACATCTGCTGCAGCACAGAAGCTCTGGCACTAGGAGCCCCCATCAGTGATGGCTGTAAGATGTCTGTGGTGAAGAAGCTCAAGGCGTGAGGTAGGTGGACAAGACAGACTGGGCTCAAGGAGAACTGGAAGACAGCAGAGTGAGGACATGAACTCGTGTTGGATTAGCCACAGCAGAAGGCCAGCTACTACTAGCCTTGGGGTGGACACAGCTCTGGAAGGAGCAGCTGTGGGACCAAGCAGGCGATGGACCACACCAGAAACTTTGAGGTACTGGTGATGAGGGAATATATGGTACCTCAGGCATGTACAGGCTTGGAAAGAGAGAGCTCAGCAGCAGGAAACTGCTTCCTGGTACCTGCTGTCGTAGCAATTCCTCAATACACCACGTGAGTGGTGCCAGAGCCATACCCACAAGCACTAAAAACAAGCCCAAATGACTATGTCTTATACATCAGCCCCATTGCCTGTTTTGAAGAAGATGTCAAGGGAGAGACAATGAAGGGTTTACATGCAACTTTTCATCTTGGCAGAAATCGGGTGGGAGCAGCAGGGATGCTCTCCTTAACAGTGTTATCCCTTCAGCTTAGCTTAAAGGCTTACAGCTACACTTCATATCCATTTAACTTTCCCTTCCTGAGGCTGTCTGGTCACATGCTGTGGCACCATTAAGGCACAGTTTGTATATACCACTGGAGAAACGAAGCAAGTAATCGCAGCCCACAACCTGATACTTGTGCAAACAGCCATCAAAAAAAAAAAAAAAAAAAAAAAGAGCTTCCTGCCACAGTCACTCCGTTTGTGTTTCTCTAACCTTTTTAAAGAGAGTATTTGCCAGCTCACACAGGGAAGCAGGAGAGAAGCCTTTTCATGACTAGCTAGTGTATTTCATCATGCAGCTTTCTTAAAAGTACTTCTAAACACTTCAGAGTCACTCCCCCAGGAGAGGACAGCACTGCCTCCCTCTAGCAGCTGATAAAGCCTACCTGTGGGTGGAAGGCAGTTATAGCAGTTTCTAGCCCCATCTCAACACTTTGGTTACTACCAGACTTCGAGCTACTGAGCTATTTCTGAATGTAGCTCTGTAATAAAGGCAGGCCTTGGAGTCTGTCCCTCTTTCTTAATGCCACTGCAGCTGTATGGAGCAGAGCAAAGAAGGAGGGTTGGCCTCGTTGGAATCTCCAAGAAGTTTAGAATTATGTAGGAAAGCAGCTTCCAGGGAAACACAGGGCAGAATTAGTTGTCTTGCATCCCAACTTACATGTTTTTTGTCTGCACAAGCTCATTTCCCCATGATCTGTCTTCTAAATTTCCATTAAAACCTGAGGAGTGTGCTTGGAAAGAGACATTGCCTTCTGTTTCGGTCAGGTGGCTCACAGAACCTGTGGTTAATCCTGTATCTGAGGAGAAATGACACTGAGGAAAGTGACTAGGGAGAGTAAACCAGAAAGAAGCAGCTCTGTATATTAAAAAGTAACCCACAAAATAATGTTCAAGCTTTTCAAATGTAAATTTAGATTTAGGCCTTTATACACCCTCCCTGTTCTCACACCAATGGTTATGTGGAACCATAATGCTTCTGGCGAGATGTTCAAGTTCTCAACAAAAGAAGCCAAATGCTAAGGCCTCAGGTTACCTGCAGAATCAGGGAAAAAAAAAAAAAAAAAAAGAGTAAGGAGTTATGAAAATACAACCATAAAATTCATGGTTGTCTCTGAAACTGCTAGAAGCAGATTGTATTTATCTGAAATCTGGCTCTGATGTGTAGTTTTGGCTGAACTAAACCATTTGAGGGAGGTTAATACTACCACTTTGAAGAGCTACCCAACAGGAGACCAACACCCACTCATCTGCTACTGTGCAGTGGCTTTGTGTTATGGGTACAGGTGAACGTGAACACCTTCTGGGGTAGGAACTCTCTGCACCCTGCCAGAAAGGACGCCCTTGCCAAAGCCAGACACTGAACATGCAACATCTTTTGCCAGGAACTCCTGGGAGATTTTTTTGCTTTCAGTCTGAAAGATAGCACTGACTTAAAACACTGTCCTGCCATCAGCTCCTTTGCTCCCTGTACAACAGGCAGTAGTAGCAGCATTTCTTCAGAACAGCTCTATGCTCAAGTGCAATACAAGTCACTGCTGGGCTTCCTGTCTCCAACCCTGATAGCACTGAAAACTTGAGGCCAAGCAAGTACCAATAATACATGCAAGAATAGTTATCTTACAAATCTATTTTTTTTGAAGTTTTGACACTCTAACACTAATACACTGTAGCTATTTCTAAATTACTTTATTGACAGGACCTGAAAGTAATATTTCCCCATTCTATAACCAAACTCTTTTGTGATTAAACCTACTTGGTAACAACATTGCCTCGTAAGCAGAAAGGTAAAACAATCTGGGAATGAAACACTGTATAGGGCTTTCGGAGGCTGACATCTGAATGTACTTAGTGGAGAGGAAACTTTTTTTTTTTTTACTTTCATTTCTTGCTTCTTTTATCCTTAAGCTCAGCAATAAACTAGCACTCCATGGTTAAAAAGTCAGGAGAACAGATGTATGGTACAGTGCATCAGAATCTGTATTTCAGCTATGGAGTGTAAATTATAAGGAAGTCCTTCCCAAGAAGACTTGAGAGTACCTAGCTAGTTTTTGTTGCAATGATATCACAGTGACAACAATTTACCGTTGTTGTTGTTGTTGTTGTTTTATTGCCGCCACTTGATTAATCTAAACTAAATGCTTCAGTCAAAGTTCAGTCAGGGTTCACCATTCAACTCACTACTTTTAAGGCAAATCCTGAAGAAATTTAACCAAGCACTGCACATTTTGCAGAATGTTTCAGTCAACTGCAAGCCAGGCTCCTTACCAGGGGCCTGCTTGTCCCTCTGATAGCTCTGCAAAACATTTGAAGCCCAAACTACATTACCAAACATCATGCAATAAATGTTGAGGATTTTTCTGTTAGCAGCCACATGCTAAAGTGATTTTACATGACTCCTTTCTTATCCCTGGCTAGAAGGGTGTCCTTCACTCTTTTCATGTATGTCTCATTGGAGGGAGAATATATCTGGCTATTACAGCATGTGGAAGCTTGTTTTTATTACATTTGGTTAAGGCTACATTACCGCAGAGACTGCAGATTAACAGTGACAGAAGAGGGTAGAAATTCCTGTGTTTGGTTTCTGGATTTGGCTCCATCCTAGGCTGTGAGGCTGGGCAGATGGCAAGGCCAACTCCACACTCCATCCAAGCAGCACCCCTGGTGAGCAACCTGTCCTGGTGAGCAGCCCAGTGTCCACTTGAGGATAACTCAGGGTGACCAAACTGTCCAGGTCCCTCCTGAAGCCTGTTTTGGACCTGCTATTGTCTTTGTGAAGTGCTTCTGTACATCAGAGCAACAAAAACAAAAAACAAAACAAAATACATGGTATCTATCTGAGAAGCTTGCTAAACCTAGTGAGATATTGCTACCTTGAAGAGGAAGCTGTGGAAGAGAGAGCAGAAAGTTGAACCAGATTTCCATAAGCACACTCTCCAAGGAGGTCTCTAGTTTTATGAACAGTACCAAGTTCTCTCTGCTTGGGAAGCTTTTCAGTGCTCTGGAAACCTGTATGTGCTTCAGGTACCTGTATGTGCTTCAGGTGGGCTGGAAGGTCTAGCATTACTTCATTAATAAAAAGATCTATACAGAGAGAGGTAAAGATGCCATTTTTAACAATTGGTCAGCTTTTGCTTCTTGCTAGAAGGAAGAAGTAACACGTAATGCTGTTAGCTTGATAAGAAGCCCTTCTGATACAGTGGCTGCACCAGCAGATTCTGTCTTTTGCTCTCCCTGCCAAGAGGCCACTGCATTAACCAGGCCTTTGACATCATTTTAATGACACCAGGTTTCTGACAGAGGTGTCACCCCATCACGTCTGTCCTTAATCATAAAGCTGTTATTTATCATGTGAAACACACACACACCAAGGGAGTGCTCTTCTCCCATCTTTCAGGAACAGGGAAAGGAGAGCTGCTGCACCTTCTGAGTTTCACTGGTAGCTTTGGTGGAAGCAGGGATGAACCCTCAGGCCACACAACATGTCTGCAGTGCATTCAGGGTTTAGACCACTACTGAACTCCATGCAGATATCTAGATCCTTGGGATTTGTTGTCCCTTCACCCAAAATCCCTGTGGTGAATGGCCAAAGGACTGGACCACAAACAATCACTGAGCTGTCCGAAGCAGAGGCAGAAATCCTGCTTGCTTGGGATATTGTCCTCCTGCAGCCTGTAACACAGACTAGCCACAGCTCACCAGATGCTCACCAGATGCTGTTGCCTCTGGGAAGTTTCCTGAGATGTAACCCTTCTCTTAGGTAAAAGTGTTTAAAAAGCCCAAACATTCAGATGCTGCTGCTGCTTCCCTGGGATTGCCTGTACTATCACGTTAGATGCTCCCCCTCTCCTGGCTCCATGACCCTGAACTCTCTTAAACTAGCATATGGCAATGGACACCATCCTTCAGAACTACTGTGCCCCTGTCTGAGGAGCAGATGGCCTTTATGTACTTCTCTTTCCGTCCAACCAGTCGCTGATATCCCTGCTAAGGCAAGGAGCTGCCAAGCAGGGCTGGAAGTGATGACTGGTTTTAGACCATCCACACATTTTGTTTGGCCTTTCAAAGTACAAAGGATTTGTACTTTGTACAAAGTACAAAGTGTCAACCAGAAGGAGATTTGCAATCTTGTTGGTGAGTTCTAAGGATAGCTTGGCAAGAGTTAGTTGGCTTTCTCTTATATGTGAGCACTCTTACCTGAGATATGCTGAACAGGATTTCTGACCTTCCTTTGGACCCAAACATGATCCCCAGTACTTCCTGTATCTTCTTTTAATAGACTTCATTAGTAGTAAGATGCACAGTGGATGGCATAGCAGATGGTCTTTATTTTCTTTCCAATCTAAGTACAAGTTTCTGCGTGTACCTCAACCATCTGCCTCATGGGTTTAACCTTCCAAACTCTATGGTATATTTATTTAACACAAGAATACATTTCCTCAGTCTAAAACATCAGCAAGAAATGAATGGTCCAAGGTAACAGTAGAAAAGAAGGAATCATATCAGCTACATAATAAAACATCAACCATAGGACTCTGTTACTCTGTTTCTTCTTCTTCTTTTTCATTTTATTTATTTTGAAGGCTTAGGACACATTTTGAAAGATCTTGAATGAAATAATAAAATGGCAGTTTGAAGATAAAACACTTCTGTTTAAGCATGCTTATGTACGTAACTGCAGAATGCATCTTACAAGCTTTCTGGAGAGATACCCTCTGCACTCATTTGTTAACTCCAGACAAATATCAGAGAGCAAAATGTTTAAGAAAAGCTTAAAACTGCTTTTACTGAAAACCTTCGTTCTGTGAGAATACTCCTCTCTTCTAACAAGTGGCCCTGTGGAGATAAACATCTCTGCTTCATCTTTGACAGCAGTGGAAATTGGGCTGGTTATGACTTCAGTTTGAAAGACTAAGCCCTACATTATAAACCATTCTCATGGTCTTTTCTGAAATAACATGTCAAAGGAACATTCATAATTGTAATGTATTCCATACATTTTCTGGTATAATCAGTACACAGGAGACTCTTCGGATGTACAGTCACTAGGGAGCAGTGCCTACCCTATTTTGACTCAGATGCAGTATGATCTTTACCCTTTGCCATAAATTGGCTCAGAGCACATCTTTATGTGTCAGTTTTGCCTACTCACTTTCAGATGTTACCAGCTTCCAGTGCTAAGGAGCCGCTTTTGAGTACATGTGATTTTCATTTTACACATTTTTCAGTTCCTTCATAGGCCCAAATGAAAAATCCAGCATTCAGGGACATCACATGGATTTATGATGCTCTCTGGTGGGACTTTGTGTTCAGAACCTAATGAATGGATTATCCTCATCCACATGTGGCATTTCCCAGCTGTGGGAGATATGTGGGAGATATTCCTACTTTATTTTGCAGCTTCCGCAAAAGCATGCTGAGCTGGTTGCTTTGTAGAAAGCCTTTGCAAGACTCTCTGGGGTAGGCTGTTTTGCAGCACAGGGACCCAATCCTAAGCACAACAGGTAGTTCTAATGCTTGACTGCTGCCATGTGTGAAAGGAAGCACAGACCTCAACATTTATGTTAGTAGAGTGTCCTAGACAGACAGGAGAGGATAATGTGGAAAGGCAAAGCAAGGCACTTGGAAGGACACCAAGCTTAACCACGTGGGAGAGGATGACAGGGAGAGCACATAAGAACAGTCATTCTCAGCCTGGTTTTCCAACATATTGTGTCTATCTCAATTCCCTCCACTTTTGAAACTATTTCAGCTACAGCAGCAGTCTCAAAGATAACAAATTCTACAAATTTCACAGGTATGTCTGGTTCAATAGAGAAGATAGACTGCAGAGATACCTCTATGTCAGGAGAAAAGTAAGAGGAGGAGCCCTGCAATCACCAGTTAGGCAACAGAGAAACCAACTCAAAAGGCTCCTGCTGGGACCCTGGCTTCAAGAAATGTGTTACATGCAGAAGGGCTTGATTTGCCCTGGCAGGTGTCAAAGTGAGTGTCAAGTAAAAGCTGAAGCAAGGCTGGGTAAGAAACTGCAGTTCTGTCTGCTACCAGGAAGGTCTTCTAAAGTACCTGCTGCTATGGTACTGCCCCTTATGCACAAAGTGTGTGCTTCAGCACTGCAGTAAGTGAACCATGAGTTGTTGTGCAGTGGACAGTAGGTAATGGAGGTGTACAAAGATCAGTTCTCTTTTATTACTGCTTTGCAGAGGTTTCCCCCATCCCTGCCCATCTTGCTCCCACCAACAAGACAACTCCGAGCATACTGTGTGGGAGCAACACCAGAAGCTGAATCAAAAAATAGCTACAGGGACCCTGTTGTTAACATGTGTACTCTTCCCTTTCTATAAGCCTGGGCTTCTTACTGGTTGCTATAAATTACAGAAGATCATGCACTCAGCATAACCTTCTGCTCATATCCTCCTCTGTTCAACACAACACGCTTTATGGTTATCTACACAACCATTGCTTTGAGGCTAAGTTATTACAAATAATGCTCACAGCCTCATGGTTTTACTCTCAGTTCTCAGTTCAAAATCACTGTGTCACACTCCTGTAATTCTAAGTAAGGTATTTAACGGACTGAAGAAAAGTGTTTTATCCCCAAAACTTCTTCCTCTCACTTCTTTGCATTGCAGAGCCCCTACCTAAGCCTCTGTACCCAGCAGAGCATGCCCCCTTGTAGCTACATCTGCAAACTGTTAACCCAGAATTGCTACCCAAAAACAATGCAGCAGCTTTGCAAGCAAGAAGCCTTGTACTGGGAGGTACTCCAAAGCCTGAAAAAGTCTAAGCTGTTTGTCAGAAAAAGCTCTGTCAGGGTGTCCCAAAACTGGCCACCACCACCTCCTGACAAGAGGAAGGTTGACGGCCCCCTTGTAGACTTGCAGGTGCTCAGGCCCTTGCGAGTGCTCAGACTCATGATAATGAGACTCCCGTTATCTCAATCTCATTATGAAAGGGAAGTATGGTGAGTGATGATGTGGACATAATGTTTGAAGCTGAGGGAACTCAACCCTCCCTAACATAACATTTTTTGTAATGCTCTACACAACTATTTCATTTTGAGCCTTGGCTGAAAAGTTTCAGCATAACTTTAATCTCAGATTACGGTGGGTTTGCTCACAGTTTTTGGTATACCTTCAAAATTTCACTGTTACTGACTTTTTCTTTTATTTTCAGATCTCACTGTCCTAAAATCATAGCAAGTCATTTCTTTTTTGCACATACTCCATCATGAATCAGGTATACAATGATTTAATAGAGGATAGTTTATTTAATTTTAGTGTTCTTAACAGTAGTATGGTAAAATAGTGCATGCACATCTGCATGACATGTTCCGAGCCAGGGTAGCTCTGGTAGACTCCAAAGCGACCAGAAAGCAGCAGTTTTCCCTTCAGCAAGTATGTCTGACAGTATTCTTCTCTACATTTGGTGGAGTGTTACCAACACATGGAGGCTGGTGATCCTTCCACTCTACTCAGCCCTGGTTCAATACATCCAGACAACTGTGTCCAGTACTGGGCTCCCCCAGTATCCTAGAGTAAGTTCAGCAAAAGACGTGAAGATGATTAGGGGACTGGAGCATTTCTCACATGAGGAAAGGATGAGAGAGCTGGGGCTGTCCAACCTGGAGAAGCGAAGGCTCAGGGGACATCTTATCACGTATGGATACCTGATATGGAGAGCAAAGAAGACATCTTCTAGTGGTGCCCAGGACAGAACAGGAGGCAATGGGCACACTCTGGAACACAGGAAAATGCATCTAAACAGAAGAAAACACTGCTTTTTCCAGTGAGGGTGGTCAAACACTGGAGTGGGTTGACCAAAGCAGTTGTGTAGTCTCCATCCTTGGAGTTACTCAAACCCAGCCTTGAACAACTTGCTGTGGCTGAGCTGCCACCTGTGGCCAGGGTGGGTCTGGGTACTTTCCAGATGTGCCAGCCAGTATTGCTGTGAACTCCCTGGTTCTATTACATAGCACTAATAAACTTGTTTGAGGATATAGAATCATAAAATATCCCGAGTTGGAAGGGACCCATAAGGATCATCAAGTCCAACTCCTGGCACCTCACAGGTCTGCCCAAAAGTTTAGACCATGTGACTAAGTGCACAGTCCAAACGCGTCTTAAATTCAGACAGGCTTGGTGCAGTGACTACTTCACTGGGGAGCCTGTTCCAGTGTGCAACCACCCTCTCGGTGAAGAACCTCTTCCTGATGTCCAGCCTAAACTTCCCCTGCCTCAGCTTAACACCGTTCCTGTGGGTCCTATGACTGGTGATTACGGAGAATAGGTCGCCTGTCTCTCCACTCCCCCTCGCAAGGAAGTTCTAGACTGCGATGAGGTTCCCCCTCAGCCTCCTCTTCTCCAGGCTGAACAGGCCCAGTGACCTCAGCCGCTCCTCATATGTCTTCTCCTCTAGGCTCTTCACCATCTTCGTCGCCCTCCTCTGGACAGTCTCCAATAGTTTAATGTCCTTTTTGTACTGTGGTGCCCAGAACTGCACACAGTACTCGAGGTGAGGCCACACCAGCACAGAGTAGAGCAGGACAATATAATAGAGGAATTAGTGGTGCATTCACAAATTAAGGACAGCTCAGATGTTAACAAGTGTAAATACATTTTCTAAATTAAAAGAGAGATTAAATATAATGTGATCTTCCACATGGTTTAAAGTGTAAGGTTCCTGTATATTCAACATTTCCAAGATACTTGCTAAGATCCTAGATGACCTTCTTCAGCTCTTTGTTTATGCTTACACTGCTGAAAGTCTACAGCTGCCTGAAAGGAATTGGTTTTATCTACACATATTTTACACTAAGATTTTGTTTTCATATCTGTATACATAACTCTATTCTTTTTAAATCTATGATTCAACAATTCTATGACTACTTACACCATCTTTTCACAGAGAGCTTCTGTTGTGCTTTTCATAACCCAGAGATAATCCATCTCTGGGGGTGGACTGTTCACCTATGTTTTCTGTTGGACTTAGAAAAATGAAGTCTGGCCACGACCTGTTCACTTACAAATTTGTTCATGTAGAAATGAAATGAGTAGAGGAAAACCAGACAGAGTGTACAGGATGCCACTACGAACTCTCGATACACAAAGATAGATATGTTATATCTCGGATGGTACTAGTTCAACCTACCTGTTTCCTGCTCAACTGGACTGACAAGGAATGAGTGAAAAATCTTGTTACTGCTTTGAGCCCAGATTTGGTTGGGTGCAGTGAGGTACAGACACAGAGGCTGTCAGCCAAGCAGTGTGATTCTGACATCATATCTGGTGTTCATAAACCTTCATATGTCTTAAAGTGACTTCTAGAATTCATCTTGCATGGATACGTACACACCTTAGTAGGCTCTGATGCCACTTAACCAGTACATTTGTCTAAGCAGGTTTTCCCTTTTCCTTGGGTGGATTTCAGCTGTAATTAGCTTCTACAAAAATTCAGAAGAGGGCCACAATACTCTTCCAACATAATTGCTCGTTCTTGCTATTATTCCAATAAAATAACTCAAAATAATTAATTATAAAGAATCACTCTTTTCTATTGCTCATTGTGGAAGGCCCTATTTGTCATCAGAAACTAGACAGAGATACCACTGGATCTGTGGTAATGTAGAGGTTAGACTCCATGTTTTCATACCACAGACACAAATGCCCTCACATCCATGCCAAGCTTGGAGCACTGAGTCCAGGTTGAGGGGTGGTCTTGTGCCCTCTGTCTGTGACCATGGAACATGCCCTGTGCCAGCCAATAGGTCGCCCTAACAACAGGTCTCACTGGCATTGGGCCACCAGCTCCAAGAAGAAGCAGACAAGGGAATGGCCACAGCTCAAAAGCTGATTTCTGATCTGTTCTGAACAGCAAAATCACTGTAGCCTGTTCACAAAGATCTGGCACTGGGAACAGGAAGAGAAGGAAATGGCATTGTTGAAAATTTTGCCTTTTCTTCCAGTTTGCATGCTTTCGCTTTCATTATTCATGAAGAGTGATGCTTTCTCCCATAAAATACCAACTGGTTCCTGTCTCCCAAATGACACTGGCTTTTCTGCCGCTGGTTTCCACCTGCCCACACATGCTTCCCCAACAGCCCTTCTTGCATAAATTTGTCTTGGTTTCAATGCAAGCAAATGGAAAGTGACTGATCACTACTATATGTGAGTTAAAAGAGGCAGCATGTGCAATTTATGCTGTGCAGCTGGCAAAAGCTCAGAGAGGGAACTTAGAGATACAGTAAGAACCTCATCTATTGTGGGCAATGACTCCTGGTACCAGCTTTCACATCAAGGTCAGCTGAATGGAAAGTGTTGGACACCAAAGCTTAGAGGCTTGACTGTGCAAAGAAGCTACCAGATCAAAATGAGACTATACCTCTCTGTCCTGTGTTTAAAATAAAGACATGGAGAGAGTATCAAATTCTGTAATTCCAGAACAACAGCAACTGAAAGCTAGTTAATGTTCACTCTTCAGAGATATTAACTCCACAGTGACTTGTGTCTTCACAGCTGACCAAAAAGTGACTTTTGCTTTTATGATCCCAATGAGATGAGGAGCTCAGACTGCAAAACTCAGAGAGGTCCTTGTAGAAGCAGAAGGACAAGCAGATGGCACAGGACTAAGTCTTGTTCTCAGGCCAGAACACGAATGCATTCAGCTGATGATTTCAAAGACATTTCTGTCCTGATATGATCTGAAAGGCTTGTGTTCAATTATCCAGCCACCTCATCACACTCCATGCCTTGACCTCAAGCCCAGTAGCTGGATATGCCATGTCAGAGACATCAGCAAAAAATGCCAGTTTTAACACAGGCTTTGTAGCAAGCTAGCTTTGCTGGTACAGTCAGCTCCAAGGAGCTTGCACACAAGAAAAAGCCAGCAAGTCACATCTACTGAGTAGGGGCTCTCCCCACAATGGGGGTGATGTCTGAATTGTCCTATGTCACTTGAGAGAGAAACACTGTCTCTGCCACACCTGTAAATAACCTTTGTCCAGGTGAACACACCTGCACCTGCTACTTGCCTCCAGAGCAGCCAGTAATCTAGGCACTGTCTGGAGCACTATTGATCCCCAAATCCTCTAGTTCTGTACTCTTTCCCATTAAAAAATAAAAAATTGTCCCTGCATGCACTGTTAGGAAGTGGTTGGTTGTCCCTGACAATGGCACTGGCCAGGTTTAGTATTTTGCAGACCAAATGAACAACTGCTTTTTGTATTCCTTCCCACAACTGCTTTGTGCTCCACAAGCACAGGTTCTTGAGTTCCTGTCCCAGCCCCAGAGCTGAGTTCCCAGCAAGCATGTTCCAACACCATTTAAGTAAAGCAGCGGTCAGAAGGGGATCAGATGGGAAATGCAATCTGAGATCCACTAGCACAGCACAAACGTGTACCTTATACCCAGAGAAAACTGGTCAGTCTGAACAGCAGATGCAGGCACCCACACATCTAAAAAATGCCACAAGAATTGTACTTAAGGAGCAGGGAGGCCGGGAGATATAACAGATATTTAACATATTGTTAGGAATTCACTTCCTTAGCACTAGGTGCTAGACAATTTCACTTGCAGGTCTCACATCACACTCAGAGCACTGCTTCTGGTCAAGGGAAGCACATGGCTGACTGATGCAGAAGTGCTATACATCCACTGTAAAGGTGTGTGAGGAAAATCACACGTTGTCTGCATATGGTCTATCTTGCTCAAGATGATAATCCTACCTCCTGTGACCAATAGGCTTTATACACATTTTTAACAGAGGAGAGGAAAACAGATATGGATCAACAAGCTTTCAAGACATGTAGGAAGTTTTTCACAGTGTAAGGAGGTCCGAGGGTTTATGAAATGAAACAAAGTAAATGGAGAAATAGTTAACTGAGCTGAAGCAAAAAATAAGCAAGTGACAGCAAGATAGAGTGGACAAATGCTTAATCCCATGAGACTAACTGTTAAATAAAGCAGGCAGAATGTGTCCAAGTTTCACCTGAAGTGTCACAATTTTTTCAAGTAATGATAGACATGTGTCTCCCTTTCTTGATGGCTGGACTTTAAACAAAATTATCTGGAACACACACGCACACTCTATAAGTATATATATATATGCACTTGCATGTGTATGTATATGTGTATGTATATGTATGTCTAGATTAGTACTTGGTATTTCCTGAAAGTTTTAATTTGTTCAATTCAACTAGTTCTTTAAAAGGCCAAGTGATACAAAATATTATGGAAGGTTGTGTTTTTTCTGATCTTTTTTTGAAGAGGTAAATAAAGACAAGTGAATTCCTGGAGAAAAATCTGAAACTGAACAATATTAGATGCACATATTGTCAGGCAAATATATATTTATGCAGGACAAATTCCGCTGTCTAGTATTGGTTCACTACATAGTCTGCTGAACTCTCTTTCATCTATCGACCTAGTTTATGCCAGCTAAAAAAATAAATAAATTTTTAAAAAATCATACTTTTAACAACAAAGGAACCCTGCTCAAATTAAAATTCTGCATTAGTATTTTATGTTCAGTTAAGCCAATGAAGGAAAGCTGTGGCAAAAGCAAACAAATATAAAAAGCAAAGAATTTTATTCCGTTTACTCTGGATAAAAGATGCTTAGCTCAGTCTGACTACTAAACTGACTAATGAGCAGCTTCAGCTCCCAAGTAAGTTAAAACTCCCTCTAATGGCAACTGAGTAAAGAACAGAGTCTGAAAAAGTGAAAAGCATTTCAATGCATTTGAAATATATTGTCAGGTAAGCAAAATCTGGTCAGCAGGAATGCTTTTGAAAAGTGAAACTTTAGCTAGTGTCCAAGATTCTGTCAAGTTAAAACAAAGTGGTTTATATTCCTGAAATAGAAAGTGTTAGTGGATTTTACAAAATATGTTTTGCAAAATGCAGAAGTTATGTAAAATGCATTAAAAAGTGTTTTCTCCAAGCAAAAGGCAGAGCTTGTCGCTTTAACAAAGTGACTGGAAATAGCATCAAATAAAAGTGGCTGAGAAAAGCACCCATGGCAGATGACTCATCTCACCCATGAAAAGGGACCTGCCTGTCAGCGACACCACTCCCAGCATAAACACTAAACACTTTCAGAGATACTTACGGAAGGAGTTGTTCACGGGTTCAGATTTATTTATGGCAAAATAATCATTTAAGTTTTACGGTGAGTGTGATAAAATCAGAAAATATTACATTCTGCTCACAAATACTGAACTGAAATTGTTCTTAGAAAATAATAAAGATTAGGAACAAATCACAGCTCCTTTGAACTGAGTGAGCTGGATTAAACAGCTGAATTTAAACTGAGTGTTTGCCGGATTAAAGTGTTAAGGAAGAAAGGTAACCTAGGGACTAGCAGTAAGTAGAAGTGGTAACAGTGAAAAACTTTAACAGGGAAAAACTTTAAAAATAACAAATTTAGAAAGCTTCAAGCTCAGTCATCATGAGAGCTGGTAATGCCTTTTCCTACAGCCTTAATTGTTACCTCAAGTTACCAGGTAAATTCTACTGGCTGATCTCATTTCTTCCTACTATCCCAGCAAAAGGACGTAGAATTACAAAACTGAGAGATCATGACTTAATTTCTCATTAGCAGTGAGGATTCTGTGCATCATTTTTACAGCCTGAAGGTCATTTCAATTACCACTGCACAAGAATCTCAGACTCCTGCTAGTCAAAGGTGAAACTTGTTTAGAAGGGAAATATTCTAAGGGGTGGAAATCCAGAGGAACGAGTCATCTGAATACATACATCAAAATAAATTAAAAAAAAAAAAAGCTTTTTTATTCAAAAACTGAATTTACAAAGAAATAGACTTCTTATTCAATATCTCACTACAGCCACTCTCCTCAAACACAGTCTAATAACTCTTCTGCTTTAGGAATAGAAACTTTTGTAGAGATGCATGGAATAAGCCACGCTTTATCCTAGTATGCACTTCCCATTTAGAGTAAGACAGGCATTTGGAATCTGATCCAAAGTGAATTTAATAAAAGTCTTCCAATTCACACTATGTCCATGCACCTCTTCTCTCAGTTACTGAAAGTTCAAAGCAGGGAGCACTTACTCCATCAAGACAACTTAGTAAGTACATTGATAAAAGAACAGGTATGTTCTGAAAGTAGAGCATACTTGTCTGCAAAAGACTAGAGACAAAATTGGGATCAGGAAATATTATTGGTGTGGCAAAGCGTATCTGTGCTTTTTTCATTTTATTAAACGGTTTGAAGTGCCGCTTAAAAGAACAATTTACAGTCTACATGCAGTTTTAATTTTAAAAAATATATTTTTTCCTCAGAAAACATGCAAAGTTATGTACATCATTTTAAGAAAATATAAAAAAAGAGAAAAAATTACCATTTACAGCAGAAATTCCTCTTTACAGATCTTTTAAGAGAAAAAGCAGGCAGTAGCAATTTTGCAGAAGACAAAGCATACAAACTCTCTACACAGAAAGTATAATTTATTTATTGAGAGACATTAGCAACTGCAGAAGAAGGTCGTTTAAGGATGGATTCAACTGAAAATGACAGTGGCTCAGTTGTTGAAAGTTTTGTTGTGGCCTGTTTGGCCCCAAAAAAGTCTTTTGCACATTTGTCTATCGTAAACTTGCACTTTGGGTTCTCTTTAGTGCTGCAATCTCTGTATTTCTTAGATGCTTCTTCGGAAGTCTCTTTCACAAGTGATGTTCTCAACTCTGCTCCAGATTTGTCCGGAAATGTCTGCGGGAACAGCGACTGAAATGGATTGTATTTGAGTGGTGGAGAGGGCTTGGTAGTGTCTTTGCTGACCTTGCTTAATACCTGTTCTTGAGGAGCCAGAGAATCCTTATCAGAAATCTGAGAGAAAGTCCTTTTTGGAGGAGAGAAAGCTGACCTCTCCCGAGCTTCCTGAGGAAGGCATTGTATCTCACTACATGACTGCTGAATGTCTTGCGTGTGGGTCAGTATGAGTGCATTTTCCAGTTTTGGAGACATGATGTCCTGCTCAGTGTTTGGACAGTCCTGGATCTGCGAGACCTTGGCATCCCAACCTGCTCCAGGTTTGAGAGCTTGGACAGTAGTAGCATTTAAGAGGCATTGCTGGTAGAGGAGAGCATCGCTAATGGGGCCACATTTTGGCCACACTAAGAACCTAGAAGACAGGGGATACTGCCTGTAGGTAGCAGCTACACTGACATTTGAAGAAATCAGTTCCATGTTGCCAGGTCCTGAATACTGCATGGTTAGATCGAGGCAGGTTGGTAAAAAGTTGCAAAACTCCTTGTTTGGAGCATCAACTTGAGCAGGGTTGAAAGCTGTTTTGTACGAGTTGTATTCAGCTCCGTGCACCATGCGGTTAGGGAGAAAGAGGGCAGCTGCTTGCGTAGCTTCCATCATCTCTCTTTCTTTATATTCTCTCTCTAGCATAATGTTCTCCAGCTCTTTATCAGCAAAAGCTCGTCTCTTTCTCATCCTGTCACTTACAGGGGGTGGCAAGGGTGAATTCCCTCCCAAGTACGGGTCTGCTGGAATAGGACGGTAACCTAAAACAACAAAGTAGCATTAGGAAATGAGCCGTGTATGAAAAACATCAAAGCTGTGTTTGTAAAAGGGCTCCCTTTGGAGCCAGCCTTGCCAGGCACTGAGCACTTGCTGCAGACCCCAGGCACCATCAGCTCCTGCCAAAGTCACTGCGCCACAGCGGCTCAGCTCCCTCCACCATCAGGCACGTTCAGCACAAGTTCCTCCGTGCAGACGAGTGAGCCCCACTACTCTGACATGCGTAGCCTCCTTTGGAGAACTGAACAGCGACTTACAACAGCAATTCCAAAACAGCAGGCTAAGCAAAAAAAAAAAAAAAAGAAAAAAAAAAAGGCAAAACCCTGCTATGCATTCTGACTGGTATTGCATCATGCAGCTTAAGGAGGTAAACGTTTTTAACTAATATGGAAAATCATCAAGTATTTCATTTCTTCTGAACTAAAATAAAACAAAAATCCAGCACATTTAACTAACCGGATTCATTTAATGTAACTGATAGGGTCCAATCCTTTTCGCTCTACCCAGACAAGTAATCCCATTGAATTAATGGAATTGATTACATGAGTAAGGAGAACAGGATTTTGCTTCTTTTCACTCCCACTCCTCTCACAGGAGTTTCCCCATTTCCAAGGAAGATATCTATACCTATAGCTGCTGCCATTTCTGTTCTCTAAAGATGAATCATTATGAACATATTGTTACAGACAGTAGAAAATTCCAAGGAGAACTAGGAGAAAAGAAAAAGAAAAAGTTAAGATAAATTAGAGGAAAGATTTTTTTAAAGTGTGAATTGTAGAAAAAAAACAGAGGTTTTTAACAGGACAAAATCAAAATTGCACTTGCACAGATTAAGAAAAGAGCTTTCTATTTTGAAAAGAATGAAAAGCTATATTTGAGAACTGCAGTGATTCACTCTACAAGGATACAATTTGGAAAGTAATAAAAGCAGACATGGAAAACAAACTTGGGCTTGATCTGAAGAGACAGAGAACAGACGATACACCCTCTCACTATAATACAGATCTTTAAAGCATCCTGCTACTGCAGTTACGATTTTCAGCAGGAAAAAAAAAAAAAAAAAAAAAAGGGGGGGGGGGGGCCCGTCATGTATATCTTACTCTTGATAACGCACTAATCAGGGCCGCTGTGTTAAGCTATCAGTTTAAAGTGAAAACGAATTGATTTACCCGTGAGCAGACAAAACACTCCCGCGAAGGAATTACCCCGCACGGCACAACAACAGCGCCGGGTAGCCACGAAAAAAGCACGCCAGCTTGTAACAGTAACTCTCGGATTTCAGGTCGCCGTTGCTAACATCTCAGGCGTAATTTGGGGGTTCGGAGAGGGGGCTGCCAGCCGCAGTTCTGCCACTACGACCCTGCCACATCGACCCCTCCCCAGGGCACGCGTTTGGCCGCGATGAACTCCGCCCGTGTCAGTGACACGGATCGGAGCGGGGCTTCCGTGGGGTCCGGGGGCTTGACCCCGGGGAAGGCGGTGAGGGGGGTCTTACCTTCTAGGATGCTCTTGGCCAGGAGACTGGGCGTCCGGACGTGCCTCTGGTAGACGGCTTTGCGCTCCAGGCTCGCCGGCTTCCCGGCCAGCCCCTTCTTGTCCTAGGAGAGCGGGCGGGCAGCGCCGTCAGCCCGGGGCCGCCCGCCCGGCCCCGTCTCGCCCCGTCCCGTCCCCGCCTCACCTCGGTGGCCTGCTGGCGGCGGAGAGCCACCTGGGCGGCCATCACCCGCTGCCGCTCCACCACCAGGAGGCAGTTGGCGCACTGGCAGTCCCGCCAGCGGCAGAAGCGCTTGTGGCCCTTGAGGCACGACACCACGCCGTGGTTGCGGCACCGGGCGCACTTGGGCGTGCGGCTCAGCTTACGCGGCTCCCCGGCTCCGCCGCCGCCGCCCCGCCGCGGCGCCGCTGCCCCCGCCGCCTCCTCGCCTTCCTCCTCCTCTTCCTCCTCCTCCCGCGGCGCGCCGGGGCCCTCGGCCGCCTCCCCCTCCAGGCTCTCCACGTCGATCTCCCAGTCGCCGGCGGCGCGTCCCTCGGACATGGCTCCTCGGCGGCGCGGCTGCAAACACAGGGGTCAGGCCGTCCGCCCCCGACGGGCTGCCCCCGGGCGGGGCGTCCCGCTGGGCACCCCACCTGCTGCCTGCCCCCGCGCCCCTTCCCCGGGAAGCCGCGGAGAGCGGCCGGGGGCACCCCGGGGTGCCGCCGCTCCCCGCACAGCCCGGTGTTAGCCGCGCCGAGGGAGCTTATGCTCCGCACCCCGAGCTCCCCCCACCCTCCCCGCCGCACCGGGGTTGCAACTTACCCGAGTCAAGCGCCCGGGGGGCCGCCAGGAGGCGCAGGCAGCCCGCGGGGGAACCGGCTGGCACGGACAACGCAGCCCGACGACCACCGGGGGGCTTGGCCGCAAGGCTCCCGGGGACGCCGCGCCGTCGGGTGGCAGCCGTCGGGTGGCAGCCGGGTGCGGGGCCGCTGCTGCTGCCGCTGCCGCCGCCACCGGAGGGGCTGTCTCAGCGACGTCGCGGTCGCGGTCCCGTCCCGTCCCGCGGCGCCCACCCCGCGGCACAGCGCCCGCCGCCCCGGCCCCGCCGCGTTATCAGCACCGCCCGCACCGCCCATTGGGCCCGCGCCCCGCGGCCGCCGCCCTGATTGGCTCGCGACGCCTTCGCCCCGCCCCCCCGGGGGGTGCCCGACGCCCACCCATGGGTGCTGGCGTGGGGCGGGGGGCGCCGCTGCCCCATCGCCCCCAAAACGACCCCCGGCACCGCATAGACGAGCGGGGCAGCAGGCGGGGGGAGCGGTGGGACCTGCGTTTTAGGGCTGGGCAGGGAGGGAAAAAAGAGAAAAAAAATGGAAAAAAATGGGAGAAAATGGGAAAAAAATGGGAAAAAATGGAAAAAACGGAAAAAAATGGAAAAAAACGGGGTCGCGCGTGGAGGTGGCGGGCAGCAAGCCCTATCCCCGCGGGAGAGGTGGTGCCCGGGTGTCGGGACGGCAGGGGTGCGGTGGGAAAGGGGGGGCGAACAGCGCGTTTTTCGTTCGCCGTGGTTCCCGTGGCTTGTCCCGCTCAAGGGGAGGGAATTGGTGGAAATCGCTGTTTTTTTTCGAGGCTGAAAACTCAGCGGGATCTGTGCGGTTTCCCTGCCCTATCGAGAATCGAGAGGGGCAAAAGTATTCGTTTACTTCTTAACATCCCTTAGCGGCATTTCCGACAGAGCACTCAGCTGTTGAATAGCTTTCTGCAGCCGCTGCCTGCCGGAGGCTGCTGTTCGGAAATTGCGGAATGCCGCTCGTCTCCAAAAACGAGGAGAGATCGAAATGGTAGCGCACGGAGCCTTGGTCGTGCTGCCAGCAAGGTTGTAGAGTGCGGTGCAAACAGGGACAGAAGTGGACAGAATACACCTCGACCAGCTTGTTCACCGGGAAAAGGAAGAAAGAGATGGTGAATGTAAACAGGGTATCCCCAGAAAATAAATAATAATAATAAAAATTAAAAGGGCACCTCGGCAGCACCAGTTTCCCATCAGGGTAGAAAAGCTAACGATATGCAGGACGTACAACCCACCCCGCTCTGCTGGAAGGACAAATATCTTACTGTTTCCCCGTGTGCGATGCATACGGATCAGTGCGCGCACACGATGAACGCGCACACCCGCTCCCGGTGAGCGCACAGACGGGCTGCCGGCCGCGGGGAAGCCCCGGGTCCCCGGCAGCGGCGGGACCCTTCCCCGCCTCCCGGTGTGGGCAGCCGGAGCTCGACCGAGGTGTCCGGGCACCCCACGGGCACCCCAAGTCCCGGGGCAGCGTTTGTGCCCCTCGGGCCTCACCCCGGAGCGCTCAGGTCGGGAGAGGGGAGAGAGGGAAGCGCATCCCCGACGGCAGGTATTATTCATCCCCAAAGAGAGCCTGGCTACTGTTTGACTTACAAGCATGACTAAAAGGCAAATACCCGAGGAATTCCACTTTCCCCCTTCAGGTCCCTCTTAAAAGGCACAAGCATGACAAAGGACCTGCTAGGTTAGGAAACAGAAGTCCCCTTGGCTTGTAAACTGACACCAAATTACAAAGTACGATCCTGCGGGCCGCTGGAGTAAATTACAAAACAGTTCGCCTCCTGTTTACTTTATCCACAGGGAACTGTGAAATCCAGCCACGATTTTAAAGCGTGTTTGTATAACTTTCTTCTTCTCCTCTTGTTCGTGCTCGGTTCCGCGGGGCGTTCACGCTCCCCTCCAGCCTCCCCCCAGCCGCACTCATCCTCTGGCCGAGAAGAAGAGGCGGCGAGCGCACCTCCGGCGGCGACCCCGACTCCAGCTCCGCGTCCCCTTTTGGCCCGTGGTGCTGTGAGCCGTGCCGTGCCGTGCCGCGCCGGGAGAGGCACCGATTCCCACGCTGTGCCACACCGGTGATGCGGCGCCGGGAGGCACCGGCGCAGGGCTGGGGAGCCCCCGGGGTGGGCAGCGGGGCTGGGGGACACGGCAGTGGGGCTGGGGGACACGACACCGGGGATGGGAGGCACGGCAGCGGCGATGGATGAGCCCCGGGGACCGGCGATGAAAAGCTGCCGCGAGGGGGGACCCTGTTTGGGGGTGTCGCGGACAGCCCCCCAGATCTCACAGGCGGCTGCGGGTGGAGAACAGGAAAAAGCAGCTCGGGGGCATTTGCAGGGCTGCAAAAACGGCTCCCTGGAAAGCCGTCGCCCGGCGCCGGTCCCTGCTTTCCATCGCCGTGCCGTGCCGTGCCGTGCCGTGCCGCGGGGACGGCGGGCGGGCAGGTGCAGGTGCCTCTCGGCTCCTCTCCTCCCCTCCCGGCCCTCCCTTCCTCCCAGGAAATTTATTAGCGGGGTTAGGGCAGGCTAACCAAACGGCAACCCCGGGGGCAATTTCCCCGGGAGGAATGCTTTGATCCTGCCCTCTCTTCGCGCCGCCAGGAGCAGATTACATTGCCAAACGCGGGAGATCCCCGCCGCTTGTTTGGCCAGAGATGTTACCAGTTAATCTGAAACAAATTACCTCTGCTCCCGACCCGGGGCCCCGGAGCCTGCCCGGGAGCGCCGTGACACGGGCCCGCAGCAGCACGGCTTTGGCTGAGGACACGGGCCCTGCCAGAGGGACCTCTCCTCCCAGCAACCTCTAGACATCCTCTGCGTGCTGCAGGGAAGATGCTGAGAATCTCCAGATGATTTCAATTCCCGGGAAAAAATAAAAATAAAAAAAAAAATTAAAATTAAAAAAAATAATAATTTTTTTTCCAGCTCTGCCCAACCAGTAACAAGCTTAATTTCTTCCGCAGTTATCTTCCATAAAAACGTAAGGTTTTTCTGTTGTTGTTTTATATTGTTTTGTTTTTTTTTTTTTGAAGTCACTCTCAGTCTCTTTTAAATAGCACTTATAGCGAGGTAAATCTCGATGAGGTTTTTAAGCCAGTGTCACAGATCTTTATAAATTGTTTGTGCATTAAAATATTTTAAATGAGCAATTTCATTTTTGTGTGTCTGCTTGTGTTTTAAACAAGCATGTTTTCTATTTTTAATCAGTTTTATGTACAGGGGAGGAATTTTCTGTTACCCTGCATGTCAGTCAAGCAAATACAATAAATTCATATAATAAAGATGTAAGAAACGTCAACAGCAATGCGTTCTGTATAGCATGATATGGAAGCAAATTTTATGGACTGTGAGAGTGATTCCCCTGTCTTTGTAGGAATGTTTGCTTTGGCAAGGAGGGCAAGGGTTAGCCTTTACAGGGAGACTCGTGTATCATACCAGGATAATCTCCAGTCGTGTAAAGCTGGATTGAAATCAAAAGCAGCAAAGGTGAGCGGGGTGCTTGTAAAGCAGAATTGCCACCTTGGGCAAGTGAGAGAACATCTGATCAGGAGTCTGAAGGAGTCAACAGAAAGTTTTCCTTGGACACAGAAAGCTCTGAATCAGGCACAGAGTGAAGCAGAGTTCCCCATCCACAGCCCCTTTTGCCCTGCAGTGGCCTTGAAGAAGCGAGGAGGCATGGGGTGTGAAGGTTTGCCCCTGGTTTCAGGCCCTCCTGGGGGCTCTCCCCATGAACAGGGATGCTTTCTGGCCCTTGGCTCTGCAAACGAGATCACACAGGCATGGTAATCATTAGAGGCAGCAAGGAGGGAAAATGGCTCAGTGGAAATAGAGCTGCCTCTTCTGCAGCCTCAACGTGAGGGGCCAAGGGACGTCGGCACAGACCTAGGGATACTCTGAGCCAAAACAAGTCCAAACCTGCTCTTTTCCAATCTTCTGCTGGAAGTTTGAGTCTGAACAAGAAAAACACCATGAGAAGGGCTTGTGTGCCATCCACAGCAGCTTTGCTGTAGCTCATAAACAAGGCTGACCTTTGGTTTGTCAGCATTTAATAAGCCAGTAGACATTTGGCAGGTTTCTTGCTAAAATGTGCTAGAAAGTTGGATCAGCTCTCGGCTTGAATATCAAGAATCCAACACACAAGCAGTGAGCATAGCAAATTGTCAAGTCAGCAACTAATGTACTTCACTATAATCTTCCCAAATGTCTTAAGTAGTTTGGCAAATCTCTTGTTGCAATAAATTCTAGTGAAGTTTTAGGTTTTACTTTTTTTGAACATATGGCCTTAAAAAGTAACCTAGCCAAGCATATTTTTAGAGTCACTGCAGAGTTTGCTGGAGATGTTGTCTCAAAATTTGTTTGCACTCTGGCAGTTTTATTCAAATGTCAACCAGATGCAGAAAGTGAGGGGTTTGGGGTTTTATTTTACAGTCCTGGAAAGGAAAGGTCAAGTCTCTGCAGCATAAATTGTCTTTTTGATTGCCATATTTTAGCAGAACAGCAAGAAGTCTTAGTAATAAAATGTTTAAGTTGGTTTTTTAGTGTTTTTTTTTTTTTTGTCCCCCTTCAGGATGCATTATAATCATATGCAAAATACTTAAAATGCCAGTAAGACACCTGCTAAATCAAATTACTTGGGTAGGCTATGTTGTGCTTAGCGGTAAAAATTCAATCACATAACCATAACTAGCCAGATTGTGTTCTCATTTCCTTGGTAGCATTGTGCTGTCTGAGTAGCCTTACTGAAATTAATAGGATGACCTGAGGTATTAGTCAGCATGAAAAATAACATCAGGATTTGGCAATATATCACTTAAAATAAGCCAGACAGACTCAGGCCATATTAATATATTCAGGTACCTAGGCCACACTGCTCGTTATACTCTTACTAAAAGGGAAGGTTATGGAACCATTTACAGAGTGAGACCTTGTACCATATGAGTACAAGCCTTAGACTCTTGCTTGTTACAGGTCCACTACAAAGCCTGCAAATGTCCAAGGCGGCAGAGGAGGATGATGTGTTCAGACCTCACAGCATGTCTGTGAGAAAGTGAGAAGGTTTGGCTCAGAAAATTGCAGAAAATACAGTGTAATACTCCTGTGACCTTTCCACTGAAGCTTTCTGGAGGACTTTGCCATCTACCCTTCTGAGAACCTACCCTGAAAGTCAGATTTGCCTTGCTGTAGCTATGGTACATGGGCACATGCAGTTATTGTGAACTCACACCCACCTGGTTCCTCTGACACCAGTTGAGGAAACAGGAAAGCCAGAGGTGAACTACCAACACAGAAGGAGTGATGCTGATACATCTCAAACTCCTCCCATGCTTAAAAGGAAGGACTTAAGGGCACAGGGCCTCCTTCCACAAGATTTTAGATGTTGTTTGAAGTGACAGAGGTTTCCACAGCTATACAAACAAAATCTGACCCTACTTCTACATGTTTTCTCATTCTCAGCTAGTATTTCTGCATCTGTTCTCTTTTGCTTTGTTGAGGCTTGGCTCTTAATGAAAGAACACCAGGAGAACCAAAAGCTACTTGGAGCACAGAGATAACAGCATGTAGCACTACAACTCTGGAAATGCAACTCTTACATTGTAGATATTTAAAGTACCCCAAACAGAACTTGGCAAAGTTTTAGATATCCAAGGAGTTTCCCAGTACACTATGGTTGGTCCACATATCCTTCCTACCAAATTTTTTGGAGGGGGATAAGTATGGTTCTACCAGCCCTCATCTCCTCACCTCAGCTGCCATCACTGGGACCTCCAAGTCCCCTCAGTATCAATATAAATGGAGGGATGACACCAGGGTTACCTTGTGAAGGGTAACATTGTGACATTGCCTGCACAGGGGAGAAGCTGGTGCCCTGCCTGGACACAGCACCTGAATGCTAAGGGACATTCAGTAGCACCTCCATCTCATTTGGTGCTTCTTTTGCCCTGCCCTTGGTGCAGTCTTGGTTGCAGAGTTAATCAAGAGTTTTGTAAACACTGCTGTTGTCCAGAGATGCCTCTGCCCTGCTTTGTGATTTTGTCCCCTGGCAGAATGGAGAAGGACTGAAACACTCATTTTTTGGTCTGGATAATTGCCCTGAATAGGAACATGGGAGCTGTAGTATCTCCCAAGTCTTTTTCTCTCAGATGTGCACCTGTCCATTGACTGACTTGAATTTTACTCTTGAAATAGCTATCCTGGTCATCTTGATCAGCAGAGTCCATCCTGGCAGACATTTAGCACTGTGGCTCTGCACATGGCCACACATCAGACCTATGCTGGTTTCTGAAATCATCAAAGAAAAAGCAAACAATAACTGAAATGATTCATGTATTAGATAAACCATTGTAATGGTGTCATTTATGCATATTTAATAAATGCAGTGTTTATTGTAAATGCAAATCTTGATGAAAATCTAAGGCATGAAGCCTTCCTGAAAGGTGCAGTTATTCAGCATTCTGGGATCAAACTCTTCCCTTCATTCCATACAGACACTCCATTGAAATCTTTGAGATTAAATGGGCATAAGTCTGAGTTTAACATATTGCAGATGTGTATATATATTAAGAACATTGGACGCATTGTACTCAAAAATGCTATTTTACTTAGGGTGCTTTTTCAGCACTTATGATTACTTGCAATAATAAAAAAGACTATTCCACAAACTTTGCTAAGATCATATGACATAGCAAGCACACTGTCATCTACCTCGTGATTTAACATCTGTGACACTACACTAATTCGCGGTCTTTGGCCATCCAACATGATATCAACTATACAAAGTGTCAAACCACTCAGTGCACAAAATTAACTGATTTTAGGAGTAAAAGGGTTGTAACCAGCTCTGCTGAAGTCAACAGAAAACCTGTGTCAACTGTAGGGGAAACTGGGTGAGGCTCATATTTAATTTGAGTTAAAAGAGAAGAGAGCACACTGTTCAGCCTGCTCCACATGACTAGTTTTCTGGCTGTATGACACACAAAACACTGGGATTGAACAGTTCATTGCCAGTTCTTCCATTATTCACAGCTGAGAGAAGCCAGAAGGAGCTGCTGTGCCACAGGGCTGGGGCAGTGTTGTCTGATGGGCTCGATCTGATACCACAGATCCCCATTTTCTCTGTGCCTTGACCTGAAAGAGTTTATCTTTAGGCCCCATTTTGCAGTCTTAAGGGAACGCTTTCTGTCCAACACTGGACAGCAGCACAGAAACACCAGAATGTCCAACCAGTGGATACTGCATCTGTTAGTTAGAAACTTGGCTGACACACACTTTGGAGGATATATAACCATAAATGACACTTTTCTAAACAGTGATGAGAAAACTTTTTCAAAACTTTTTTTTTTTTTTTTATGATAGCAGAACACACCCTAACATCTGGTTCAGGAAAAAAAATCCTTTAAAGTTCTGACCAAGAAGTAATTAAATGAAAGAATTTCCCCAAGGATCTAGCCTGTTTGTAGCATTGTATGGACTGACTTATGATCACTTCAACAATTTACCAGAATTTCATGACATAATGATTAAACTCTCACACTTTATAATCAGCCCACTGAAGGATGAGCAACAGCAGGAGATACACTCCAGCCTCATTTGGTGGTGAGTGAGCTCTACTGATTTCAGCAAGAGGTACCATAAAATCCTAACCATGAAATTGCAGAAGTAAACGGCAGCTTGCCCCCAACTTCCACAAAGCCACGCTACACCCAGTTAGGGATCACTGCAACATGAATGTGATAATCTCTTGCTGTCTAAATTTCTTCCAGCCTTTCTCCAGCTGTATATCATGCATCTTTCTCAAAATTAGTGGAATTACCAGAGGTTGAAAGGAGAGTATCACAGGGATATTTATGTGTATCAATAAGAGAAAGGCTTTTCTGAAACCTAAAAATAAATGCTTGTCTTGTCAAGAATGAATTGTAATTTATTCATTATCTATTTTTGTCTACACAGGGATTATTGTAAGACTAGAACAGTAAGATTTTTATTATGTCTGAATTGCAGATAACCATGATGCAAATTGACAAACAGGGTCTTCTTTTTACTTCTGTGGGAGCAGAACATCCTCTCCAGTGCAATCACATCTCTCCACAAGCCTATGGCTTCTCCTTGCCTGCGTTAGGGCTTCTTGCCCAGCAGTGTAAAACACACACAAGTGTTGGCAAGGTAGAAATGTCATTATACATGATCTGAGAATTTCCTTCCATAATATACCAGAATAATAATGGACAATAATAAATGAGAGTCCTCAGGTCTCTTCTTTGGCTGAATATGTCTCGCTGAGTCAGAAGAGACCGCATCTCGTTTTTCCAATGTGTGCTTTTGTTAGGTCAATAGAGAGACTGTTATAGAGTGGTAATGTGAGCTGGGTAATGTGTGCAGGTTCTGGGGCTTTATTGTGTCCCTGCTATGTTAATTAGTATTAGGAACATGATGGATTGGCAACACGTGTACTTTCTGAGTCTTAAACCAGCCCTGAGAGTTTAGCACTCCATTAGTTACACATCACAGGAACCCAGGGATGTTTACTCAAAAAAGTATCACTTACAAGAATGAAACTTTCCAATTCATTCCTGATAGGAATGGGGGGTGGGACACCAGCCCAGCACAGGGCAGCAGGCACACCTCCAGTCCAGACCCCCCTGGACCGCACTCCAGCCTAGGGTCACACTGAGCATCCTACATCAAAAGTCTCTCCGACGTGGTTCTCAAGGGAGGGAGAGGTGGAGAAGCACCAGCCTGGACAGGCAGGCACTTTCTGTTCACTGCTTCTCTGGTAGAGAAGATACAAGCCAGGATTTTGGTAAGAGCTGTGTAAAGACACCTCACTCGGTGAAATTTCTCCACGGGGAGAAATCTCCTATCAGGGGAACTGGTAGGGCTGTTTTCTAAGAGCCATCTCTACCATACCAGCCAGTGGGGAAACTCTTCTCTCCACAGTATGGAGATGCAAATCAGCAATAGGGACAAAATTCTGAAAGATCCTCACAAGAAAAAATGCTAGCAAGAGAGGCTTAATACGCCTTTTCCATAGACAGATAAAACGCACTGATTTTTCCATGCACCAGATAATATAGAAACTCCATCTCTGCTCCCTGAAAATTTGACTTCCTGCAGAAATTATTACAATTTTCCTGTCTTTCAGCAGCCTCAGAGAAAGCCATCAAACCTAGCTTGTTCTCTTTAATATTTTCATAAATGACTTCGATGTAGGACTTGAAGGTATACTAAGTAAGTTTGTGGATGACACTAAAATGGGAGGAGCTGTTGACCCCCTTGAGGGTTGAGAGGCTTTGCACAGATAGATATCTTGACAAATGAGAGAGCTGGGCAATCACCAACAATATGACATTTAAGAAGAAAAACTGCTGGAATCTGTACCTGGGAAGGGGCAACCCTGGCTATACATACAGACTGGGGGATAAGGGGCTGGAGTTCAGAAATAGATTTGGGGGTTCTGGTCGATGGCAAGCTGAACATGAGCCAGCAGTGTGCCCTGGCAGCCAGGAGGCCCAACCTTACCCTGTGGTGCATCAGCCCCAGCACTGCCAGCTGGTCGGGGGAAGGGATTGTCCTGCTCTGCGCTGAGCTGTGTGTGTCCAAAGGAGGGCTAAAGGGATGGTGAAGGGTCTAGAAGGAAAGATGTATGAGGAGCAGCTGAGGTCCCTGTGTTTGCTCAGCCCAGAGCAGAGCAGGCTGAGGGGAGGCCTCATGGCGGCCTGCAGCTCCCTCACGAGGGGAGCGGAGGGGCAGGCGCTGAGCTCTGCTCTCTGGGGACAGCGACAGGACCCGAGGGAACGGCATGGAGCTGGGACAGGGGAGGGTCCGGCTGGGTGTTAGGGAAAGGTTCTGCACCCAGAGGGTGGTCGGGCACTGGGACAGGCTCCCCAGGGAAGTCGTCACAGCACCGAGCCTGTTGGAGTTCAAGTGTTTGGACAAAGCTCTCTGACATCTGGTTTGGGTTTTGGGTGGTTCTGTGCAGAGCCAGAAGTTGGACTCAATGATCTTTGTGAGTCCCTTCCAGCTCAGGATATTCTGTGATAGTTTCAAGGAAGCACTACTCCAGAAGAAAAGAGCAGTTCTATTTCTGTGTATGTTTTTGATGTTATTGCTTTTTTTTTTTTCGTTGGTTGGTTGGTGTTTTGTTTGTTTGTTTGTTTCTTTGTTTCTTTGTTTGTTTGTTTGTTGTTGTTGTTTTTTAATACAAGCTTCCTCTCATTACCTGACAACCTAATGGCTCCCAGGAACAGCTGTCCTCCTTGCACACACCTTTCTTCCCCATCTTAGTCTTCTTCACCTCAAACCTGGCCTGGTAGGTTAATGCTTGCCTTCTCACCATTAGCCTTAAAAATTCCACCACAGCAATCCACAATTGTGACAGCACAAATAATGCAAAAACAAATGCTATCATCCCCTTCCAGCAAATCAGTTGCTTGCTGTGGTCTTCTTCAGTAGGCACCAAGAATTCTGCAGTGCTAATTTTGGCAAACATCCTACAGTGTTTCTGTGTCCTGAATGTATGCACAGCATTATCATTCAGCATTCCAATTATAGCTGTTAGGAATTAATAATTAGCAGAGCAGGACTTTGCAAAGCCAGGGGCCTGATGCTGGCCTGATATTCCTCTTGTTTAGTTTTCAGCAGAACCTATGGGAGCTAGAAATACAAACTGTTTGTGCAGCCAAGCATGCCAACAGTAGCAGTTGATATAATTACAATGACACAAGTTGGCCTTGTGTCCAAGTGTATGTGTAGCAAATCCAAGAAATACGAATGCAAGTGGATGGTTACAATAAGCAAAGAAGCAACAAAACCAGTTCCAGATTGTCATTGAATTATTTGCACTCTGTGGACCATATTTTTATATTGAGTTATGCCTGTGTAATTTGACTGAGACCATTTGGGTTAAATATGTGTATCTGAACTGGATTTGTCCATGTGTGTCTTCCTGGTCTTATTGACCTTAACTGTGGACAAACCATTTTGTACTGTGTTCAGTTTAGTGGAAGTACCTGCAGAAGGAAAGCCTCCTGTTTGTTCAAGCTACTGTCTCAAACAAGCCTAGCATATTCTCAATTGCCACATGAAGCAGGCATGCTCTGTGGATTTTCCCACACTGCACTGATTTTGCCATACCTGCAATCAAAAAGAAACGCTGTTTTAACTTGAAAGCTAAACTTGGACACTCCTTGACTTTCTGGGAGCAAAAATATTTTCAATATATTAATTTCACAGTCTTTTGACTACAACCATACTCTAAGGACTGCCTTGATTTTATTCATTTTTTTAGTGAATAAAAACACCATTAACAGTGGTGCTTTCTGCAACTACAAAGCTAAGAGACGGGCAATCTGGGATAATCAAAAACAATATCTAGAAGGATATTTATCAGGGCTATGTCAGGTCCTACAATATACAGCATGTCATGATAGGATGTCTACCTTTCTGCTGCCAGACCATGTCAACATCTGAACCACCACAAACACACCCAGAACAAGCCAGATGTGCTGGTATGAATGACCAATTTGTTGTCATTATAGAGAAATCATATCAGCATGTGGCAAGGCACTTTGGTGCTGCACATCACTTTGCCACCTCTTGGCACATCAGTCAAGAATGATCAAAATCAGGGGCACGATAGTTGCTTCTTGCAGTCTTCTCTTAGGCAAAGACGTTTTTGTAGTCAGATCCTTTGTCTCTGTGATGTTAGCAGTGCAAGCTTCCAAGCTTGCGTTTCATATTGAACCTTGCACACTGCAGCCCTAAAACCTGACAGCAGCCTCTAAGCAATGCCAAAATACAAGCAGGCAAGTCCACTCATAATCCTTTGCAGAATGCTGTGCTCTGCAGTCATTTCCTGCTTCTCACATGTAAAGGTAACAGACACAGCTAAAGAGGCTGAAATGGTCTTTATGGCTTGGCACATCTCTAATAAATAAATAAATAAATAAATAAAATAAAAACGTCTTGAAGCCTTGATCATGGGAAGAAAGGGACAGTTCTGGGATATAAATACTGAAGAAACTGGGAACTCCTATGGAAGGCAGAACATCTGTTTATTACATTTTCCAGTGTTTTATTTTCAGTTCCCCATGACAAAGAATCAGAACTTTTACCACTGCAAATTTTGCTCAGTCGTAAACACAGCATTATCCTTGTAAGGTACCTTAAGCATTGTAAAGAAGAAACTTTATTAGAGGGAAGTGACAGAGTCAGAAATCAGAGCAGAGGAAAGATAGTTCGAAAACAGACCACCTTTCATAAAGAAAGAATTTTACTTACAGGTGAGAGGATTTATTTTGTGTGAACATCAATACTTTATGCAGCATGGAGGAAAATCTTGAGAAAAGCTTTTTGTGGTAAAATAATCTGTACTAGATTCCCCATCAAACCCCCTACAACAATGTTAACCTACTGACGCTCATGTCAAGGAATGGGTTTTGGTAACATACACTTCCCTCTGTGTTGTACCTTAGTGTAATATCACTACTGAATGAGAAAGAGGATGTGTTCAAAAAATTTTATTGTTAATGGGAATATCAGAAAACACCACACTCAGCAGTGGAGTCCATAAGGAAATTCACTTGAGGTTACATCCAAAGTATTACTGTCCTTGCTTTAGTCTTCATTTTATGTACACCAGCAAAAAGTGTTACATGGTGAACTCACTTCATGGTAATGCAATGCTGTTTTATTAAATGTAGGTTTGATGAGCCTCTGGGTCAGCCAAAGACCTGAGAATGAGGTAAACATAAAGCAATACAATCACTCTGTAAGATTTAGATCTTTTTCAAACTCAAAACGTGCCAGAGCAAGGCACATTTCTTTTCTAAGCAGAAACAGCACTTAGGCTGCTTGCCTTGCTTATCATTCTTTCAGGCTGGAAAAGGGAAACCAGCTTCTCCACTGAAACTGTCTTCCAAATTGATGGTGTCTTGAATATCTCCACACAAAAAGAGGTTCATCAATGCCCTAAAATAAGTCCAGAGCAGACCACCATGAGCATCCTGCGCTGCCTTTGTCCTGAACACAAAGCACATGAGCTGGAGCAAATAAGACCCGCTAAATTAGGCATTAACACTATCTTGCCCAATACTAACAATTTGCCAAAATTCATGACATGAGTTGCTTTGGGGAATGGAGGGAGAGAGGGAGGAAGATGTTGTTGTGTACTCTTCCCATAATAAAAGAAATGTTACTGAACAGAATGAGTCTTGTTCTTCCAGTATCTATAGTAACAACAGGAATCAAGGGAAGAGTGGTGACAAGTGGAAATTCCTGTGCTCTTGGAATGGAGGGACTAGCTGAAGAGAGATTTACAAGAAGCACTGGTGACCCCAGCTCCTCAGCTCAAGGCCTCCTGACGGGCCGATCCCCATATTTGCTCCAGACATGAAGACTTTTAGAAGTAACACACAAAACTGAATGCCATGGTTTTTCTTTACACTCCATTAAATGTTGTCGTTTGTGCTGGGAAAAAAGAGTCACGGAGAGTCCAGGCCATCTCCTAGCTGTTCCTGCCCTGACAGCTTTGGCCCATCCCTGTAACTACTTGTCTTCTTCACTGGGATTTTCTCAGCACCTGGCTTGCTGGTGCTGACATCTGTGGCATCCACTGGATATGCCTAAGCTTATATTCCTCATTGTATTCTAATGTTCTGGGTAACAGCTATTATTTTGTTCCTGTGCATCCAAGACTTTCAGCGTGATATTCAAGCCCAAGCATCAAAAGTCCACGGCCAAGACCAATAGTGCCAAAGCTGAGTTTATACAACTTGCATTAACTTATGTAGATATCTAAACCTGAAGGTGAATTTAGATATGGGGCATGACTGGCTGTTACACACTCACCTGTTCAGCTGTACTATCAGAAATAGCAAGCACAAAGGCAGGCTCTTTTAAGCAGGCGTTTTGGCTATACGTAGTAGAAAAAAAAAAATAAAAGCAGCTTGTCACAAGCTGAGAAACATCCCACCAGAAAATCAAACCCACACTACCATTCCTTTGCTTCCATACCCAAGAGCTTAGCTGGTCCCAAAGAACTGTGCAGCCAAGATATTTTTAAGGTAAAGAGGATGTATTTCTAGGCACAGTGCCCACTAAAAGGGCATCTGCACAGGCAGATTGTAACATGGACTGTTTGGCATGAAGAGAAAAATACCCTAGGAAAATCTTAATTCCACTAGATTCACTCAGCATTAATGAAGACACTTTGTTTTGACTACAAATGTTTGTCATTTGAAAATTTCAAACAAACTGATGTATTTTGTGTTAGCTTCACTTTCCAGGCTGATTGATTGACAGTTCATCCTCTGATAGAATACACTGAAATAATCTAGCATTGACTGAAACCAAGAGAGTTCAAGATAAGTATCAAAGAAGAAAAGAAAAGAAAAGAAAAGAAAAGAAAAGAAAAGAAAAGAAAAGAAAAGAAAAGAAAAGAAAAGAAAAGAAAAGAAAAGAAAAGAAAAGAAAAGAAAAGAAAAGAAAAGAAAAGAAAAGAAAAGAAAAGAAAAGAAAAGAAAAGAAAAGAAAAGAAAAGAAAAGAAAAGAAAAGAAAAGAAAAGAAAAGAAAAGAAAAGAAAAGAAAAGAAAAGAAAAGAAAAGAAAAGAAAAGAAAAGAAAAGAAAAGAAAAGAAAAGAAAAGAAAAGAAAAGAAAAGAAAAGAAAAGAAAAGAAAAGAAAAGAAAAGAAAAGAAAAGAAAAGAAAAGAAAAGAAAAGAAAAGAAAAGAAAAGAAAAGAAAAGAAAAGAAAAGAAAAGAAAAGAAAAGAAAAGAAAAGGCTTGAAATGTCTAAGTCAGAGCTGACTGTGAAAAAATCTTGCGTCTTCATATCAAAAAGCAGCTAGCAGAATTCAGAGGAGATCTAAGCACTGGAGGACCTCTGGTAAAAAAGCAGGCACATCGCACATGTATATCACAGACCAGACATCTCTGGACTCATTGGCTAATAGCTAATGGGGGGGTTGCGAGGAAGGGGAAGGGGCTTTTCATAGTGAAATAAACAAAACATCTTTGACATCTTTTATTTTCTGTGAAAGAGGAGTTAAAGGCCAAATTCTGTGTGTGTGTATGTGCATGGCTTATGCATGTCTAAAATGTATGCATACAGGAGTGGACAGTACTGCGTACTCTTGCTTCTTTCTGATTTTCTCCCACTAGATGGAGTTTGGTGACTTTGGTAGTTCCCAATGAAGCTGTCTTCCAAGGCCATTATTAATGGTTGTGTGTCTGTGAGCAAGATAGTGATGTTGATAATCTGATTGTGTTCAGTTTTGAGCTAATTGTCCTGTTCACAGTGAAACAGACATATGCTGAAAATGTCCCAATACTCTGAGAAGTCCATATATAGGTATTTGAAGATCTGTTTAAAAGCTACCTCCAGATTTAGACATCACACAACTGGAAAGGTTAGTAAGCAGCAATTAGCATGTTAATGAGTAAAGATGACATCAGAAAATAAGAAATAGGAAGTTTGTTTTTTGAAGAAATTGAAATATCATATAGAATATAACCAAAATACACTAAGACAGTCTGGCTCTCACATCAAATGTGACACCAAACCCACAGTCTCAGTGCAAAACCTGCCAGTACCTCCAGAGAGCAGATAATATTTTTTCATATGCAGAACCTCCAAGGCTGCGCAGTTTGTTGTTTGCTTTGCTTCATTTCATCAATGGAAAATGAACCCAAGGATCACACCCACGGACTTGATTTACTCCTGCCTCCAGTTCTTTTACCAGTGGAAGCAGAGGGTACAGGGGCCCCTTGTGGTGAAGGAAAGTCCTAATTGTGTAAATCCTGACTCAGCCCTTGGCTTCCCTTCATCATAATCATCATCATCAATATCACCATTGTGGTGATGTTGTTGATCCCAGCCAGGATTAAGGTAGTCTTGCAATATGCTTGGTTGAAGCTGACCTACACTAATAAAAAATATGTGTAGTAATTGAAATGTGGTAGCACAGGATAACATCTTTTTTGACCTCTACCTGTCAAAATGGCCTCCTGGATAACCACTTGAACAGTAGCAGCCTCACAGGTTACATTAGTTTATATAGGAATTTTGTTGGGGTTAAGCAAGATGAAGGCAACAGGAGTGCTACAAGAAACAGTTTTAGCACAAGACTGATTTAATTAGTACACTGAAAAATAAAGGTCTAGGTCATCTTTGTGCAAGGACCACATCAAACTGGCTGTGTCCCTCTTCAAGAAGAAAGCCAGCCAGCTAGCTTCTTCTGGGCAGGGAAGTGGCGTTGGCTGATTGCAAGTTCCTCCATCACCTTAGTAAGAGAAATGGCTATACATTCTGAGGTGATTTCTGGACATAACTTTAGGCACAGATATGGACTACTTCCAGGAATGACAGGAAACTTTTCAAAGGGTTAAAAGATACCTCTTCTCCACCAGATAACTGTCCCTCAAGAATATTACAAGATAAATAACTCCCAGCATAAATGACAGGGAAAATTCATCCTGTACTTATGTTCTAGACCCACATTATTCTCTGTTAGTTGTGTTCATTCAAATGTACCATTACATTATTAGGCATAAGAAAGCATCATTGCAGTCCCTGGTGATGAACCCGAAGTTAACAGTGAAAGAGCCATCTGAGATTCAGCTGAGATCTCCTCCTATTTTCTGATAACACCCACTGTAAAGACGGGTGAAAGCAATTCACTGGATGGGTGAAAGCAATTCACTGGCTGAAGTGCCTCAAAGTTCCCTAGTCTCCTGAAGGTGTAGGTCCTTACCAGGGACTTACATCCAATCCTGGACATATAAACATATAAACTATCTTTAGCACATGGCCATGGCAGGAGGGAATGGACTCCTTTTGCACACTTCCAGTTTCAAAGCATGTGCTCCACTTCTGACCAGCATCCTGATGGGGCTAGGTGGGAGCAAAGGTTGGAAATTATCTGTAACGTCTTCACCATCTGTTGATGGCCACCATTAGGTCTCCACGATGTTTGGTCCAGCAGAATAATTGGTTACCAGACCCAAAGCACAGAGGAGACATCTCAAGAGGCTCAGATATAGTGATCTGGAAATGATGAAGATAATGTTAGTCAGTTCATGCCTTTAGGGGAAAGAAAAAAAAAATAAAAAGAAGAAAAAGAAAAAAGAAGGCAAAGATATTATCTTCCCTTTTGATAGTTTGGGTATTTGCTTACAAATTATGTAGACAGTGTATAATCCAAAGGTCTTTCTGGATTGCTACTGGAGAACAGCTCAGTTTTATTTTATGTTCTGCCAAAAGACTTGCTTTTCTTTTGACAGAGGACCTGGCAGTCGGCACCCATGCCTTAAACTACTGTAATGCATTTTCTATCAGTCCACACAGTAAATCTTGCCAGCAGTGAAACCGTGAGCAACATTTGGCAGCTCGGTGTTACGAAGTGCTTCTTCCAGGAGTTCACAGCACCAGTCGCTTTCAATCAGCAGAGCCTGACGCTGCCATCCCTGTTTATTGATTTTCAGAGCGTGTTGCAGGAGCCATCTATTTTCCTCTCCCCTGTGCTTGAGAGCCTGTGGAGCTGCCTTTGGGTCTGCAAAAACACGGGACGGGGGACAGATTTGGGGAGGTGATGGTGCCCCCCCGTCCGTCGAGCTGCCGGGCAAAGCAGGCGCCACGTCCAGCCCCGGGGTTAGGAAAGGGCAAGGTGGGCCCCCTGTGCTATGACGTCATGGCCATGACTTCATAGCGGGGGGGCCGTGACGGCGAGGGAAGGGGGTCCGGAGGCACGGGGGGGCGTGCTGCGAGCGCAGCGACACTAGGTGGGGCCATCGGCTAAACGGAACGAGCCCGGAGCCGAGGAGCCCGGGGCACCAAGTCGCCCTCGGTTTGGTACCCTCCTCGCCCGAAACATCGCTCCTCCGCTCCTAAATAACGCCCGGAGCCTGCCGAAATGCTGCGGGACAGGGGCACGCTTGTGATGTCCAGGTCAAGCCGTGTGAGACAGCATTCGTTAGACGTGTGCTTGCACAACGCGTGTTGCGGTCATTTGAGACCAATTCCATCTCCTCTAAGCTCTTCTCAGGGATGCACTCAAAGACAGTTGCAATTCCAGACATTTGGAAGGGAAAAACACAGCCCATTTCCCAAGGAGCTCTCAAATGTCTTGTACGCACAGTTCATTTTCAGCTGAACTTGTGCTTTGCCAGCTGAAAGAGGAGGAGGGAGACTTGAGCTGAAGGACTGGGGTCACAAACCAGTTTTTCGGCATCAGTGTTTTGGTTTCTGGTTTTGGGTTGTTTGTACACTGTTTTCTTTTTCGGGGGGGGGGGGAGGAGGAGAGTGCTGGTGAAACAAACAAAACAAAAAAAACAGGCAAATTACCTTCAGGCACTAATTTTAATCAGTTGCAAATGAATTAGGAGCAGGTCACCGTAACTGGTTGCTGGCCGGTGCCTTCAGGCCTCAGGATGTGTAACCAACTGGAAGACCAGTGCTGTAAAGGAGGGGGTGAGGAGCCAGAGCGCCGCCACCACGAGCGGGGTGGTGGTGATTGTGTTGCCTTTCACCACACCTACAACCACAGTTATTTCTCCTGTTGCCAGACCGACAGCAGAAAAAGCAAAAATCTGTTAAAAAGCAGCCAGCAGTGATGGCCACATCAGGAAATGGGTGAATGCCAGATCATAACTCAAAAAGCAGAATGTTTGCTTGAGATTTTGGATGTTAAACATATACCAATCATCTGGGGAATTAGTCATAGCTTTCCATACCCATACACCACACGAGCCTACTAAAACCTCATGCGGTGAGCTTTCCAGGGGCAAGGAATGGGAACAGCCAGGCAGCGAGGTTAGCCCGTCTCACCTCCTGCCTTCTGCTGTAGAGCACTCTGCTCCCTTCTCAGGGCAACAGCAATGCACAAGCTGCCTCTGGCAACACAGGCTTGGGCCATGGGAAGCACATCTCCCCAGAAGCCACCAGTGATAAAAATTTCTCCCCTCCCTCGTACCTTATGAGCAGCTGTACCACAGTTCTACAAATCAGCTCCAGCCCCAGCCCAATTCCCATTTGCTCACAGGGGTTGCAGTGACTGACAGCTATTCTGCTTTAAAACAGGGGGGAATAGCAGAAGGAGGTATGCATGGGAACACCCTTCTCCCATTGGACATTCAGAAATATTGCCCAAGGAGCAGAAATATTGCCCAAGGAGTATTTGTGTTTTTGACAAAAACTCAAAATAAACTCCCATCTCACTCCCGCAGGAAAATAGTAATAGTAACAGTAACAGTAACAGTAACAGTAACAGTAACAGTAACAGTAACAGTAACAGTAACAGTAACAGTAACAGTAATAGTAATAGTAATAGTAATAGTAATAGTAATAGTAATAGTAAAACAACCACTCCAGACCATTCTTTCAAAATCCGCAATGTTGATTATGAATAATTTGGCAAAGGAGGTAAAAGCAATAAAAAACATATGCCCAAATGTTCCTCTTGTTTACACCCTTGCAAATTCTTATAAAAATAGAAATTGCAGAGACGTGAGGACAAAACACGTACAGCTGACAATAAGTGTATTAGTGACTAAGTGACATTGTTTAAAATGTGAGAGCTGTGAGTTGGGCCAAATCTCTAAAGGATGTTAAAGCTTCCCAGAAATTGTTTGGCGCCATGTAGAATGATTTTGTATAGCTCATGAACTGTTCATCTTGAGTCAGTGTTGCTTTCCAGTGACATGTAGCTGTACCAGACATGAAGCACTGCCCTTGCTTTGCTGGGCTTTGAGGTCAGGTTCAATGTGAGAACCTGTCAGCTGATGCTCCCAAAACAAGATGCTTGTTTTGCCATGTGAACAGCTTGAAGCATTTTCCAGGAGACTGCTGTTAGTGAGTGAGAATAAGAACCCAAATTTTTACTTCAGTATCCCCTCAGGCATAATGCCCTATCAGGATAGCTCCGGCATCCCTCATCGCATCTGCCATGTAGCCCTTTTAAATGACAAAAAAGTCTGAATTGGACAGGTAACAAGGAATTATTATGTCTCTTTGTATTTCTTTTTATTTATTTTTTTATTTATGTATTTATTTTTTCAGTGTGCCTCTTTTGTATTTCTTTGTATACATGGAGTTTAATCTTGCCCATTGCTGTTTATACTCAGTGTGGCAAAAAGGAATGTCAGCAACATGTGGGCAAGGCAGCCGGACAAGTTTCCTAATGAAAATGTTCCTTGAAAGGTGTTTTTCGTGTCCTCTGCATACAATGGTGCAGGAAAGGGACTTTTTCCTTTAGTTCTTGCAGCTGCCTTAGCCATCATGCTGCTGCCACTGCCTTCCCATGGTGACACTTAACCACGGGCAGGGGGCTGCAGCGCTGGGTTGAAGTGCTTACTGCCAGAGCCCTGCCCTGCCTGCTCACCCACCCGGGAGGGACAGGGGTACAGTGGTCCTCCTCGAGCCTGCTGACCCCCCTGAGCAGCTCAGGTCAGGTCACAGAGATTTAGAATAAAGACAGGACTTCTTTGTATTTTGCTTGATTTCTGCTTCCTTACTTTTCCTCTTTTTTTTTTTTTTTTTGTGTGTGTGTGTGTGTTTGTCTCAGTGCTTTTAGGGAAAAGAAGTGGGGCTATTTGTACAGTTTGTCTAAAATACAGATTTTCTCTATTTATCTGGGTGTCACAGAGGAAAGAGTTGGAACATGTGAAGTCTATAGGCTCAGGAGTAGGAAGGCAGATGAAAACAACCTGAAGTGTGTTTACTTTGGGACTCACGATGATTTTGTCATCTCATGACTGTGGCTGATGTCCCAGGATTATCCTGGCCTAAGCCTTTCAGGGGAGGTGCTCTTGCTGCTTGCAGGCGCTGTTCAACTGTTGAAAAGCTAAAGTCATGCCTAGATTTCTCTGAGAAAGAAAAAAAAATAATAAAAACCAAATCTTATACTATGCATTCTGGTAAATATTATGTTGTCCTCTCATATTTACACAGTGCTTAAATTTTTATAGAGCACTTAAGAATCCTCAGGTAAAAACCATGAAATCCTTGTAGCAGTTGTCTTTGTCTCAAGGAAAGGAAGAGACATCTGAAATTTAAACTGACCTATGAGATCTTCATCAGGTCAGTAAGCAGACCAGGGATATAACCTTGTGACAGTTCCTGTTATCCACACCTTATCTTAATTTCCTGCACAGATTCTGAAGAAAAAAATTGCAAACACATTTCCAAAAATGCTGTAAATATTATTTTTTTTTCTGTTGCAGCTTCAGGAGGGCCTGCTCTCTGGCAGCAGACCTCTTCAAAGCACACCTCCCTCTGTAGATGCCAAATCCTTTTGTGCATGTGATGCTCTGTATTTGTTCTCTACGAGATCTGCTTCCTGGTACTGCTTTAAGAGTTTGTTCCTCCACTTAGTGTCAGGATTCATACAGTTTGCAGGTATGTTTGGCATGTAGATGTGGTTATCACTCTCCAGTACTCTGTTACTCTAAAAATGAATGGAATTAGCCACTAGTAAGGGATGCTACTCTCAAAACTGGGATTTCTGTTGTAGTGTGCAAGCAACAGCCCAGTGGGAGTTGCTGAGTCATGCTGGAAATCTGCCTGTGACAGTGCAGAAATTTGCAGGCAGCACATTAACAAAACATGTTTAGGGAGGAAAGACTGATTTTTGTTATCTTCCAGTGGCGGACTAGTGTGGGAATGTTAAAATACTGTAGTAAGTTAGTTGGTTATAGGGAAGGGAAAAGAATGATGCTTCAGAGTTATATGTCCACTAAAATTGAAGTTTGGATAGTGTGCATTCAGAAATAATTTTATTTTCCAGTAATGACAATATGCAATATCACGTAAGAAATGAAATTGAAGAATTGATCTTATTCTTCAAATACAGGATAGCTTCAATATTAAAATTAACATATAAATTTAGCATCAATCTTATTTCCCCACTCACGTCTGCTGAGTAAATGCACATAAAGAATGAATCACTGAAACAGTATACTGAGAGAATCAAAGTCATTTTTCAAATGTGTCAGCACAAATGTGAGGTAAGCCTGTTCACCAAGCATCCAACAAATGCTGTGGAGGTGGCCCTTCAGGCCCTGAAGGAGCCAAGCCGGGGACCCTGGCAGGGAGCAGGACAAACAGCAGCAAAGCATGGCAGAAGAGAAGCTGAAGCAGGACAGCCCCCTGTACCATGCTCAACCCCACCCTCCTCCACAGGTACGTGAGCCCCTGGAGAATGTGAGCATCATATTAGGGCTCTCCACAGCACTCCTCTGAGGGAGAAATTATGATTGTTGCTGGTTACTCCGTCACTGTTTTTATCCACCTTGTCACAGCTAGAGGTCAGCTAGCAGGGAACAAGCAGAGCACCGTCAGCCTCTGCAGAGAGCAGTGCTCTGCTCCTCTTTTGGTGGCCCTGCACCACTGCTGATTGCAAACAGAGCAGCAGGCAGAGAGGGCTTCCTGTGCCATTCCCCGTTTATGTGTACACGTGCATGATGATCAGTGAAATCACCGGCCCAACAGGAGAAAAAGCAGCCCTGGGGCACCCTGCAGAGGCACCTGGGCACCTGCTCGCCCGCATCATGTATCCCAGGAGCAGGACCCATGCGGTGGGAAGGGTTGAGGTTCTCTTGCTCCAGGCAAGCCACCACTGCTCTGGCACCACATACAAAAAATAAAAATAAAAATAAAATAAAGATCCCTGGACCCCTTCAAGGTCCAGCAGAAACCTGGCCAGGCTCCAGCTACCTTTCTTGAACGCTTAAATTCCTTCTTTTCTCTGTGGTCTCTCAGCACCCAACCAGTACCTCCAGCTTCACTCCTCCTCTTCACCAATGCGTCTCCTTTCAGCAGCGCGAAGCGTTTGCTCCGACTCGAAAATACCTTTTCCTGCCGTGAGATGGAGCCAGAAAAGGCGGGGCTCGGGCGCCGCACCTGCGGCACTGGGCTCGGCCGTGGGAAAGGAGGCGGCGGCCACGCACACGGGTGTCACCAACGCCGGGAGGAGCACGGCCTGGGACATTCAGGGGCCTTTTCAGCAATGTCTGCTGAGGCAAGGGAAAAAAAGATGCGTGTATGAGCGATGCCCGAGCCAGTGGGCATTTTCCACAGGCAAAGACCCGGGTCCTCGCTGCATGGTGGATGGGAGATAAAAACAGTACTTGTGCCAGCCTGGAAGCTCAGCCGGGTGAATAAAGTGTTTTTTTCAGAGATATCTTTGCTGGTCAATCCGATTTTTTGTTTGTTTGTTTCTGTGTTTGCTTGTTTAGCACTTTGTTTAATGTTCGTAAATGGCCGAAATGCTGCAGAAGTTGTCTGTGGTCAAACAAACGCTCTTGTTCAACTTCAAAAAAGTGCATTTTTTTTTGATTTTGAACATATTTAGGTTTACTTTATTTCAAAAAGGGAATTTTGAATTCAGTAAAAAGATATTTTATAATGCCTTAAAAAAAAAAAAAAAGTTATTTGTTGTTGGTTTGTGGTGGTTTTTTTCTTCATTTTTTTCAGAGAACATTGTAATAAAAGAGATCGAATTCAAAAATCATGTTACCGACCCTGCATTTTTCACCAAAAGTGTTTATAGTAAGAACAGTTCACCCCAATGTAGCCAAAGGTCACCTTTCTTTGAAAGATATGTCCCAATTCCAAGATGTCAAATTTCTGTTCACTGCAAATCCACTGGCCATAGTGTGTAAAACCACTATGAGCTGTCATTGTTGCCACTGTTTGGTCTTCCTGCTGCAGAAGATTCACCCTCTGTAGCAAACAAAAACAAACAAGCAAACAAAAACAGACAAGCAAACAAAAACAGACAAGCAAACAAACAAAACAGAATTCTTTCAACCTACAGGGATGCATAGACAAAGATCTCTGCTGGAGGGAAATCTGTTTGGTGCGTGAGCTCAAAACCAGAGCTCCTGGACCTGTCCTCATCTTGCCTTTCACACCTAATTTCTCTGTTGTGTTGGAGCACAGTTTTTCACCACCTCATCCTTTTCTGTTTGCAAGATCAAGCCTATTTTATCTATTACTTTTCTGTCTGGAGTGACTTGAAGATGAATTTGTTTACAAGTGACATGTGAATATAGGCAAAACTGTCAGTACAAAACTGTAATTTTGCATTTATGAAAATTACAGATGTTTTTTCCATTTCCATAAGGGAAGCTATTTATTTTCTTTCCTCCCTTCCCCCACCTTTATGTCTTTGCTCTCTAGCATATACCTGTGAATTGTTACAGGTTGATTGAACAGGTTGGAAAATTATGAAAGAAAAAGTATCTTTCTGATCATTTATCCCCCAAGGAAAATAAAATCATCATTTATTTTATTCTCCTTCTTTTTGTGCTTGTTCAATATCATTATAAAATGCAAGATTCACTGGGTGCACAAACATTACAGAATATGAAATGCCAAATGAGAATATGGGCACTCATATTAGCAATGACACCAGATAACACGCCTGATATATATAATACAGTCTTAAAGCCCATCTGCTTTAGAGCCCCTCTTCAGGGCAACCTCGACTGGTTTTGAGGGGTAGGTCTAACCTATGTACCTGACAGGACTGCCAGCCATTTCATCTGCACTGAGAGTGGTGTTTTGGAAATGTCAGCAGTCAAGCAGATGTGGTCGCTTGTCAATGGTTGAAAAAAATGGCACTAAAACCTTACCAAACTTCTAAGTGGACAACGAATTTAGTGGCATTCATCATCAGAAGCAATTCCTAGTGTTACTCTGACACATGTAAGATACGCAGTGGAATCAATGCATGCAAACATGCAATAAAATGTTCAAGTCAACACTTTTCCAGATGCAGGAAAGCTGCCATTTAATTCAACACTGTTTCAAAGAAAGGCCTGCTATTACATCCTATTTCCTTTTTTTCTACTTCTATAGTATAAGAAAAAAAGATGCTTCTGAAGCATTGGGAAAGCCTTTTTTTTTTTTCTCTGATTGCTGTGATTGTAGCAAGTTCTGCTTTCCTCAGCTGAACTTGGAAGAGTCTGTAGCACACATCCAAGAGAGCCCAGCTTCCTTGATGATAACATTTGCCTAATCTCATTTGCAAGCTACAGGACAGGGAGCAGAACCTGGACTGGGAAAAACAGGCTTCCCTTGACTGCAGTTGCTGGAGCTAGACATTTTAACCCCAGCTGAGGATTAATCATCTCTCTATCCTCAGAAATGTCATTTGCCCAATATAAATGACATAAACCAAGATCATCATCTTAGTTTATTTTTCTAGAGTCCTTAGCATGCTACATTAACCTGACAATGTTTAATCTTGTGTTCATTTCACAATACACTTCATGCAATTCACAGCTGTAATTGGTTTTACACTGACATTACACGTTTCAACCTAGCCATGGGAAAAGAATAACTCTTAAGATTATTTCTCTAAAAAGTGTCCAAGCTCAAACAGCACGAAAGCAGTTCATGCTAGTTTCATGTGCATAATTCTTTCTTCAGCCTTTTCTTTCAATGCAAAGATGATGACTTGTCCTTGTTCTAGTCCATTTGCAATTGAACTACTTTTGTTTGATTTCTTATGTCCTGAGGAGTTCTCTCTTATAAAACAGCATTCAAGTATTCTAGTTAAATATCCCCAGTTGTCTGAGTTAAGGAACAAAGTAGACCTTGAGCTTCTGTCTCTGTTACGAATCTTCCAGAGTCCCGTAACTGATAGCCATAAAGTCTTCCTTTGTACTACACACTCAGCGCAAAAGCCAGAGTATTGCTATTTGGCATTATCCAGTGAAGTGCAAGAAATTAAATAAGTTATGTCTTTATTGCTATAGTACAATACCAAGCAAAGTCACTTTCTAATACAATTGCAAGGGTTTCATAGGGTATACATCTCTCCTCTTCGGGCCCAGTAGTTCAGCTGCACTGCAAATATCACTTAGTTATCACATGTCGAATGTCAGTCTAAGAAGATGTGTTGAGTATTCTCGAGTCTGAAGAATCAGACCTTTCATCATACTCATCTTCTGTGTAGATAGGTTGCTTAGACACAATAGGACATCCATCATCAGGGATTGAGATCCGAGGATCTTCTGATGAGCGAGAAGGAAGGACAGGAGAGCTTCGGAAAACACTGGCCGAGTTGCTAGAGAAAGGACTGACGTACTGAGACCGCAGCTGGTACTGCTGCTGCAGCGTCATGGTGTTCCACAAGGTGACATCGTTAGGCAGGAAAGGACTAGACTGGTTTCTTGCCAAAGTGTTCCTCAGCATCAGTGGGTAGCGTGGCGGCTGAGGGAAAGGGTGCTGCAAAGGTACGGCCAGAGGATTTGGCACGACGTTGCTGGAATCAGCAGAGAACCTCAGTGTGTCGGGAACCCTAAAGGCCGAGCCCACAGACCACTTGGAAGAGGAAATAGGGTATGAGCTCAGTGTGTGTTCAAAAATGTGCCCATTGGAAGGCAAAACAAGACCATCTGATTCTGCAGAAGTTCTCTCTCCGCTGGCCACCGAAGACCTACTGGACAAGAGAACCTCAACAGCACTCACCAGGTCACCACCACATCCCTTCAGGATCAGCTCCAGCACAGTTGGCTTTTGGTTAGGGAAGATCTTTTTCAACACTTCAAGCGGAGGTCTGTTGGCTTTCAAGCTGAAAGGTAATGAAACTGTCCCAGAGGGACCTTCTATCAGGAGGTGGTTCTGCTCTGCGTGGTACTTGGGGCTATCTGGACGGCTCTCTGTGCTACCACCATTTTTCTGAACTGCATAACCAACCTCATCCACGGAAACAATTTCAGGGCTTTCAGGGGTGAAGCAACTTTTGGCTTTAGTCATATCTGGGGAACTCCTTTGGTCTGTGTCTTTGTCACTGTAGGTCTCGGCATTGTCTGCTCCACTGGCATCACCCAACCGCTCCTCATTCATGTCTGCAAAGGAAGGCAGAGAAGTTAACAAAAAAGCTGAGGCTAAAAGCTGTTATGGTCTTTATGGTCTTTTGAGGATACGTTCTTCTTAAAGGGAACAGAGCAAGATCCAAGGGAAAAAAAAAAAAAAACATTTTTCACAGAGATTCTGCTAAAGTTAGGTTGTCATTGCAATATCTCATGAGAACAAAACTGCAGAAAAGTAATTGGACATGGTCTAGGTATTTTATGTTTCCTTATAGGTATCTGTCTCATTCTTCCACACACACAAGAAAAGCCGTTGTCATTTTTGTGCTTCATCAAATATGCTATACCAATCCTCCCTCACTGGTTACCAGAGAGCAACAAGCCACCCAAGTGAAAGCTTTCTTAGAAGAACTTCAGCACTTTCACATCATAATTCTTCACTTGCACAGTCTCACTGACTGGGAGTTGACATTATTCAGGGGGCACTTGGGAGAAGAGAATTCCCTCTGCAAGTCCAACAGCATTGGTGGAACCACTCTATCGTGTCTAGTGGCTCAAGGTTAAAGAACTGTTCAAATAAATCAGTGTATTCCAGTTCTGTTTCTGCAGAAACTAGTTCTTTCCCAAGCAAGAACCACAGGTTTTTCTTCCAAACCTGAGCACAGCTGATGCCTTGAATCATCAGAGCACAAAACTTAGAAAAATCTTTCTTGGAAAGAACCTCTGGAAAGCATCTGGTCCAACCTCCTGTTCAAAGTAGGACTCACCCAAAACCTAGAGCAGGTTCCTTGGGTTCCTGCTCAGCTGAGTTTTAAATACTGCCAAGGATGGACAATCAACAACCTCCCTCAGCATTGGTTTCAGGTACCTTGTTTTTTGTGTTCAAAACGAAGGGCAAGAGCTTAGTACAGGTCTGAAAACAAGCCCTTGATCATGCTGTTGCCAGAAGGACACTCAAAAATGGAGATACTCCAAGTCTCTGGTCACTTTGGTAAAGCCTGGCCAGAGTATGGAAACCTTTGAAATAAAAGCACTAGTCAGAAAGAATCAAAGAATAAAAAAGATTGACAGCTTTCACAGCTTATGCACAAAGGGGGCAATGTATTTGCTTGAGATTATTCATGGACATTTTCCAAGGATGCTGTTCTGCTGCCCTCCCTCATACAGTGCAGCACCAATCTCCCTTACAAACATCGATATCTGGGGAAAGCGACACTGTGCAAGATGACATTGACAGGGACTGCCTTAACTTGTTCACAGGACAGTGTTTTTGAACACCCTTATGTGAAATATTATCTGCAGAAACCAATACAAGCATTTGCTTGGTTTCCCAAGCCCATGGTCATCAGCCCAACTAGATACAGAAGCTTGTATGAAGTAAGCAAAGGCTTCCAAAACATGCTCATGACCACCCCTGCCAGACTGACAAGGAAAACAGGTCAGTTAAAGGCACGCCAGTGGGTCAGCCTCACTGCCCACCACCCCAGTCCTGCCTCCCTCTCACCCCAGGAACGGACAAGGCATTACTGGTGCAATTCACCCACCTTTGCACACTGAGAGAGGAGTCAGGGTCTGAGTGAACCTCTGCTGGGCAAAAGGTCACCATGCTCTCCAGAAGGGGAGTCATATTCCTCTGCCAGAAATAAATTAGGAGCTCCTGGCAGAGGCAGCAGGCGGCCAGCATGGCCAGGGGAGGTTCTCCGCATGAGGATGGCTGGTGCCAGGAAGGAGCCATGGGCCATCCTAAGGAGCTGTGGGATGCTGCTACCTCAGGCTGCAGGGGATGAGCAAGGGAGTGGTGCTGAGGAAGACAGACAGCCTTCTGAATGTCTCACCCTTCTCTTTTACATGTGTAACCTACGGTGGGTACCCAATTTTTAATAGGTTACCCTCTCTGTCCGGTGTTAACAGAGAGGCAGCAGCTTTTAATGTAGGCATAGGATAAAGAAGGCAATGTACGTGTGCACTTCATACACTCACTGTGTCAGTCTTGCCCTACAGCCAAAAAGAAATGCCAGAAACATCCGCTAGCAAGCCGGTAACATTATCCGTCTGAGGGGGTGGTAAGACCTAGGGATAGCTTTTCCATTATTGGAAAAAATAAAAATAAAACAGGAGGATCACGATACCTTTCCCTCCTAATCCCGTCACATGTTTATTACCACACGTTTATTACCTGAGCTGGGATGTTAAGAACAACTCATGTCTGAATGAATGAACAATTTATACATCGAAGGCTTATCGGGCAGGCTTGAGGACAGCTGATTACCTCTGTCCCTGCCTCGCCAGATAGAGGGGCATTTAAGGGAGACGACGGTCCTAATTTCCATATAAATAGATTGCACTATGGTACCCAGCATTAACGAGTGGACCACATCCAGGTAAACGCATTTCTATGCTACCGTGCTTTTCCGAAGTATCCCTATCGGCTGGTAACAATCGCTCACCGGGGAGAAAATATATACTAAAAAATAGAGTACGACGAGCTCTCCCTAACGGTGAATATACCCCCTCATCTTGAGAAATTATTATTTTCAAGATATTTCCGTTCTGTTTAGTTTTCAGTACCTTTAAAAGTGCCCGCACGAGGACTGGCTAAAAGAATTATTCGGATTCTAAAAAAAAACCAACCAAACAACCAAACAAAAAAACACCTTTCATCCTGCAGAAGTCCGTGTCTGCAGCACCAGCAGCCCCACGGTCCGTGCCCAGGCCCCCACAGCAGCGGGGCAGGACACTGCGGGGACCCTCAGCAGACCCCGCTTGGCTCAGGGGGCGAAACCCGCAGAAGGGGGCATTTCCGCGACTTTGGCAAAAAGCTGTTATCAGCACAGGGAGGGTTACGGGCGGGTTGCGTCCTTTATTATTATTATCATTATTATTATTATCGGTGGTGGTTTTGCTGTTGTTTGCCGTCTGTCCTTCCCCTCCGGCAGCGTTTCTCGCTGTCGGCATCACCCACGCCCGGACCCCTCTGGCTGTGCCCCCGCCCCGGACACCGCCTCCCCCGGCACGAAAAAAATCGTGTCCTGGCGACAGTCGCGACCTGCCGGAGGTGAGATTTCGGCTTGGTTGAAACAGCAATCCTCAAATAACCAGCGGACTGGGAAGATTCGTTATAGATGCCCTCCCGTGGTGCTGAAATGTAGAAATGTCGCAGGCAGGTATCAGTCCCAAATACCTGTATCTTCAGGTTAAAAGGACTCATTTTGTATTTAGCATACGCAGTCACTGAGTTTAGCCAAAGGTGGTTTTTCGCACCACCCATACGCTTCACGCTAGGACGTTAGAGGTTTTCAGAAAGAAACTTTGTCCTCAGAGGACATTTAGTTATGTTTAAAAAATAATAATAAATATCTAATTCAAATTGCCTGCATTCAAGTATTCACCTTGCCACCTCTGAGGAATCTATGGGAATCGCCTTATCATTAGTATAAATGATGGATTCATCAAAAAACACGCATGCAGATACACACCCAGATCTACAGAGATGCTGTACAAATGAAACCCACGAAGCAGTACAGCTGGAGAACTGTGCATGCATTCACTGTAAAATATACACTGATAAACTAAGCTGCTACAAATTTGTGGCAATGTATATACCATTTTTTCCTTTAGGATTTAAGCACTAAGGATCATGAGGGAAATATTGTAGAAGGGCCAAGTAAAGTAAAATGGGTGTGAGAGAAACTGTTCTCTTCGAGTTAATAACTTGCCTGGAAAACCTGGTCTAATGCTTTGGATCCAAATTTGCTTCCTTGATATTCCCACTGCTGACTCTCTGTTTAAACAGCTCTGCTGTTTGATTGTTAGGACAGCCCTTTCTGCAACACAGATTTTCTTGGAGCCCAAACACATCTGCTCTTTTCCCTATTTCTATTATTAGAATGGATTGATACCCGAAATATCAGAAAGCCACAAAAGCTAAGGTCCTGTAAAATTCATGAGTTGAGGCGGGGGGGAGGTTTCTGATTTGGGGTTGGGACTTTTTTTTTTGGTCGTTTTTTACTTTTCTTGTCTTTTTGTTGTTGTTTTGGTTTTGTTTTTTATTGGTTTTGGGTGGGTGATGGTTTGTTCGGTTTGGTTTTGTTTTGTTTTCTTTTTTTTTTTTTTTTTTGGCGCAAGAACAGTTTTGCTCCCGACTTTCTTCCCTGTCTTCAAGTCTCATGTACTTCCCAGGAGGCTTGTCACTGTGTTGCATTAAGACCCCTACTCTGAAATTAGCAGAAGACTCAATACAGCATTCTATTAATCGCTTACACACCTTGATGACTGTTACCAAAACAGAGAAATGCAGCACGCGCTCGTGTGAGAGGTGCAAGTGTGTGAGTATAGCATCGGGGGAAGGAATTTTTGGAGGTTAGGACAGGCAGGAGCAGTAGGAGCAGCTTGTAGGTGCTCCATTTGCACAGAGCAGAACTTCCCAACTGTCCCACCGAAAGGACCTATTCCGGCAGGAAGAAATAAAATAAACGGATCTGAATCTAAAGCACGTCGGGAAATAGCTCCCCCGTACAGGGGCACCTTCCAGGAGACTGAAGTACGGGGTCTAATAACAGGGCGGGCTAGGGGAGGAAATAATTACGTCCTCTCATCTGTCTGAGCACGATTTTAGTACACGTAGCGGGGAGAAAAAGAGAGAGTAAGCCCTGCCCTGTGCTCCCAGCTCTCGGGCTGGCTGGAAGCGAGCAGGTTATCAGGTTAAGCGGCGTCTGGCGGCGGACGACAAGGGAACCCCTGGAGGAGATAATTTTCTGCCTTGCCCTCGCCATTTCCTTTATTCGTAAAACAAATTTCTGGCTTGGTCTCACCATCTCCTACATCCCCAAAAGCCAAAACCGAGCCTGGGGGCGAAGTCTGCGCCACTCGCGCTGTTTTTTTCGGGGGCCCCGGGCCCCGGCTCCCCCCGCTCGCCGCGGGGCTTGATTTATGGCGACCTGCTCCGCTTTTTCGCCCGTGAAGCTGTTAGCAAAAAGTGCTGACTGGCTGGCAGGGAAGAATTTCTCATCAATACGCTTTGATTGTATTTTGCAAACAAAATGCCTGTTGCTTGGTAACATTTCACTTGAGCCTGACCTTCCCCAAAAGTTATTGCTATCAGATTCGATTTACACTGTCCTCCCGTGATTACTGTAATCTTTTAAGCTGGGAAGTTCATATATCAGGGGGGAGAAAAGTTGGGCGTGCAAGTCAATACCGTTCCTATCCGCCAGATTTATATCCTGCTGGCGAAGTTTATTTGTTTCACTTTCTGGAAGGAGCCAAGACGGATTTTTTTCCCGGCGCTTTGCCGGGGCAGGGAGCGGTGCGGAGCGGCTCCGCGCCGCCGGAGGAAATCCGGGGCGTGGGGAGGGAGGGGGACACCCCAAATTCCCGTCCGGGGGGAACGGCGGGCGGAGATGCTGCCCTCGAGGGGACAGGAAGGGGCGGAGGGCGGTCGAGCCGTGCCGGGACAGAGCGGGAGGGGAGCCCGGCGCCGAGAAAACCGGAGCTCGCCCTCCCATCCCCATCGCACCCCGGCCCTCGTTACGCCGCGCCGACCCACACGAACCCGCAAAACGACGGACGTGCGGGTGGGTGCCCGCTCCCTCCCGGCCGGCTCGCAGAAACCGGCCCAGGAGCGGCACGTCGAGGGCACGGCTGCCCCCGACGGTCTCCCCGGACCCGCACCGGGACATCCCCAGCCCATTCGGCGCCCGACGGGTGTCGGGCAAACACCGCCCCGGGAAGCCGGGGCTTCCTCCCTCCAACCTTCCCCTCCCCAAGGCGCCCGTCGGGGCGGGGGGAAAGCAGCCGCCCCCCGTCCCCTCGTCCCCGGGGCGAGCCGGGGACCGCGACCGCGACCCCGTCCCGGCCTCACCTGCCTTGGGGAGCGGCCCCGGGAGCGCGGGGGGCGGCTCGGTGGCCCAGCGCAGGGCGGCGGCGGCGGCCAGCTCGGCGGGGGCCCGCGGCGGCCCGGCGCAGGGCGGCGGCCCCGGGGGGGGCGCGGGGGGCTCGGCGGCGCCCGGCGGCCCCGGGAGGGCTCGGAGCGAGTCCGGGAGGAGGCTCTCCAGGCTCTCGTTGGCCTGCTGCCGGCGCAGCGCCACCTGCGCGGCCATCACCCGCTGCCGCTCGATGATGAGGATGCACTTCTCGCAGGTGCAGTCCTTGAAGCGGCAGTAGCGCTTGTGGCCCTTCAGCCAGGACAGCACGCCGTGGTTGCGGCACCGGGCGCATTTGGGCGTCCGCTGCAGCGGCGCCCGCGGCGGCTGCGACACCGGGCCGCCCATGTAGAGGTACGGGGAGCCGTAGCCGTTCATGCCCGCGGGAAGAGCGGGGGGAGCCCGGACGGCTCCGGGGCGGAGAAGGGGGCAGCGGGTGGAGGGCGGAGGGCGGAGGCCGGGGCGACGGAGGAGAGGAGGCGGGTGGCTCGATGTGCGGGCTCTGCGGGGGGCCCGGCCCCAGCCCTGGCCCCGGCCCGCCGCGGTGGCACCGTCGGGCAGAGCGCTGCCGCCGGCCGGAGCGCCTCTGCCGCTGCCCGCGCCGCCCCGCCGAGCCCAGCGCCCCCCTCTGCCCGCCCCCGCCCCCCGCCCGCCCCCCTCCGCCCCCCACCCGCGGGGAGGGAGGGACGGAGGGA